>NC_137775.1:190869923-191099923 GCF_963455305.1 Plecotus auritus | reverse complement strand
AGGAAGAAAGAGAGGGAGGGAGAGAGGGGAAGGGAGAGAGAGAAAGACAGAGGGAGAGGGAGAGGGAGAGAGAGAAAGGGAGGGGGAGAGAGAGCAATTGGGAGGGAGGGAGGGAGGAAGGGAGGGAGAGGGAAAGAGGGCTGCTGAGTTCTCTGGAAGGGCAGGGCCACTGGGCGGACCAGCGGGAGGTCAGGGAGCGGGAGGGCTCTGGGTCCCTGCTCAGCAGGACCCGGGAGGAAGCGGGACGGGAGCCTGCTGGTCCTGAAGGCCAGGCTGGGGGGGCAGTGGGGTCCCTGGAGGAAGGGTAGGCGGAGACGGTATGAGCATCCATTTCAGGTAGTGAAACCAGGGCCAGGGAAGCACAGTGACCTTTGCAAGGTCACAGAGTCACCCTTGAGCCTCATCCCTAAAGCCCTCACACAAAGAGAAAGGCTTCGGGGCCAAGGGCAAGGCCACACGCCCCCTGAACTGCCGCCCTGCGCCCTGGCCTCGGAGAGGCTTCTGGGAGGATGGGCGAGGGTGCATGTGACCCCCACGTCCCACTGCCCTCTCGATCACCCCGCAGTCCCTGCTGGCCTAGAAGCAGCGGCCATGCCCGCGGTGGGCCTGGGAGGCAGGGGACTGAGTGGATGCTCCAGATCCGGGGCGGGGGGGGGGGGCAGAGCCTGCCTCCGAGGGGCTGGGACGCCTCTGAGGCCTCGTCAGCCTTTCCGTGCGAGTGGCACTTCTGAGGCCACATCAGCTGGGGCTGGGGCTGGGGCTGGGGCTGGGGCTGGGGCTGCAATGGGGGGAGGGGGGCGGTCTGGGTTTCGGTGCTGAGGAGGGGCTGGGTCCTGAGCTCTTCTCCTCATGGCAGGAGAGCGCCTGTCCCCTCCCGGGCCCAGTCTCACAGTGTGACCTGTGGGGCCCGCCTTCCGGCCTGGGGAACAGATGTGACCAGGTGCCGAGCGTCTGTGTTCACACGCGAAGAGCGGGCAGCTTCCCGCTCCCAGGCCGGGCCGGGTCTGGGCCTGGGTGAGCGGTCCCGAGCCTGGCTGAGGCTTGGACCTCAAACAGAGACAGCGCTGGGGCCCCAGCCGAGAGCCGGCGTCCTTACAGGCTCCTATTCCCATCAGCGAACGTGGAACCCAAGGCTCAGACAAGACAGGGAACCCCCAACGTCACCCCCGGACAACAGCCACGTGGAAGCAATGCGCCCACAGAGGTGACCAGGCGCTGGCGGCACGGGCTGTGGGCGGCCCCGGGTCTGCCCTCGGGGTCAGGTCGCACCCGGCCCAGCGGCCTGGCGCCTGGGTTCTGGCTGGGACAGAACCAGAGCGAGACTCCAACTGAAGGGGCCGTTTATTTGGCAAATCAGAGGCAGACGCGATTCCTAGAAGAAACGGGCTTCGAGCGAGTTCTGGAGGGACCGGAAGGCCCTGGGGCGGGGCTGAGCAAGCTAGTGGTCCTGGCCTGGGCTGGGGGGGGGGGGGGGGGGGCGCGGCGGGGGGACGGGGAGGGCGGGGCAGGCACAGGCTGCTCCCTGGAGCAGGACATTCAGGAGCTCCCAGGGGTGGCCCCTCAGGCTCGGGGTCTCCAGGGAAGGGCTGGCCGGCCCCGGGGTGGGGTCACTGTCCCCGCGGCTGCCTGCTGGGGCTGCTTCTGCGGCTTCTGGGCCTGGAGCCGAACGCAGTGAGGCCCAGAGGTATCTTAGGGAGGAGGGGTCGGGGCCCGAACCGCCTGACCAGCGATACGCGGGGCGGAGAGGTCACCTTGGGGCGAGGTGCCCCCTGCGGTGGCCTGTCCACGGCCAGGCACCTGGGCGCCCCCGGTGACCGGTGACCGGCACCTGCCGTGTCCTCCTCTGCCCGTCCGCCTGCAGCAGGGCCGTTCCGTTTCCGGAGGGAGACGGCGCGGAGGCCGTGAAGCGCCTGTTTTCCCGGCGGGTCCCCAGGCTGGCGCCGCCCATGTGACCCCGGTTTGTTCAGACTCGGCCACCTGGTGTCGTGGGTGAGGGTCCCACATCCGAGCCCGGGCGGTGTGCCCCTGAGGCAGCACTGCATGCTGGGAGTTGGGGTGGACACAGTGGTTTTGGGGGGAAACATGATCAGGACAGACACCCGGAAATCCCCTTCTAAGCCATGTGCCTGGTTTAGGTGATGGAGTGGAGAAATGTGCTGAGGAAGACGGGTTCGGAGGGGAACCAGAAAGACGGGTGGGAAAAGCCCCGAAATGAAGGCTCAGCCGGACCGACGTGTCACTGGCCGGTGTCAGCCAAGCTGTCGGCCAGAGGCAGGCGCAGCGGGGTGAGCCTCCGGTGCTGGAGCCGTGGGTGGCTCTGCGGCAGCGGGCCGTGACCCCAGTGACCCCCCATGCCTTGACCCCAATGCTGCGAGACCACCCCCACCCCCCATGTCGTGACCCCCGTGCCGCAAGACCCCCTGTGCCATGAGACCCCCCCTCCCCCGTGACCCCCGTGCTGCGAGACCTCCCCCCGTGCCGTGAGACCGCCCCCCCGCCCCGTGTCGTGACCCCCGTGCTGCAAGACCCCCTGTGCCATGAGACCCCCCCTCCCCCGTGACCCCCGTGCCGTGAGACTCCCTGTGCCATGAGACCCCCCTCCCCCATGACACCCGTGCTGCAAGACCCCCCCGATGCTGTGAGACACCCCCCGCCCCGGCCCCTGGCCGTGACCATGGTACCTCGAGACCCTGTGCCTGTCTGGCTCCCCATCCCCACCCCAGCCCCCCAGGTCCCACACAGCACCCAGAGCAGGCGGCTCCCAGCAACCACGGTGCCCTCCCCTGTGAGGCTGGGCCCCAGCTGGCTCCCCGCAGGGCCTGCGCTGGGACCGAATCCCGAAAGATGCCTCAATATTCAAATTGTGCAGCAACTTTCACTTCCCCTGGGACGCCGCTCGGTGCCAGGGACCAGGGACACCGCTTCTGCCTGAGGCACGGCCTCTCCCAGCAGCGCTGGGCCTCAGGGTGTGGGAACGGGCTCTCCCCAGGCCCAGGCCGCGGAGTGGAGTCCTGGAAGGTCCCCGTGGTGCCTGCGCCCGCTGCTCCTCCCTGACCTCCAGTCCCCTCCCGACCATCCGCCGGCAAAACAGAAACCGCCCTTGGTGGCCGAGGGGAGGGTGGGATTCCCGCAAATAGGGAAGGAGCGGCAGCGCCTGCGGCGGGCTCTGGCAGGACCCTCCTCCCAGAGAAAAAGAGGAAAAAAGGCAAATCACTTTCCTCTTGCTTCTGCTTCTCCTGAAGAAACTGCTTGCCTCATTTCCTCTGCAGTTGGAGAAACCTCCTTGTGAAAGCTCCGTTTCCACACAGCCCGGCCCGCGCTTCCAGGCAGCGTTTTTGCATTTCGGGATCCGGCCCTCCCAGCGCCAGGCCCCTGCCCGGGAGTGTGAGCGGCCCCAGGAGGGCCAGGCCCCTGCAGGAGTGTGAGCGGCCCCAGGAGGGCCAGGCCCCTGCAGGAGTGTGAGCGGCCCCAGGAGCCCCCGGCCCCTGCCCGGGAGTGTGAGCGGCCCCAGGAGGGCCAGGCCCCTGCCCGGGAGTGTGAGCGGCCCCAGGAGCCCCCGGCCCCTGCCCGGGAGTGTGAGCGGCCCCAGGAGCCCCCGGCCCCTGCCCGGGAGTGTGAGCGGCCCCAGGAGGGCCAGGCCCCTGCCCGGGAGTGTGAGCGGCCCCAGGAGGGCCAGGCCCCTGCCCGGGAGTGTGAGCGGCCCCAGGAGCCCCCGGCCCCTGCCCGGGAGTGTGAGCGGCCCCAGGAGGGCCCGGCCCCTGCCCGGGAGTGTGAGCGGCCCCAGGAGCCCCCGGCCCCTGTAGGAGTGTGAGCTGGCCCAGCATCTCCCTGAGGACAAAGCTGACACTGATCACCCGGTTCTTCCTTCAGGGGAGCGTGTGGGTCTCCCAGGCCCCGAGGGCCAGGCGGGATGTGGTTCTGGAAGGTTCCGCTGGAGGACTGGAGACCTCCCAGCACTGCCTGTGACCACGTCCGCCAGCAGCAGCCACTGGATGTCCAGGCTTCTGTGTGCCCCAAGGCACTAGCGCCGAGGACGCCAGCGGCACACGCTCAGGGCACCTAAAGGAAGCCGGCGGCTCCCCATCCCAGCCACCTGGGGGACACGTGGGAAGACAGTGCCTGGAACCGTCTCCGGGAGTGAGCTCGGAGTGTTTGCCTCTGGGCCCCGGGCGCGGGGATCCTCCGGGAGATGCATGCGGAGGGCAGGAGGGCACGGAGGCTGAAGGGAAGCGTCCCAGCCCCCCGGCCCCCTCCCTCCTGTCCCAGGGACCAGGGAAGCCCTGCCCATGTACAGGGAGGGAGTCAAGGCCCTGGTCCCACACGCCAGAATCTCCCAGAGCGTTCTGAAAACCCGGTAAATGAAGCAGACTTTTTTATAAACGTAAGTGAGGTACATTAACATAGACAAAGGGGAAGGAACGTACGTGGAGCTTTCAGCAGATTAACTGAGCATTTCCCAGCGTCCGCGTTGGAACTCTTAAAGGCCAGGAACCCGCTGGGGCCGGGCCTCCGGAGCCCTGGAAGCTGGGAGGCGCGCTCCACCTAGTGGCGAGGGGACGCGCGGGCAGGACGCCAGCCTGGCTGCCCAGGACGGACCAGCCCCAGGTGCCCCGGCTGACACCTGGCCCCCGCCTTGCCCAGAGGGACAGGCTGAGCCCTGGGGGGCAAAACGTACGGGCCTATTTGCTGCTGGTTTGTCTCCAGACGCCCCCCGCGCCTGTCCCTCGGCTGTGCTGCCTCCTGAGAGCAGTCCTTGCACCAACTTCGCTGACACCCAGCAGGCATCTCCCTGCCAGGGGCTGCAGGAGGGCCTGGCTCGGACCCCGCCTCTCCTAACTGGACAGAGAGGCCCCAGTCCCAGGTTCCCTGGGGTCCCCCTGACCTCTCTGCAGAGCTCACCCGGGCCCTGCCCCCGCCCACGGCCTCGGGCTCCCATTTCTTGGCGGGGGAGGGAACAGTCCCCCCCTCCCGCCTACGTCCAGTGGCCGGGTCTGCGAAGTGAACCGACCACAGCGGTGTCCGCAGGAGAGGCTTGTGATTCTAGAGTTTTCCGTGGAATCGGGGGTCGGGGGCAAGGACTTCAGAGAAAGACTAATTACCCAGGCTTGGAGGCTGCCGACCATGCGGACCAAGGTCAGGTTCCTGCTCGTCTCCCTTTGCTGCCAGTGGAGAGCCCCCCCTCGCCCCCCACCCCCGCGGAGACCCAGCTCGGAGGCCCCGCCCCCAGACGGTGCTGCGTGGAGCGGCAGCCACATTTTGGTGGAAGAGATTCCCGGCGGAACGGACGGGAGCCCACTAGCAAGTCTGTCCCATCCCTGTGTCTGCACCCAGGACACGCACCGGCGCTGTGCCAACGCGCTGGGGACCGGCCATGGCACCGCAGGGAAACGGGGAGGGCGCGAGCGATCTCCATCCTAATTTTTGCAACTTCTTGGGGTCGGAGGTTTTCAAGTAGAACACGTTTTAAGTGAACAAAAAAGGTATTTTAATGAGACCAAACGAAATGTGGGTGAGCCAGCGAGTTTCGGATAAGGGTGGGACCCTGGGCAGACCCTCTCACGTCTACCCACCCCCCCGACTTGTCCCGTGGGACTAAGCTGACCGTTTCTGCCGGTCCGTTTCTCACACACTCGGCCTCCTGCGGATCCATGGGCTCGCGCTGTGGACGAGTCTCACCCACAGATCTTTGCAGACCACCCCCCCCCCGGCCCGAGGCCTCGTTCATCGAGGGCCTCCCGTGCGAGCCAGTGCTCTGAGCTGCTCACGAGAGGTTCTGCGGAAAGGATGCCCAGTCCTCTGCTCTTCCCTGAGCCGCCCTGTCCTGACTACACATCTCTTCGTTTGAACAGACATTAAAAGCACCTCCTTCTCCAGTACGGCTCGGGGCTCCAACACCAGAGCCGAAGAGGGGAGGAGGAAGGGTGGAGGGAAAGAGTGTGAACACACAGGAGCCGGCCCTGGTATCTCCCACACTCACAACTGTAAGCCTCCTTTTGCCGAGCCTGGGTCATACCAGAAAGGGCCCAGGCCGGGGCTCTCTGCGCCTGGACACGCTGGGCCGCTCACACCGGCTTCCCCTGTTCGTTGAGAGCACTTCCTCCTGTTCCATCCTGATAAGTAATCTCAGAGGCGCTCACCTACGTCGATAACATGCGTTACCAAGTTATCAGGGAATTGGCTTCCTTGCTTTCGAAAAAGTGTCCCAACTTCTCTAGAACATTACGAAGTGTGGACTCCGTCCCACGTACATTAGCACATCCAGTGCTGCAAAGGAAACCCTGCACTGAATTCCCCACTTCTGAGACGGGGTATTTCCGGCGCGATGCCTCCGCTGGGGTGGACTTACAGAAGCGTCTTAAGTAAGAAGATTTTACCTCGAGTTCCCCTTGCTAATGGACCTATTGCGTGCGCGGCTGCCAGAAACACAAGCTCGGCTCCTTTCTTAACAACGTTGCTCAACCACCCGCGTTGCAAGCTGGGAGGTGCCCCAGCCTTTTGAGGGCACATGGGAGGGGCTCATCGCCCATCGCCCATCACCCCTTTGTCAGGCAGTGATGCCAGGCCGGTCTCCCGGCCCAACCTCGCCAACCTGACGGTTGGTAAGTAAAAGGCAGCAGAGACGCACTTCCTCAAGAGAGAAGGTGTGAGCTCCATGCAGCGGTGAGAACAGGACGCTCAGGGACTGTCTGCCACCCCACACACCGGCGTGGAGCCGGGTCAGCGAGGGCCTCCACACCCAGGAGAGCAGGGCTGGGTTTTTCCAAAGCCCTTACCAAGGGCTCACGAAAAACAACTTTCCATGTCTACGCGTGCGATCACATTTTCCAATCTAGTTCAGACCGGTTGGAAGGAATAATGAGATGCTGGCATATTTAGTTTGCATCTAAGCTTATCCATTAAAATAGATTTATCTGCACCATTTCCCTTAAATTGCAATCGCGTCCTGGTTCTACAGCAATTTTCTGTATTTTGTGAAATTGTGTTTCCGGTAGCTTATCATGCCTTTGCGTTGAGGCGCCGCACGGGGTCAGAGGGTATGCGCGGCCGCAGGCTGTCTCTCCCGACGCAGTCGACCTCACCTGTCCCCCACCCTTCGGGAAAAGTGGGTTCATAGGTCTGTGGTCACGGACGGAACACCGTGCATGTGTATCGCCTGCTCACAGATTCCGTTGTAAAAGGGGTTTCTGGCCACCCCGTTCCCCAAAATGAAGGTGAATCTGTGTGTGCCTCACAGCTACTTTTCAAAGCCGTTTTGACAGCTTTGCTCAGTCTGCAGTTGGATGAATGACGGTTGGCTAAGGATTCGGACCTGAGCGGGGACTTCATTTTCAGAGGTTTATTTAGCATCTGGTCACTGTCTTCTCAGCTCCGTGTCCCTGAGCAAGGCAGGCTGAGGAGTTACCGCTGGGGCTTTCGATGCTTATCCCTGGCCTCTAACAAACCTATTGGTACCAAACAAACAAACAGCCTCTGCTTACTCACTCAACAACTGCATGTTCCCCTTTAAAGACACTAGTTCACCGACTCTTTACAAATTTCCAAGAGCGCACCATCGCTGGAAAGCCACAGCACCGACACGGCACGTCGCCAGGGTGGAGTCCCTGCTCGCCTCGCTCCTGGGGCAGAGGCAGAGTCCCAGAGCTTCCTGCCGCCTGTCCTTCCACTCAGACCCGTGCGGACGTGTGCAACCTGCCTCGTCGCTGACCGGGACCCCGGCTCTCTCCTCAGGGTGTGCGTGCACGGCATCCACGTGGTCCTTTAAAACCATTTCGTAAACCCCATGAACAGGCTAACCCTTCTCCAGGGTTGGATATGTAGGTGTGTGTTTTCTCACATCTCCAATGTTTCAATGAACTTATCGGTGTGGTGCTGACATTGAGAAGAGAAACATCTTCTGGCCGTTATGACCCCACTCCTTCCAGAAAGGCTGGGCGCACCTCACCCCCCCCAGGTGCGGCCATGGCCTACCCTCCACACCTCACCGTGGGCTCCCAACATGATCACACTCTTCTGGTGCTTTAGTAACTTCTAGTGCTGAATTCCACACGTGGACGCTTTGGGCTCCAAAGGTTTTGTTCCGGTTTAAAGGTGAATGGCTGGTAGGAAAGGTAGCGAAAGATCCGTGACCAGGCAGGCCACGTATTTTCGTTTACAGCAAACAACAGGAACACAGCCTAACGCCCTGCCCTCACTGCGCTCCGGAGACTGACTCCGTGAGGCCGTCCCCACGACGGAGTCCAGGGGCCGTGTCGGGAAGATGCTGCCGATGAACGCTAACGTGGGAAACGGTGAAAAGTCAGGCTACCCAAGAGAATGCTGTGGAAACACCTGGAAGGACTGTTCCCAGCGCTTTCCCAGAGCGGAGGGAACCGTCCTTCTTATCTTCCACAGCGAACATGTCTATTCACACAGCAGAACGCGCCACCATAGACATCTGCAAACGTGTTTGGAGATACCAATACCTAGCTGTCACCTAGCGTCAAATGCGTATTGTCAGACGACACCTGCCCCTAGAAAACCATTCACCTTCAAGCCTACGGTACACCTGCTAGTAGGACACACTTTGCTCTTTGTGAACGTATTTTATTAGCAGGTCCTGGGAAGAGAAGAAGACAGTAAGAGGTCACAAACCGAAGTAAAAACAGGCACTTTCCCTCGGTGTTGGGCGAGCTCTTACATCTGAAACAACAGTGAGCCACGCTCTGTCTCAAACGTAAACCACAGAGCAGCGATAAAAGGTACGTGTAAATCACACATCCCGTTTCTAAGTGGGACTGCGTTTCAATCTGGGCTCACTATTCATCCCATTGCTCGCCTTAAAAAGAAAGACGTTAGAAACAAGACAAGATCCCTCGCGTTGGGTGTGACCAGGTGTACCTGTCAGGGAATAACTGGAAGGAAATCAGGCTCCTAGCAACACAGGCTGTCAATTGCAATTGCTTCATCCGCAGTTCCGGATTCAGGACACACTCCCAGGACCACGGGTGAAGCCCGTTTCCTGAGCTCAGGGCTGGGAGAGACTGTGCCACACAGATGCCCTCTTGAACTGTCGGGGTCCTGCTTACTTCCCACAACCGAAGGTTCTGTTCCAGTTTTCATAAAGCTCCAAGTCTGTGGGAGACACGCTGGGTCGCACAGTTCTAAATGCATTTTCAAAGTCCACGTAAGCGATGGGTGGGACCTGGTCCGCCGTTATCGTGGCGATGTCGGCGGCCTGTAAGCTGCGAATGGGGCCGAGGGACGCCTCTCTGCACAGCTGCGTCATGTCGGCGCCCGAGAACCCTTCCGACCGCTGCACCACCAGCTCCATCTCCTCCTCGCGGAGGCAGCACTGCTCCCTGGACATCAGGTGCGTTACTATCTGCCTCCGGGCCGAGGCCTCCGGGAGCGGGATGTAGAGCCTTTTCACCAGCCTCCTGCGGGCGGCCTCGTCGATTTCCTGAGGCCGATTGGTCGCTCCCACGACTAGAATACGATCTTCAGAAGACGTGGTGGCTCCGTCCAGCTGAACCAGGAACTCAGTCTTGATCCTCCTAGAAGACTCGTGCTCACCGTCTGCCCGCTGGGACAACAGGGAGTCGATTTCATCAATGAATATCACAGCAGGCTGCTGGCACCGTGCAACGGCGAACAACGCGCGGACCATCTTCTCCCCCTCGCCCACCCACTTGGAGGTCAAGGAGGAGGCCGAGATACTGAAGAAGGTGGCCCCGGACTGACTGGCGATGCACTTGCCAATCAGGGTTTTCCCAGTCCCAGGAGGCCCGAAGAGCAGAATCCCCTTGGGTGGGCCCCGCAAGCCCGTGAAGATGTCGGGTCTCATCATGGGCCACACGACGATCTCCTTTATGGTGGCCTTGGCGAACTCCACCCCCGCGATGTCCTCCCAGTTCACCGGGGGCCCGTGGTCCATAATCTCACTCATAATCAGCTCGATCATCTTGGGCTCCAAGCTCTTCAAACGCTCATCAACGGGGGGCGCTGGCTCTGTGGGTCCGGCACTGTCAGGCTTGTACTGCACCCCCCCATTCGCATCCCCCCCATCTGGCTTAGGTACAGGAGGGACAAACTTCCCAAAAATTCCTCGGGATCGACTGGCTCCCAGGGACTTCTTGACGCCGCCACAGGAGGACGCTGACGCCCGGGAGGGAGGCTGGTGCTTCTTTTGCTGCTCCACCCAGAGCTGCTCCTTTGCGGTTTTAAAGGTTGGCAGGCCACCTTCCTCCCGGGGGCCGTTTCCCTCTGTTTTCCTCAGGGCCTTACCCAGGGTCGGGGCAGGAAGGGCGTCGGCGGGGCCAGAGCCGTAGAAAGCGCTCCTGTCCCAGGGGCTGACACTGCCAGCAGGAGCGCGAGACTGATGGGCTAAGAACAGACTCAGTCCTGGGCTGGCTTTGGGGGCGCTGCTGTTTTCCTTCCTGACATTTCCAAATAACGGGGTGGCTAAGTCGCCAAAGGGTGCCGAGACCATGGGACACGTCTTGGGGGTGTTAGTCGCCACAGGGGGCTGGGCATTCAGAGGGCCGAAGGCACCGCTCTCTGCGACGCCCTGGGTCCAGCCTGTACTGTGAGCTGGCTTAGTCAACGGGCCGCTCTCCCCAGAACCACCACAAGCGCTAAACTTTGGAGGCTCGGAGGCCACGGCCCCGCTGTGGATCACTACCGAAGCCTCAGCAGCGCCCAGCAGGGAGCCCCGGAGCTTCTGGCCAGCCCGCATCATCTCCTGCACACTGCGCATCTGGAACACATTACTCGTCGACAGTCCCGACTGCCACTTGTCACTGTCCGTCTGCTGAGATCGCGCTAGAGTTAAAACGTTTTCTGCATAGTTATTCAAGCCCGTGCCAGCGTTGTCCGAATCAATGATGGCCGAGTATTTCTCTGCGTATTTTTTGAACAGCTTGGAAGCGCAGGCCTGGGAGATCTCGGAGGCGGCCCACGCATACTGGACGCGCAGCACCTGCGCTCGGTAGGCCTCTGCCTTCTGCGCGGCTGTGCACGTGCCAGACGTAGCTGCGAAGTAGTTCTTCTGCCATTCGCTCAGGTGCACGGCCCTGGAGCTCGGAGCCTGCATTTTACAGCTTCTACAACGAAGACAAAGTGAAAGCGTCAGGAATAACTCAGAGAAGGCCAGGTGACTTCTAAACCTCTGCTCGTCTGAAAGAAGGTATACTGGATCTCTCATCTATAAGGACAGGCCATTTGCAAGGGAAGTACTAGTTACTCATAAACTTCAAGCATTTAGGATAAAAAGACCAGACTTAGCAAAGCTGTTACGGGTTAACCATCTCAGTGATAACTTCCGCACAGATAGGGAAAGCACTCCTAAGGAAAGGACTTAAAATTAATCAGCAAAGACGGGCACCACGGAGGAGCATGGACCTACAGACAAACCGAGCCGAGCCTGGGGTTGAAGTCTGGTCTCCAAGGAAAACACAGGAAGGAGCTCCAGTAAGCCTCTGTCACCGCCGAGTCCTAGGCCTCACCTGTGAAGTGAAAGACACCGCCGAGAATCAAGTCACACACGAATAGAAAAATACCTCCGACACTGCACCGGCCCTTCAGCCCCTGTAGGCGCCGAGGCTGGGATGTAAAGGAGCTCCCTCGAGATCAGAGCGGAGGACCGGGTCCGGAACCGCACGAGCGCCGGCTCACTCCAGTCCCTCGGGGCTACCGCCAAAGGGCAGAGCAGCGCAGATCAGGATCAGGATCAGGAACAGCTGCTGGCTGCGTGCTCCTAAGGGTGTATCCGGGAATGAGCACCTCACACAGGAGGCCCCAGGCTCTCTCACCATTTCCCGATTTCACCTCAAGTATTAAAAAGTGAAACCTTCGTGACACAGGAGCCGTGAGAAGCGACACAATCTGCTGTAAAGTGCTTACATTTCAGATGTCTTCCCTCTAGTTATCCTAAGCCTCCGTGCATCAAGGTAAAACGATTTTAATACAATTACAGATGACTGCAGCCTGTGGCTAGACGTGTGGAACTTACCAGCCAACCCACAAGGAAAATGTGCAAAAAGCTTTTACGTTTCCTAACAGCAATGCATAAAGGAAAAACCGAGAACTTGAGTATTTTAAAATTCACCATCTGAGTTACTTGTGAATACAGCTTAAGGCTCCCGTGCTGCCGTTTTGTATCTCTCGTAACGCCTCACAAAGAACCTGCTGCACTGCAGACAGGTGTTCATGAGTCTTTGCTCACAGCGGTAAACTCAAGGCCGGCTGGTGTGGCTCAGTGACGGAGCACCGGCCTGCACACCACAGGGCTGCGAGTCCGACTCCTGGTCAAGGGCACGCACCTGGGCTGCAAGTTTGCTTCCGGCCACAGGTGCCCAGCCCAGGTCAGGGGGCATGCCGGAGGCAACCAACGGATCTCTCTCACATCGATGTTTCTCTCTCTCTCCCTCCCACCTTTCCACTCTCTCTAAAAATCAATGGGGAAAACAGATCCTCGGGTGAGGATTAAAAATAAAAATAGCCCTCACCGGTTTGGCTCAGTGGATAAAGCGTCGGCCTACAGACCGAAGGGTCCCGGGTTTGATTCCGGTCAAGGGCATGTACCTTGGTTGCAGGCACATCCCCAGTAGGAGGTGTGCAGGAGGCAGCTGATCGATGTTTCTCTCTCATCGGTGTTTCTAACTCTCTATCCCTCTCCCTTCCTCTCTGCAAAAAATCAATAAAATACATTTTTAAAAAATAATAAAAATAAACTTAAGGAGATTCTAATTTGCTTAAAGCTGTAAAGGCAAATAGTCAAAACTAGAACCGACACGTCCCGACCATCCCTCGCTCCACCCCACCATTTTCACGTATGTTAATCTCTTTTGTGCAACCCTGGAAACAGGAGGTTGAAGGAGAGGTGACTTGGAGCAGGTTTACCACAACTCCTCCTGCTGGGGACATCCCTGCCACCTGCAGCCCCTTCCCGCAGCACCTTCACACCCTCCTTTCCTCTCCACGGCCACCGATTCGCCCGCATCCCCCTCGGAGGAACTCAGTGGCTCGTCCAGCACCGCGGACACGGCTGCGGGGCCGGCCCTGCTCGCTGGCACCGCCCCTGTCCCCGTGACCACTGACTTCCACGTCCCCTTCATCTTCCCGGCGCCCCAGACCGAGAGGTGATGCTTCATCAGCAGGGACATGCGAACTGCGTGCCGCTCGCTCCATGGGGAAGGTTTTCCGCTTGTTGTAAGGACGTGGTCAGTCTCGCTGGACAGCGGCTTCCGCATGTCAGACCAGCTCCGTGCCCTGCAGTCTCCCAGCCTCGGAGCGGGCATCCCTGGCATGGGAGCCGCACAGGCAGCGCGTGCAGACCCTGACAGGGGTGGGCCAACTTTTTGACTCGAGGGCCACAGTGGGTTCTTAAACTGGACCGGAGGGCCGGAACAAAAGCATGGATGGAGTGTTTGTGTGAACTAATATAAATTCAAAGTAAAGGAGCGGAGGGGAGAGCAAGAGAGCCGGATAGAACAGGCGGATCCGGCCCGCGGGCCGTAGTTTGCCCACGGCTGCGTGTAGAACCTTCCAGACCCCGAGCAGCACGCAGGGCAGCGCCTGGCCAGGCCATGACCTTGCTGGGAGCGCAGCACCAGTCTCAGGGTCACAGCAGCGCCCCCTGCCGGACGGGGGCTTCCAATTCCGAAAAGTACTCATAACAGCGCTCCCAGCGGGACGCTCCCGACCAGCCCTGGCTCACAGAGGCCCCCCCAGGCCCCGCCTCCGCTCCCACCGGCGGTGACCCCGGTGACCTCGGGTCACCTGCGGCTTCGGGTCATCAGCGGGAAGTAGGAATCTACACCAGGCTCCGGCCGGCAGGACCGCCGGCAGCGGGGCCCGATTCGCCCCAGCGCGGATGGGGCAGGCCCCCCGCCCCCGCCCCCGCCCCTAAAAGGGGAGTCACCTGAAAGCACAAGTGCGAGGGCACGCCCACTGCGAGGAACGCTCCGGGGCCCAGGCCGTCCCTCCGCCGCCCAGGAAGCCCCTCACCCCGCCGGCCGCCCCGGAGGGTCTGCGGGCCCGAGTGGGCTGTCCGCGCCTCTCGCTTCCGCCCGGACCGGCTCCTCCACTCCACGCCGCCCGGGTCCCCCAGACGAGCGGCTTCCGAAAACCGCGCGGACCGACGTGCGCCTGCGCGCTGCGGACTTGCTCAGCCCGGGCCGTGCGTGCGTCAGTGCGGGGCGGGCGCGCGCGTCGGGGGACGGGGCTGAGCGTGGGGGGCGGAGCTGAGCGTCGAGGGCAGGGCTGAACGTAGGGGGCGGGGCCGCGCGTCGGGGGCGGGATCGGGGGCAGGGCTGAGCGTCGGGGGCGGGACTGATCGTCGGGGGCGGGGCGCTGGCCTGGGCTCGGGCCCACGTGGGCGCAGGCGGCTGTTCTGTTAAAGGGGAAGCGCTAGCTGTGCAGCCAGCGGGGTTTCCTTACCGGGACGAACTCTGCGTTTCGTTGCGGAGGCGCTTCATCCTTCAGGTCCTCCGCCATCAAGACGCGCAGGCGGCGAGATGGGCCACATTCAGAGGCTTCCCCTAAGATGCGCTCACCTGGACTCACCTGCCCGCCAGGAGCCCTCCCAGAGGGTCCAGCGGTTCCGGAGGCCAGGCACGTGGAGGGTAGGTACCTGTTACCGGCTGAGACCAAGTCGAGTGGCCAGCGAAGTCCATGTGTGATTTAAGGGGGCTGGGGGAGTGGGAACACTTGCTGGCAGCCCTGCAGCTCAGAGCCGCCCCTCCACCCGCACATCCCTCCCAGCCTGGCTCCTCAGGGACCTGCCCCCCGAAGTCTGAGAAGCGCTACTTGACACCCTCGGACTTCGCATCAGAGAACAGAGCCACGTTAGGTTAGCTTAGTGAATTGCGTTTTCAGGCCAAGGAACAGAGTAGCCACTAACAGCCACCTATTGGGTAGTTCATGCCACTGCGGCACCCCAGAGGAGGCCTGGAGGTGGGCCCTTGGGGTCTGAAGACCCGACCTAGATGTCATGACGGCTGTCTTTCCATCTTCCATTCTGCCTTCTTCTTCCGGTGGGTCTCCTCCCACCCCCCCACTCCCAGGCCTGGGCCTCCTTGCCCCAGGAGGGCCCCACACACCAAGGAACCCGCCTACACACTTAGAGCAGGAGGAAGGGGACACACTGGGACAGGATCTTTTCCCCCGAATTCTCTCTTGGAAAAAGGAGGAAGCCACTTCCTGGGAAGCCGAGGGGCCTTCCTGTCCCTGTCTGGGCTCAGCGGGGCCCAGGGGTATCCCTTCCTGGGAAAGTGACTACCTGCAGGCGGGAGTGGAGAAAATGACTGTTGAGTAGCAACTAACACACGTGACGGCTACATGACCGTAAAAAACCACCCTGTTCGTGATGGTCCTACTTTTTGTACTCCTTAATCTTGCTATTTATTTATTTAAAAGTTGGAATTATCTCCCAATAAACCTTACATGTTGTTACAGCATCGAAAACTATGCCTGACATGTATGACACACTCGATAAACATTGTTGAATGAATGAATGCTGTTCACAGATATCCAAGGATGCCCTACCTTCGGCCGCTTTGAAAGGGTCCGTCCACATTATAGCCATCAGCTGGGCACAGCGTAGAACGGGAAGCTCACCAGACACAACAGCATTGCACTTCTGATTGTTTATTGAGCACCGGCCACAGGACGGAGCGAGGTGAAGACCGCAGGTGTGATCTCAGCCGCATCACCACAGCCTGCCCTGGATGAGGGAGGGCTCGCGAGGCCCTCCCTCCCCACCACGGACCACGCCAGGAGCACGAAGCACTATGATTGTTTAACTAACAAAACCACAGCCAAACAACGAATAAAAGCTACACGCCCGGGGGTTGACTTTTCACGGAGCAAATAATAATCTCTTCACCGACGAGAGACTCAGGAGAGACGAAAGCGCGGGCGTCTGGCAGCCTTGGAGAGCAGTGCGAAGCGGGCTCGCTTCCACGGAGCGGGACGCTGTTTATCTTCCTCTCCCTCCAGTTTGCAGATACACTTCTGTTCAACTTGGATCTCTGCAGGGGAAAATAGCACGAACATATGGCTGCGTGAACCAGAAACACACGAAGGAATCGGAATGTTGTGCGCGTCCCACTTGAACACAGAGAAGGATGTGTGTAAGGGAGTGTGACCTGGGCGGGAGGAGGTCACTGCCGACCTGGCCCCTCTGTGGCACATCGTTCGAGGTCGGAAGACTCTGCCCCGCTCCCCCACCCCCTGGGAAACAGCTCCGCGCCCCTTCCTCTCCGAACCGTGACCCCGGCTTGACAGGGCGGCCTCAGTGACGCTCAGGTGCAGCCAGGTGTTAAGATCTCTATCCCATCAGCCCTGTGATTTACGAATCCGCGCAGCATCCAAAATAAGCCTGTTCTTATACACGCTTTGGAGAGTGGTAAAGGCAGCGTTCATTAAAATACCTTTAATTTTCGAAATTGTGCTATCAACTGTTAAAGTGTGTATACAGCCCTGGCTGGTGTGGCTCAGTGGGTAGAGCCTCGGCCTGCGGACTGAAGGGTCCCAGGTTCGATTCCGGTCAAGGGCATGTACCTTGGTTGCAGGCACATCCCCAGTGGGGGGTGTGCAGGAGGCAGCTGACAGATGTTTCTCTCTCATCGATGTTTCTAACTCTATCCCCTCTCCCTTCCTCTCTGTAAAAAAAAAAAAAAAAAGAATAAAATGTGTATACATTTTTGGGGACACCGTCTGTATGTACTCTGCAGTATATATGACATACAGTATTACGATACTGTATGCTAGTATGATATAGGATAGCGTAGTATACTACCTAGTATTGTACAGTGTACCATAGTGCAGCAGAGTAGAGCTGTTAAAGTGTGTATACATTTTGGGGGGACACCCTAGGGCATGATACGAAGTCGCCTCAACGGGGAGAAATCGGCGGTGGGTTACAGACGAACGCCATCGACAGCGTTCACGTATGGATATGAAGTTAGCCTGTCTACGTCTCTAAATAACCATCATAGCATATGGTTCCTCCCAGCTCTCCAGACAGGACAGGGGGGGCCGTCACCCCCTTTTACAGCGCGCTCACCTTTACGCCTGCCGGGCCCCCAGCAGGGCCGTGGCCAGCGCCTGGATGTGGGCCCAGGCCCGCTGCACGTGCGCGGACTCGGCGGCGCGGGAGCAGATGGCGAAGCGCAGCACGAACTTGTCCCTCAGGTGGCAGGGCACCAGGTGGATCTCTCTGGCGCCGTTGATCCTGGCCAGAAGGTCTTCGTTCAGCTTGTTGGAACCCTGGGGGCCAAGGCAGGGGCCGCGTCAGTGAAGGGGCCACGGGCCACGGCCACTTGCCTTCACTGACAGACAGGGTCAGCCTGGGAACGGCTGCGGGGCCGAGGACGGCAGCCTCGCCGTGAATGTGCCACATGTCAAGGGCTGCCCTTCCGCGCCCGGCCGGCCGGCGTGGCTCCGAGGCTGAGCTCAACCTAGGAACCGGGAGGTCAGGGTTCGATCCCCGGTCAGGGCACAGGCCGGGGTGGTGGGCTCCATCCCCAGTGTGGGGTGTGCAGGAGGCAGCCGGTCCATGATCCTCTCACCATTGGTGTCTTTCTCTCGCTCGCTCTCTCTCTCTCTCTCTCTCTCTCTCTCTCTCGCTCTCTCTGAAGTCAATAAAAATATTTAAAAACAAGAAAAGAGAACAAGGACTGGAATGGACGTGAGCATACCTTCAGCCGGAAGCAGACCAGCCCCAGGGTGACTTCGGCGCAGATTTCAAAGCGAGGGTCCCGCTTCACCGCAGCCTCGAACTCGCGGGCCAGCCGCACGTGCTGGAGGCGGAGGGGAGCCCGTCAGAGCCCAGCCCCCGGGAACCTCACCGGCTGCACAGCACAGACTGAGGACGCACTGGCGTCACCACGGGAAAGGGGAGCGCCTGCAGTTAAACCCACCCGCCCTTTCTCCTGTGTCTAGCCCGCCAGAACGCTGTCTGTGTCTTTGAAGGAAACGCTGCAAAGAGGATCGAACATTCTAGAAAGGAGGGGTGGCTGACCAAGTGCCCAGAGCAGGCTGTGCGGGCCGCACCCCAGCCGTCACACGGGCGACACCGCCCTGAGCCCGTTCTGCAGATGGGGAGACTGAGTTAGAAACATCGATGAGAGAGAAACATCGATCAGCTGCCTCCTGCACCCCCCACTGGGGATGTGCCTGCAACCAAGGTACATGCCCTTGACCGGAATCGAACCCGGGACCCTCTGCCGCAGCTCCGGGCCTGCAGAGGCCGTGGCTGTTTGTGATGGGACAGCGCCCGCCGCCACCGGCCCCTCGCCTGCGCACACACCTCCCTGGCGTGAAGAACGCGCCGAGGGACTGCAGGTGGGTGCGGGGCTCGGTAGCTGAATCGGACGGTACCGAGCTGAGAAGGTGGTCTCGCTGCGTGTCTTTCTAGTCTGAACCCAGGCACCCAGCCTGGTGCTGGTGCTGGTGCTGGTGCTGGTGCTGGGAGGGGCTGGGAGGGGCTGGGGCATCTGAGCAGCATTTCTGCTTAAAGGGTGGGTGGGGCTGAACCCCCATTTAAAGGCACAGTTCCCAGTCACATGAGAAATGTGGTGCCACCAGAGGGCGCCAAAGACTGGGGCCTGCAGGGGACTGGAAGGCTCTGGAAGCACACTGGCTGTCGGGGGGACAGGCTGGCCCAGCCCCTCCTCGTCAGCAGGACGGCACCCTCAGAGGGAGGCTGAGTGTCTTTAACACGAGGCCGTGGATCCGCCCAGGAGGCCCTGGGCTTGCAGCCGGAATCGTGGTGGAGACATAACCCATCACGCCACGCTCCTTCCCGAGGTGTGAGCCTCATCGCGTCTGAGAGCGTGCTCCTACCCACCAGCTCCCGCACGCTCCCTGCCAGGCGGACGGCTCTAAGCAGGGGGCCGCCCAGCCGGTGCCCTGTCTCAGGACGGCCCGGGACATCCTGTCCAGCCCCCAGGGCTAAGCCCGGGTACCAGGACATCGAATGGACGGACGCCACGTCACGACCACTGGGGCCAGAAGCTGCAGGCGAGCCCCTGCCATGGACGCCAAGGACCTGTGTCCCCCCAGACGGGGCCATGGCCGAGGAGGGACGCCGGGATGGGGGGGACCCCGTGCAAACGGCAGGCCTTTTGCAGCAGATAAATGGGGGGCGGGGGGGAGCGCGGCCACATGATGGCCTCAGTTTTCTCAGTTGTTAAAAAAAAAAAAAAGAGCAGGTGACGGGGCGTGGCTCAGTGGTTGAGCATCAGCCTATGAACCAGGAGGTCAGGGTTCACGCCTGGACGGGTCACATGTTTTGGCGGCGGGCACGCAGCAGGCAGCAGCTCTATGACTCTCTCTCATCAGTGATGTTCCTCTCTCCCCCTCCCTTCCGCTCTGAAATCAATAAAATATAATTACAATAAAGGAAGTCCCCCCCCGCTCCCCCCCCCCCCCCCAGAGAGTAATGGGAACGTCACCTTGCGGATGTGGGCCTGCAGGCCCGTGACCCCGTACAGCCGGAACACGAACCACATCTTCAGGGAGCGGAACCTGCGTCCCAGCGGCAGCTGCCAGTGCTGCAGGGGACACACAGCCTCAGCGGCCAGGCCAGAGGCCGCCCGCCCCCTCGGGGTGGCGAGGCCCAGAGAGGAGAGAGCAGGTCTCCGCGAAAGGCGGGGGTGGGGGGGGCGGTCGGTCGGTGATGGGGGAGCACATGCCCAGGTGCTGTGGGTGCTGTGGGCTCAGGGACCGCTGTGGAGCGCACACAGGCCGGAGCTGGGCGGGGCGCCGTGGAGAGCCGGGGAGCAGCCAGGAGGGGCACGTGCCACTCAGAGCACTCCCTCTGCACCAGGCCTCCCCCGACCCCCCCGACCCCGAGTCCCGAGGGGACAGGGACTCGGTCTTGTCTGTTTCCTTCCCGGCCCAGCCCCTCGCCTGGCTCAGCAGCCGTTCACCCATGACCTCCCGTGGAAGGAGTGGTGCTGATTCCTGCGCTTAACGCATCGGGAGGAAACCCGTGCCGCCCGAGGTGCCACCAGGCCTCTGCCCGTCGGTGCTCGGCTCCGTGGGCATGCCATGAGCGACTTCGGGGCACTCTGCCTCCACCATGGACCGCACTTGAACCTGTCTCTGTGGCAGCTCCCGCGGGGAGCAGGGTCTGGACCCGTTCTGGACCCCAGGCTGCCCGGGCGTCAGGGGTAAGGACGGAGACCGGCTCCCCCACGCAGACAGCATCGGTGCGAGGCTGGTGGGGGGCCCCGGCCCAGGCTCCCAGTCCTGCCTTCGGATCGGGCCCACAGGTGCTGCACCTCCCAGCCTGACTCCGCTGCCAGGTGGCTGCGGCGAGGCCCGCTCCGCCCAAGACCAGGCCAGCTGGCCAAGGGGACCCCTTCCCGTCTCCCGTCGGCCCCGAGCTCCTGACCAGACCCGTGTCGGCCCCTCAGTGCCAGGGCTCGGTCCTCATGCCCCCGGGCCAGAGGTGGGCAGCCCTGCCAGGGCCTGGACCCTGCTCAGCCCGCACTTTCGGGGACCAGAGGCAGCGTGAGCTCCCGGGGGGGGGCCTTAGGTGGGGGTTTCCAACCTCTTCGAACAGAGCGATGGCGTCTCTGCTAGACTTTCCTCCACCTGCGGGGCCCACACCACCTCCAGCAGGAAGGCTGGGCACGCCGGGCCTTTGCCCAGAGTTCACCGAAAGGCAGAGCGATGAGGGAGCCGGAGGGAGTGGGGACGGAGGGAGTGGGGACGGAGGGAGTGGGGACGGAGGGAGTGGGGACGGAGGGAGTGGGGACGGAGGGAGTGGGGACGGAGGGAGTGGGGACGGGGATGGAGGGAGTGGGGACGGGGCCGGAGGGAGTGGGGACGGAGGGAGTGGGGACAGAGGGAGTGGGGACGGAGGGAGTGGGGACGGAGGGAGTGGGGACGGAGGGAGTGGGGACGGAGGGAGTGGGGACGGAGCCGGAGGGAGTGGGGACGGAGGGAGTGGGGACGGAGGAGTGGGGACAGAGGGAGTGGGGACGGAGCCGGAGGGAGTGGGGACAGAGGGAGTGGGGACGGAGGGAGTGGGGACGGAGGAGTGGGGACGGAGGAGTGGGGACAGAGGGAGTGGGGACGGAGGGAGTGGGGACGGAGGGAGTGGGGACGGAGGACGGAGGGAGTGGGGACGGAGGGAGTGGGGACGGAGCCGGAGGGAGTGGGGACGGAGGGAGTGGGGACGGAGGGAGTAGGGATGGAGGGAGTGGGGACGGAGGGAGTGGGGATGGAGGGAGTGGGGACGGAGGGAGTGGGGACGGAGGGAGTGGGGACGGAGGGAGTGGGGACGGAGCCGGAGGGAGTGGGGACAGAGGAAGTGGGGACGGAGCCGGAGGGACCGATGAGCCGCTGGCTCTAACAGAGCTGCCGGGAATGGTCGGGCGGAGGGGGCGGGTCAGGCAGGAGCAGGGACACGCGCGCCTGTGAGGAGGGACGGAAGGAACAAAACCCCAGCCCAGGCGAGACCGGTGCCCCAGGCCCTTTGCACGTCCAGGGGCCCAGAGACAGGCTCCCACATCGGGCCCCGCCACCTGCACGGGCTGCCCTGATGGCGACCTGTCTGCCCCTCACGGCCTCCCCTGCCTCGTGGAGAGGGTGGCCCCGGCTTTCGGAGACCTTGCTCGGGAATGAGTCCCAGCTCTTCGCCCCATCCTTGCAGCTCACGCGCTGGTCCCCCCGCCCCCGGGAGAGTTTGCCGAGGACACTGTGCGCCATCCCCCTCCTGGGGCTGCAGCCACCGCACCGCCCGGTGGGGCCGCAGCCCTGACACTTCCCGCCTGCCCGCGCCCATCCCTCCGGCACAGCGGTGGGCAAGCACCCGCACAACTCCTGAGCTGCGGCCCCAGCCTCGGTCCGTCATGGCGAGGAAAGGAATGGCCAAAGGACGTGTTGGGACTGGCCGGGAGCTGGGCATTGTCCCTTAGGCCGGAGCAGCCCCGAGGGCGGGGCCCGTCCATCTCAGACGGCTGCGCTCGGGGACAGGAAGTCATCACGGCATGCGCGATGTCCGTACCCCTGACGCCCGGGCAGCCTGGGGTCCAGAACGGGGTCCAGACCCTGCTCCCCGCAGGAGCTGCCACAGGGGCAAGGGCCGGGCTGGGCGGGGATTCCTGCCACCAGCGCCGGGGCCAGAGGCTGCCCTGGTCCTGCGATGCCCTGACCGCTCGCTCCTCAGGCCCGGGAGGCCGGCCCGCACTGGACAAGGGCTGCACCGTCTAAGGACATGCCGCCCCTGGAGGACTGGAGGGCAGAGTCCCTGTCCCCGCGGGGAAGTTTCCCGCCAAGCTGATTCCCGGCCGTGGTCAGCGGTCAGCGGGGCTGCCTGGCCTCGTTTGCTGTCAGGACGCGGGAGGCTGTGTCCTTTAGGGGGACCCCGATGGTGCGAGGGCCACGGAGGCAGCCAGGCCCGGCCCTGCCCCACGTCGGGCGGACAAAGCGGCCACTTACCCTGTAGTCGGTAATGAGCCCTGGGAGAGAGAGAGGAGAGAGACCGTCAGACACACGGGTGGTCACAGGCCTCGCTTCCCACCGTCACGGTCCGTGGCCCCTCCTGACCCAGGGGCCCGGGGCACTGTCGGGAAGGGCTGTGCTGTGCGTGGTCCCGCACGTCCCCGCGGCGGCGGCCCCGGGCCAGACGCGGACCGCGAGGCGCTCACCCGAGTCCTGGTGGCCGTGCCGCAGGTACACAGGGTCCAGCTTGAAGGCTCCGGTCAGGTCCGCGCGCTTCCTCACCCTGGGTCAGGGAGAGCGACAGGCTCAGGGGCCTCTCGGGGGACTCCGCCCCAGGCCGCCTGTGCCCTCCACCTGGCCCAGCGCCTCACACCTGCTCCGGGACCCCCTCCCCGCCCTCCGCACAGGCTCTGAGCACCCGGGGCAGCTGGTATAAGGAAGAATAAATATTTGGCCCGGCTCAGTGGGTGAGCGTCGACCTGTGAACCAGGAGGTCACAGTTCGATTCCCGGTCGGGGCACAGGCCCGGGTTGGGGGCTCGATCCCCAGGAGGGGGCGTGCAGGAGGCAGCCGATCCATGATTCTCATCGTGGATGTTTCTCTCTCTCTCCCTCTCCCCTTGTTTTCTGAAATCAATAAAAACATATGTATATATTTTTAAAAAGAATAAATATGTATATATGTTTTAAAAGAATAAGTATGTATATATGTTTTAAAAGAATAAATATGTATATATGTTTTAAAAGAATAAATATGTATATATTTTTTTAAAAGAATAAATATGTATATATTTTTAAAAGAATAAATATGTGTATATTTTTAAAAAGGATAAATATGTATATATTTTTAAAAGAATAAATATGTATATATTTCTTAAAAGAATAAATATGTGTATATTTTTAAAAAGAATAAATATGTGTATTTTTTAAAAAGAATAAATATGTGTATTTTTTAAAAAGAATAAATATGTGTATATTTTTAAAAAGAATAAATATGTGTATATTTTTTAAAAGAATAAATATGTGTATATTTTTAAAAAGAATAAATATGTGTATATTTTTAAAAAGAATAAATATGTGTATATTTTTAAAAGGATAAATATGTGTATATTTTAAAAAGAATAAATATGTATATATTTTTTAAAAGAATAACTATGTGTATATTTTAAAAAGAATTAATATGTATATATTTTTAAAAGAATAAATATGTATATATTTTTAAAAGAATAAATATGTGTATATTTTTAAAAAGAATAAATATGTATATGTTTTTTAAAAGGATAAATATTGGGTCAGTGTCCCCGGTCCCCAGCACTCGGAGCCCGAATCCCCTGGAGTCTGAGCCGTGAGGAGGGTGTCTCCTGGGCACCA
Organism: Plecotus auritus; assembly: GCF_963455305.1. Classification (NCBI taxonomy): domain Eukaryota; kingdom Metazoa; phylum Chordata; class Mammalia; order Chiroptera; family Vespertilionidae; genus Plecotus; species Plecotus auritus. The sequence continues at coordinate 191,076,113 of NC_137775.1, read as the reverse complement.
AGGAGGTGGCGGGCCCTCGCTCAGGGTGGGCGGCTGCGGGAACGCCCGTCCTGAGGAGAGGGGAGCTGTGCGCCCCGTTCCCCAGGCTCCGGGGGTGGGGAGAGGGCTAGCGGTTGAGCTCATCCCCAGCGGCCAATGAGTTCACAACGCACCTCCGCGGGGAGACTCCAGACCCTACACGACGATGCTGGGGTGCTGCTCGTGGACCTGCGGGTCATGGCTTTTATTCCCCGGGTCCCTCCAGGCCCAGCGCCGGCCCCAGGGGGGTCCTGGTGTGTGTGGGGTGAGAAGAGGGCTGGCGGGGAGCAGGTGACACTGGGCTGTGGCATTCTGTCCCCAGACCCCAACCCTTCTGCACCCGTGTGTCCCGGAACACGCATCGGGGTGCCGGTCACTGAACGCCCAGGCCACACCTCCCAGGGGACGGGGATCTGTGATAACACCTCCCCGCTGCCCCCCGGGTTCTTTGGCAGCATGGACAGCACCTCGAAGCAATTTGGGGGCCAATAGATTACCTGAGGGCAAACTAGAAACCTCGCCGGTGTTGCTCAGTGGGTAGAGCGTCAGCCCACGAACTGAAGGACCCCGGGTGTGATTCTGGTCAGGGGCACGGACCTGGGTTGTAGGCTTGATTTCTGGCCCTGGTCGGGGCACATCCGGGAGGCAACCAATCCATGTCTCTCCCACATCGATGTTTCTCTCCCTCCCCCTTCCACTGTCTCTAAGAATCAATGGGGAAATGTCCCCGGGTGAGGGTTAACCGAGAGAGAGAGAGAGAGAGAGAGAGAGAGAGAGAGAGAGAGAGAGAGAGACACAGACAGAGACAGAGAGAGAGAGAGAAAGTTGGTCTGACAGTAGTTAGGCTTGAAAGCAATGGAAGGTTCGAGTCCCTGAGAGGGACGCCAGCGAGACTGAGCGGGGACACGGGGACCAGGAGGTCGAGGGAGAGGCTGGGTTTGTGGGGAAGGCAGCGGAGCTGGTATTGCCTGAGGGGCTCGGGAGGAGCCGGGAGCTGGACGCTGTGCCCTCTCCCCGGTCTGTGAAGGGGACGTCACCCTGTGGCCACTGCGTGAGGACCCTGGAGGGCTCCCCGTGGGTCCCCGTCCTGGGGAAAGCGCTGTGCCCTGCCTGGACGATGGGACAGGAGAGAGAGGGGGGCGTGGTCATCGCTCCCAGGGGAGCCCCGACCTTGTCGTGGGGGTCGCCTGCCCTCCCCCGCACGCCAGCATGACCTTCATTTACAAATATTATGGTTTTTCCTCATTTAAAAAGGTTATGCAGCCCTGGCCGGGTTGGCTCAGTGGACAGAGCGTCGGCCTGCGAACCGAAGGGTCCCGGGTTCGATTCCAGTCAAGGGCAGGCAGCAGGACTGCAGGCTCCCTCTGGGCCCGGACCCTGGTCAGGGCGCATGCGGGAGGCAACCGATCGATGCTTCTCTCTGTCTCCCCTCTCTCTTCCACTCTCCCTAAAAACCCATGGGAAAATACCCTAGGGTGAGGATTAAAAATAAACGAATAAATAAATAATAAAATGTTGTGCGGCGTTAAAGCAGTGGTTTTAAAACAGATGTGATTAGTAAGACGGGGTCCACCTGGCTGCTTAAGGGTAAAAGCTGAGCACTCCGTGGAAACCCCATGTCCTTCCCCTCCCCGCCCCCAGGGGGCGCCATGCGACTGCATGGCTTGATCACGCCCAGAGGGCTGAATTTCCTGCAGAAATCCCTACATCATCGATGGTACTGATGTGCATGTTTCTAAACAGCATACAAACTCAAGATGCTTAAGCCTAAAGGGCATTATTTTTTTTTGGGGGGGGGCCCCCATTCATTCCTGTTCCCTGCCACAGCGGGTCCCACCCAGCAAGCACATCCCTGCCCGTCCGTCCTCCTGCTGTTGCTCATTTACTGTTAGACACGGTCCTGCTGCCGGGACAGAACCACCGTGGGGCCCGCCAGCTCCCCGGGGCGGGGAGAGCGTGAGCCCACACCTGGGTGGAGGCGGTGCCAAGGGCATCTCAAGGTCGTGCCGGCCACCGGCTCCTGTCGACACGCAGCGTGGACAGACTGGGGAGAAGACCCTGTGCTGTGCTGTAAGGGTCTTTCTTCTGTCGTCTTTCTTATTTTTTTTTATTTCAGAGAGGAAGGGAGAGGGAGAGAGAGCTAGAAACATCATGACGAGAGAGAATCATGGATGGGCTGCCTCCTGCACGCCCCGCACTGGGGATCCAGCCGGCAACCCGGGCCTGTGCCCTGACCAGGGATCGAGCTGTGACCTCCTGGTTCCTAGGCCAACGCTCAACCCCTGAGCCACGCCGGCCGGGCCACCGGGCTGGGACCTCCCACAGGAACTAAATCTGCAAGAAGACTCGTCAGCAGAAGCGGGCAAGCGCCTGCCATGTTCCGTGATAACAGTTCATCTCAGCCCTGGCTGGTGTGGCCCAGTGGATAGAGCGTTGGCCTGCGGACCAAAGGGTCCCGGGTTCGATTCCGGTCAAGGGCACGTACCTCGGTTGCAGGCTCCTCCCCAGCCCGGGCCCTGGTCGGGGCGCGTGCAGGGGGCAACTCATTGATGTGTTTCTCTCACATCCATGTTTCTCTCTGTCTCTCCCTCTCTCTAAAAGTCAATGGGGTGAGCCCTGGCCGGTTTGGCTCAGTGGATAGAGCGTTGGCCTGGGGACTGGAGGGTCCCGGGTTCGATTCCGGTCAGGGGCATGTGCCTTGGTTGCGGGCACATCCCCAGTGGTGAGTGTGCAGGAGGCAGCTGATCGATGCTTCTCTCTCATCGATGTTTCTAGCTCTCTGTCCCTCTCCCTTCCTCTCTGTAAAAAAATAAAATAAAATAAAATAAAAGTCAATGGGGTGAGAATATTTTTTTTAAAAAAAGGTTAATTTTATTTGGAAGAACAATCCGGCCCATTTTTAAAGGCAGATCAACATGGCTGGGTGCGCGTGGAGTGGGGGCTTTCTTTGGAGAGTATCTGGCCTTAGAGAGACGCTGCGTAGAAAAGATGAAAAAAAGCCAGGTGGACCCTGGAGAGCTGCTGGACAGAGTAAGGGACCCCCTGGGAGACGCACTGGCTGTGGCTGCGAAGAGCGCAGGTTTTAGAAGCTTCTGTCAGCTCGTCCGTGTCAGTATGTAGGAAGTAGAACCAACGTGTTTACTCTGAATTGTGGACTAACCACTGGTGACATTTCATCAGGCTACGGAGAGACACTTCCGACTTTAAGGAATAGAAAAAAGCCCACAAGAGCAATAAAAAATAGAAACCCACTTTTAGCTTGTTTGCTGTAGTAGCAGAGTCTCTCAGTACATCTATAAAAAATTCCCAGCGTCCACTTGTTTGCTTGTTTTTGACTCAGGCGTGTGGGGGACGCCTGCCCTTCCTCAGGGGCCCCCTAGCCCCCCCATGTCTCTATTCTATTGCGCGGGGACGGCGCCCACCACCGCTGCGGCCGCTCGGGGTGGCCAGTGTGCATTCGGGTCGTGGGGACATGGAGGACGGCGCATGAAAGCCACTGAGCGAGCCTCGGACTCTATTCTCTCCCCGCTCGCCATCACCACGCCTCGAGGCATGGCTGTCCCACGCCCTCAGCAGACACGCTGGCCGACCCTGGGGACGGCACCCTCGGCGGGCCCACCGCTCTGGCCACCAGGAGGCAGACGCCGCCTGCATCCGGCTACTTGCCTAAGGCCGCGAGGCTGCCCTCACCTGGCCTCAGACCGGGACTGTCCAGGGTTCAGAGCGAGAGTGGAATCGGTGACGGGTTCAACAAAAGCAGAACTAGAACCGGGGCCTGGCCCTGCCTCATTCTTTTTTCTTTCTTCCTTTTCTTTAATCCTCCCCCGAGGATATTTTCCTATTTATTCTTAGAGAGAGTGGAAGGGAGGGGGAGAGACAGAGAGACACATCGGGGGGGTTGCCTCCTACACACACGCTGGCCAGGGCCGGGGAACCTGCAACCAAGGTATGTGCCCTTGACCGGAATCGAACCCGGGACCCTTCAGTCCACGGGCCAACGCTCTCTCTCCACTGAGCCAAGCCGGCCGGGGCCGCCTCATCCTTCTGGATGCATGGTAACGGTGCAACGTGTGCCGGGCCAGGACTCCTTTATACAGTGTGTGCTGCTCCAGCCTCTGTTCTGGGTCCGCATGATGTCCCTGAGATACAGGCCTTCCACGTCAAGTCCACCGTGCGGCAGGGGGTGGATTTGATTTGCAAGGGGGCCTGCTTCTCTCCCTGCCTCTCCTTCCTCAGAACCCGTCACCCCAGAACTCTCCACCTCCACGGCGCCTCACCCTGTCGGTGGCCCCGGCACGAATGGTGCGCCCGTCGGAGAAACGGCAGCACCCCAGGAGGTGGGCGGGAGGCCCGTCCCTAAAGCAGGGACGGCAAAGCAACCCCCGTGACGTTGGGGCAGGGCTGCGGGGATGACGACAGGGGCAGGAGGGAGCCGCCGGGCAGCAGGGGTCACGTCAGGCGTGAGGCTCACGTGCGCGGCGCCGGGGCTGGTTCGCGCTGCCGGTGGGAGGCGCGGGCGGCCGGGGGAGGATGGACGTGGGCCCCTTGCCCATCCCGGCAGGGCAGGTGGCCGCTCTGCCCAGACGGCCAGGAACGCGGGTGTGCGTTTTCCTTCCTCACAGAGCCGGGGGCTGGCGTTGCACCTGGCGCTGCATGGACTGCGCGTGGCCCGCGGTGCCACTCGGCTCCTTCTCCCCGTGCTCTGCCTTAAGCCCCTCCAGGGAACCGGTGCCCTGGGTCTGGGCGCGGCTGCTCACCCACTGGGACCCCTGGGTGACCTTGACCTCGACCTTGACCTCGTCCCTGCCGACGTGCAGAGAGGGACTTCTCCGCAGGAGGAGACGCAGGGAAGGGCCGTTTGGGGGCAGTGAGAGCATCGGCTCACACGTTTGCCGAGATTCAAACCAATAGGGTGCCAAGGCATCAGCACAGGACAGGGTTTAAAATGAGCTGCCGTGGGGACCCTCCCTGCCAGCCCATGGCCTGTCCCCGTCATCGCTACGCACACTGTGTGGGCTGCACTGTGTCACCCCCAAACTCCTCCGCTGGAGTCCTGAGCCCCAGCCCTCAGACGGTGATGCCTTTGGAGACAGAGTTTTTGAAGAGGTGATTCAATGAAAGTAAGTTTTTCTCAGCGGATAGAGCAGAGGTGGGCAAACTTGTTGACTCGAGGGCCACCATGGGTTCTTACACTGGACCGGAGGGCCGGAACAAAAGCATGGATGGAGTGTTTGTGTGAACTAATATAAATTCAAAGTAAAGGAGTGGAGGGGAGAGCAAGAGAACCGGATAGAACAGCCGGATCCGGCCCGCGGGCCGTAGTTTGCCCACGGCTGATCTGGACTGAGATCCAGGCAACACCCGGAGCAGCACGGAAGCTGCTGGACGGGAAGCCGGTCCCACGTCTGCCTCCTGGGAAAGCCGGGAAATCCCATCGCAGGTTTGCTGGGGCAGCGTCTTCCCTCTCAGCCACTGCGCCCCACCGCCCACTCGGCGACAGTGGCCGCCAGGGGGCGCGAGCAGGGTGCAGGGGTGAGGAAGGAGGTGGGCTGCGGGGAAGCTGTTCGCCCCACCCAGCCCCACAGCGGCAGCAGCTCTGCGGGGCCCTGGGCCCCGGTTGGTCAGGGACGGGGACTCACCACATGGCAGAGCAGTCGAAATTCACCAGGAGCCACTTGTGGGGGTTGAAATTGAAGGAGTCCGCAAACTGCCGGCAGCCAAGGAAACAAAGAGGAGCCGTTTGCGTTATTCGCTCGCCACGCCACCGGGCAGGACCCGCGCAGGGGACCCGGCGGTGCGCGCCTACGGAACCGGGAGGCCCTGCCGAGGGGACCGGCGTCTTGGGGTCGCTGGAGCCGGCCTCCGGCTGTGACTCACATGGGCGGCCGCCTGACCCAGGCCTTTTCGCTCACGTTCAAGCGGCAGTGAGCACGTACACCCACCCATGAAACACGGATCGCCTGGGGCTGGGCTCGGGGCAGGCGAGGCTGGGCCGGGGAAGGGGAAGGGGGTGCAGGCCCCAGCTGCAAACAGCTGGCTCAGGCCCCTCCCCGCTGCTGCAGGCACCACCACAGGTTCCCGAGAAAATGAGAGATGTTAGCCACCGGGGGCCCAAGGGGGCCCTGCCGGCTCCCAGCGGTCCTCGGTGCTCAGCTCTGTGTTTTTCAAAACGTGCGCCCGGCTCTCCCCGGGACTGCTGACAGGACGGGGTGCACCTGGAGGCCGCCACCGGGCTCGGCAGTCTGGGAGCGGCCAGGCCCGGCGTCCGCCTGCCTCCTAAGGGAGGACTCGGAACCCTTCCCGGGCCTGTGTGGTCCCAGGACGAGCCCCGAGGAGGCAGGAGGGGGTGGCGGGGGGCAGGTGAGAGCACGGGGGCCGTGGTCCGCGGACGGCCGCCCGGGGCACCGCTTCATTTCCTCCCGGGCTTCCATAAAACCCATGCGGGAAAGAGACAGGAAATGACAGGGTCTCGTTTGCTGATCAAAGGCAGCGAGGGGTGGACGGGGGCCGCCTGCCAGCGTGTTATTAGCTCTGCTCCCGCGGCCTGTTTAACGGCCCTCACTCCCCCGCTCTCCATCCTGCCGACGGCAGGCTCTTATCTCCCGCAGGCCCCAGACAGGATATTGCAGCCCTTATCTGAGCGGGGAGCTGAGCACGGCCGCCAGGCAGGACAGGGCCCCCCGGGTGGGGGAAGCAGACCCCATGGCCGGGCGCGAGATCCTGTCTGCGCTGATAGAACCCAGCTGGCGGGCCGCCGCCACGGGGGTGTGACAGGGAGGCACCCCGTGAAAGGCGAAACTCCGAGTTCATGGGGCAGAGAAGGGAGTCGCAGGAAAAAGGTCTGAAACCCTAAACCTGGTGGTGAGAAAGGACCAGGCCCCGGGGGCGGCACCCAGACCCTCCCCAACGCCTGCCCTTCTTCCCTGGCGCTGGGGGACGCCAGGCCTGCGGAGGGGTGGGTGCCACCCACAATGTTAGGTGTTTATTTTTCACGTCCCAACATCCAGCAAAGCCAGCGTCAGCCGGGACCTGCCGAGCTGGGTGTCAGGACCCCACTGTCAGAGCCTCGCGCACCCCGTATTCACAGGCGCTCGGGTGCCCCGTGTCCACCCTGAGGACTGACCTCAGCCCTCGCACGTACACAGTGGGCAATGCATCGTCCCTGAGTGCGGGAGGAACTCGGGAGGGACGTGATGGCAATGTGAACCCGTGCTACTTGCGCGGCCTCACGGGACGCTGCTTTGGGAGCCGTGGACTTTGTACTGTGGTCCCGCTGTCCTGGCCGTAGGGCGTTATCAGGCCCACACCGGAAATTAGGGAATGGATGGGCGCGTGGCATGAGAGCGAGGCGGGCGCGGAGGCCTGGGGAAAATTAATCACAGCATCTGATGCTCGCCCAGCGCTGCCTGCCAGGCGCGGTCAGCCCGTTAAATGGGACCAACTCCTCTGACCCCTACAACCACCCCTCGGGGCCCACCTCGGGAGGGGTGGAGAGGGTGCGGAGGGAAGCCGGGCTCAAGCAGGCCGCCCTGTGCCCTCACCCCTGCACCCGTGCATGGCAAGGCCGCCGAAACCCTGCCTCTGAGCACAGAGCGGATGCTGTGGCTCCCCCACCACAGCTCCTTCCCCAACACACGGCCCAAGTCCCGCTCCCGACACCCGAGCTCCTGCGGAGGGGACTTCCTGCCCGTGCGCCGCCCACAGACTGAAAGGTCTCTGGTTTGACTCTGGTCAAGGGCACGTACCTTGGTTGCAGGCTCGATCCCCGGGCCCAATCAGGGCACATGCAGGAGGCAGCCAATCGATGTGTCTCTCCTCTCACATCCATGTTTCTCTCTCTCTCCTCCTCCTCCCTTCCTTCCACTCTCTCTAAAAATCAATGGGAAAATGTCCTCGGGTGAGGATTAACAAAAAACATAAAATAAAATAAAAAGTAAATAAAGTAGCTCGTCAGCCTGGCCAGTGTGGCTCAGTGGTTGAGCGTCGACCTATGAACCAGGAGGTCAGGGTTCATGCCCAGGGTGTGGGCTTGATCCCCAGTGAGGGGCATGCAGGAGGCAGCGGATCCATGATCCTCCCTCGTCATTGATGTTTCTGTCTCCCTCGCCCTTCCTCTCTGAGATCAATAAAGATGTATTTTTTTAAAGGGGCTCTGTAAGGGCACACCCACCTCCACGCCGTCCAGGAGGTGCCGGAACTCCGGGCAGATGAAGGCGCTGCCCGCGTAGGCCGCGTCCACGTGCAGCCACAGGTCCTCCCGGTTACCTGAAAAGCAGGGGGGACGTGTGAGCTCCCCAGTGGATGTCCTTCTCACGTGGGGAGCGCGGGGGGCTCCCATGGGGTCTGGCCGCTGACCTCGTCCCAGCCCACAGCCCATCACTTCCCGGTCTGGGGATCCTCAGAGCCCCTCCCCTTGAAGGCAGGGAAGCGGAGGGCAGGGACCTTGCACGATGGCCTGCTGTGCCTGGCACAGACCGGGGGCTCAGTGCGTGCGCGGAAAGTGCGGGAAGGTGGACGAGATCGCACCCCTTGACCTCCAGGCAGACCCTGAGGTTCTGTGAGAAAAGCTGGGTCCGCAGGAGGGGGTGGAGGGGAGGTGGGCCGTGAACACCGGCTCTCAGGTCCTCCGGAGAAGCGGAGTTCCGGGGATTGCTCTGCTAATCGCTTAGAGACCTTGCTTTACTGTGGTCAGGAGTCTCAGGAAGGCTGGGAGGACTCGGGGGGACACTACTCCAGGGCGATGGTTCCCAGTCGTGCAGACGCACGGCCCTCCTGCAGGGCGCCGGGAGCTGGGAGGGCATTCTCCCTGGGGCAGCCCGGCCGTGCCCCTTAGAAATGACGTGTGTGGGACAGCCCCGCCCTGCTGTCCCGGCGGCCCACACGCGGAGCCGACGGGAGCTCACGCTAAGGAGGCTGGGTCGCTGCAGATACAAAGCGTTTTGGCCTCAGTCGGTTAGCTCAGTGGATAGCCTGGGCCTGCGGACCAGAGGGCCCCGGGTTCGATCCCGGTCAAGGGCACGTACCTTGGTTGCAGGCTCCTCGGCCCTGGCCCTGGTCAGAGGCAACCAATGGATGTGTTTCTGTCACGTCCGTGTTTCTCTCTGTCTCTCCCTCCCTCTGCCACTCTCCCTAAAACCCATGGGAAAATATCCCCAGGTGAGGACCAGCGGCAATGCAAAGCGTTTGCAGACCGTCCGCGGGAAGCACGTTCTGCTGATGGTCATTTGTGATGTAAGGAGATGCGTTTGTAGGATGTAAGTCACGTGATGGAGGGAGCCCCGCAGGTCTGTCGGACTCCCCCACGCTCCCCGGGGACCCTGCGGAGGGAGGTGGGCAGTACTCACAGACCGGGCCCACTTCGGAGAGGCGGTCGAAGGAGCAGCAGGGCGTGGTCCCCAGGGTGGCCACCACCTGGCGTACAGAGCAGATGTCCTTTTCAGGCCCCGCCTGGTCCCTGCCACCCCCCGGCCCAGCGACCCAGCGCCCAGAACGCGGGGGGGTGGGGGGACCTCCGCCGGGGGAGACGCGGGTCTGAGGCACGTAGGTCTTCGCTGGAAGCGATGCCACAGGGACCCCACGGGGAGAAACACATCAGCCACCGGGAGCCAGGCTCAGGCTAGAGACGCACAGGGTCCCCCCGGTGCCGCAGGGCGGGAGTGAGCCCGCCCCACGCCAGTGCCCTGCCTCTGCTCTCACACGTCACCACCAAGATCATGGGGTGTCCTTCCTTCCGGCTTCTCCTCAGCTTGGTGTGTGCGTGCGTGTGTGTGTCTCTGGGAGTGTATATGTGCGTCTAAGTGTGCATTTGTGTGTGTGTATCTGTGTGTGTATGTCTGCGTGTGTGTCTGTGTTTCTATGTGTATATATGTGTGTGGTCTGTGTGTGTTTGTGTGTATGTGTGTGTGCTCTCTGTGTGTATGTCTGCATGTGTGTGTATCTATGTGTGTATGTCTGCATGTGTGTGTCTGTGTTTCTATGTGTATGTATGTATGTGTGGTCTCTCTCTGTGTGTGTGTGTGTGGTCTGTGTGTGGTCTGTGTGTGTTTGTGTGTATGTGTGTGTGGTTTGTGTGTGTGTGTGTCTCTGGGAGTGTATATGTGCGTGTCTAAGTGTGCATTTGTGTGTGTGTATCTGTGTGTGTATGTCTGCATGTGTGTGTCTGTGTTTCTATGTGTATGTATGTGTGTGTGGTCTCTGTGTGTGTGTGTGTGTGTGTGGTCTGTGTGTGTTTGTGTGTGTGTGTGTGTGTGTGTGGTCTCTGTGTGTTTGTGTATGTGTGTGTGGTCTGTGTGTGTGTGTGAGGGGACACGCGCACACGCAGGGGCGCACCCTGTCTGTTTCTGTGTGTGGCTGGGAACCTGCCTGTGGCGGACACGGGCCCAGTGCTGACTGCCAGCTCTCGGCTGGTCGAACATCGTGCTGCTGACAGAAGGCGGTCCTGTCTGCACACAGCACCACGTGGCCCAGAGCCTGGCCGGCCGCTCCCGGGTGTCTGCACACGGAATCCTCCTTATTGGGGACGGGGAGAGCGGGGGGGCGCTGTCACCTAGGCCGGCGGCCTTCGCCGAGGGGATCGGAAAGCCAGGTCAGACCCTGAGGCCTGGGAGGCCGCCTGCGACCCCGCCTGTGGCTGAACGCCGAGTGGCCCTGGGGCTCGGGACAGCCCTGGGGCTCGGCTGCTGCGCACACCCCGGGGCTGGGAGCCGGGCAGCGTGGCCCCCACCAGGGCAGGAAGAGGCCGCTGCAGGCCCTGGGGCGCCGTGGGGGGACCCAGCCTCGGGGACAGGCCCCGGGGGGTCGGGCCACGCTGGGCCCGGTGGGCAGCTGCTTTAAAGGCTCGACGTTATTCGGGCTAGAGAGGCCCGGTCAGAGGCCATGGCCCTGGAAGCAGCCTGTTACCCCGGCGTTCCAGGCGGGGGTGGGCGGTACCACGCGGGGCCACGCGGGGCCACGCGGAGCACAGGGCTGCCCGGGGGGAGAGGGGGCCGTGGGAAGGATCCTTGGCCGGGCTCCCTGCCAAAAGGCACGGGCGAGGCAGGGCGAGCAGGCTGAGGAGTGACTAATGCGAGCGGCTCCGTGGCTGTGGGTGGAGGCTGGTACACACACACACACACACACACACAGACACACACACACACACGGACACACACACACACACACGGACACACACACACACAGACACACACACAGAGACACACACACATGGAAACACACACGGACACATGGACACACACATGGACACATGGACACGGAAACACATGGACACACACAGAGACACACACGGACACACACGGGCACACATGGGCACACACAGACACATAGACACAGACACACACACATAGACACACATAGACACACACGGACACACACACGGACACACACAGACACACATACAGACACACAGACACACACAGACACACACAGACACACACACGGACACAGACACACACAGACATATACAGAGATGCACACATACAGACGCACACAGAGAGAGACATACAGACACACACACGGACACAGACACACATACAGAGAGGCACACATACAGATGCACACAGAGACACACACAGAGAGAGACATACAGACACACACACGGACACAGACACACACAGACACACATACAGAGATGCACACATACACACACACAGAGACACACACACGGACACAGACACACATACAGAGAGGCACACATACAGATGCACACAGAGACACACACAGAGAGAGACATACAGACACACACATGGACACAGACACACATAGACACACACAAACACACATGGACACACACAGACACACATACAGACACACAGACACACACAGACACACACACGGACACAGACACACACAGACACACATACAGAGAGGCACACATACAGATGCACACAGAGACACAGAGAGAGACATACAGACACACACATGGACACAGACACACATAGACACACACAAACACACATGGACACACACAGACACACATACAGACACACAGACACACACAGACACACACACGGACACAGACACACACAGACACACATACAGATGCACACAGAGACACACACAGAGAGAGACATACAGACACACACACGGACACAGACACACATAGACACACACAAACACACATGGACACACAGAGACACACATACAGAGGTGCACACACACAGACGCACAGACACACATGGACACAGATACACATAGACACACACACGAACACACATGGACACACACAGACACACATACAGACGCACACACATAGACGCACACACGGACACAGACACACATACAGAGAGGCACACATACAGATGCACACAGAGACACACACAGAGAGAGACATACACACACACACACGGACACAGACACACATAGACACACACAAACACACATGGACACACACAGACACACATACAGAGATACAGACACACAGACACATACACAGACACACACACACGGACACAGGCACACATAGGCACACATGAACACACAGAGACACACAGAGACACACATACAGAGACAGACACACACACAGACGCACACACATAGACGCACACACAGACGCACACACCACACACAGCCCCTTGCTGTCTGTGCACAGCCCGGGGGTCAGGGCGGGTGGCCCTGAGTGCCAGGCCCCGGAGGTTGGCGCTGAAGGCTCCACGCAGGGAGCCCCTTCCCGGCTCTGGGAGGGGCGGCCCTCCCATCGTAGGTCAGCAGGGTCCCTCTGAGGCCAGAGGACCACAGACATGGACGATGAGAAGGCATGATGGACACGCAACATTCATACCAGGCACCTGGGCACACGACTCGGGTGGAGGCTGGCTCTGGGGCGCGGGGGCGGGCGGCTCACTGGGCTGGGGTTTCCTCACAGCCCACCTGCCCAGCCCTGGCCTCTGCCACCCCCACACGGTCTCATGAGCTGCCGCCCCCGCACTCGGCACCCTTTCCTCCGCACCTCCCCGCGTGCCCACCCTGCACAGCCAAGGCCACGTGCTCCCATGTCTGCGTCCTCTGGGACCAGACGGGCCGCTGAGCGGGTGTTCAGTGAGGCTGGGTCTCCCTGGGATCTGCGGCCCCTGACCCGCAGCCTGCACTGGCAGCCTGGTGGGTGGGCCCCTGACCCGCAGCCTGCACTGGCAGCCTGGTGGGTGGGCCCCTGACCCGCAGCCTGCACTGGCAGCCTGGTGGGTGGGCCCCTGACCCGCAGCCTGCACTGGCAGCCTTGTGGGTGGGCCCCTGACCCGCAGCCTGCACTGGCAGCCTTGTGGGTGGGCCCCGAGGCTGGCGCGTCCTGAAAGGAAGTGAGGACAGGACAGCCCGCAGACACCCCGGTGCCTGGCCATCTCAGCGCTGCCCGGAAGCCATTCCCTCACGTTTCAGAGCCTCTGAGGAGCGGCACCTCCATTTCATCGCGTTCCCTCCGATGAGCTGTGATGGACTCAAATGCAGCAACTTGTTTGCAAGTTACGTCGGTACGACATGCAGTTTGTAACTTACATAAATCATATAGGTATTAAGTCAATATAGACAATTTAATTGCTTTTTAAACAGTTAAAATCCTGCTCTCTCTGCTCACGGGCACAGCGTGCGCCTTGTCTCCCACGAGCCGGGTTCACAGGCCCCGAGGCAGCGTGCCGAGTGGCAGCGCTCGCTCCGTATCTAACGCCTCCTCCTCGCTGGGGACGGCCTCCGGGGAACAAGAAGAGGTCACGTTTCCGAGGCCTGGGCCTTGTGACATGACAGCCGGGCGTCACACAACCTCGTGTGTTGGGTGTCTGGTCCCCACTTCACAGGGACCTACGTGAGGCTGGGGGGTTGGGGGAGCGTCAAGGACACACAGAGATGGACCCAGCTGTGGTCAACCCTCATCGCCCATCCGGGAAAAGAGCCCAGCGCCCGGGCCGTGCCAGCGTCCCTGCCAAGCAGCCCCCGCCCCTCAGCCCAGGGGGGAGTGGGGGCGGCGGGGGTCCCGGGCCCTGGGCGGGAGGGGCCCAGGAGACCTCTGCTCGGGTCTGGGTGCTGGAGTCAGCTGTCCTGGTTCTCTGAAGCCACTTTAACTCCCAGCACCTGTTCCGCTTGGGGCTCTGATTACCGGCTCAGCGCGCGGCGCTAACCTGATTTCAGCAGCAGCCTAATCACATTTGCGCAGGGGGAGGGGGGCCGGGCTGGCGCCGTGGCCGACAGCCCCCGGCGGTGGGTCCTGCTGTGGAGGACACGTTCCGCTCCCTTCGCCCCCACCCGCCTCACCCGCGGCCTGCCTGCGCACTCAGATGTGCGCCCAGCGGCACGGCCCCCCCGCTCTGGCCTGACCTGCGCAGGTGGGCGGCGAACCGCGGGACAAGCCGGGAAACCGCTCGGCCCCGCGCCCCCCGGAGGGCAGAGGCTCGTCGTCCGGTGCCAACCTGACCAGGGCACACCGGGCTCTCCACGGAGCCGTGACTGAGAGCCCCTCCCCCCCGCCCCCGTGAGCATACGGTGAGGGCCAGATGCACCGAGTTGTCACGCATGTGCGCGTTATAACCACCAGCCACTATATGCACTCAAGGCTCAGGCCGCGGCCCTCTGGGGTCCGGGCGGCCTGATCCTCCGGCTTCACAGGCCCGTGGTCACTGGTCTCAGATAACAAGCCGGTGGCCACTCACACCTGCCCCCGAGGAGCTGCTCTGACATGGGGACACGCCCGAGAGCGAAGCACGGCCCCCCCGCCCCCACCCCAGCAGCGTTCTCGTCCTGGGCGCACACAAGGACCCTGAGTGGCGGTGCCGGTTCCGATGCCTGGCCCCATCCCTGGAGGTTCTGGTGAAACGGAACCCGGGCAGGGCCTGGGCATCGGGCCACCTCTCAGCTTCCTGGGTGATGCCAACACCCCGGGGCCAGCGCTGTGCCCACACAGGACCCCGCCTGCTGCCTGGCCACGGCGGGGTGACAGTCCCCAGGCTCCAGTTACCACGGGTGACAGTCTCCAGGCTCCTCCCCTCGGACGTCGCCTGTGCCCAGGGACCCCGTGCTCCTTGGCTGGGCGGTGTGGCCCTCGCACCAAGAACCATCGGCTGTGGTCCCGTGGTGTCACCTTCCAGGAACGGGAAGTGAGGCCCTCCCGCACGGGGCCTGGGGCTGGGGTCCCGCTCACTGCTTTCTGGTTCTGTGCAGGGGAAGGAGCACCCGGGCCTTCCTCCAGCCTCACCAGGAGGGGCCGGCCGGGGCTGGAGAGCGGCCTGGCGCCCAGGCCTGCCCGACTCGCGGCCCCAGGGGCCTTGGCAGCCCGCGGCTGAACTTACAAAGAAGGGGACCAGCCCGGCGGCCTTGTCCCGCTGCAGCGCCTCCTGCAGGGCGGACGCACGCATGGCGAACTTGCCGTCGGAGGGGATGGCTTTGAATTTGACTCCTCCAATCAGTCCCGCTCTCTCCACGGAGCAGTGGGCCTGTGGGGAGAGCAGCAGAGTTAGGCCGACGGCCATGCTGGCCCTACGCCCTGGCTCTGGGGGCGCCCACCGTCCAGGCTCTGCTCCGCCCGCCAGAGGGCGCATCCTGGGCCTGCTCCATCCGGCCCATCGGCTGCCCTCGCCTGCAGGTTCCCCAGAGCAGCCCCCAACACTGAGCCCCTCAGCCCTGCACGGCCCTGCTCCCCAGGCACTGGCTGGGGGAGGGGGGGTCCCAGCAGAACCAGGAGCCCCTGGTCCTTACGGGCATGGTGAGCCCCCCTCCCTCCCGCCTTGGCACTGGGACGGTGCCCGCCACGCAGCCCCCTGGGGAGAACCGAGAACCCCCCCCGATCCTTTTCCGTGGGGGACTCCTCACAGCACCCCCTACGAGAGGCTGCACCCCGCCTTCAAGCCACTCGTCCAGCAGCTCTGTGCTGAGTGCCGACACGCGCATTCTTCTCACGCCCTCTGGGAGACAGGGCAGTGGACGCCGAGGAGCCGCCGTCCCACCCGCAGGTGTCCCCCGCGGAGCCAGACCACACAGCCGCCAGGCCCCCGGACGCCGCGCCCAGACACGGGCGGGCAGTGCGTTTATTTCGGGAGACGCGTATGGATGAGCTGGGACCAAGCTCTCCCAGCTGAGAGGCCTGGGTTAGAAAGGCACCGAGATAAGCGTGTCAGCGGCACCCACTCAGCCCGTGCGCGGGGCCCACATTCCTGCGGGCGGGGCCCCCCACTCCACTGACCTTTTGACCCCAGTCTCCCTCCCAGAGCTCCATGCTCTTCCCTCCTGCTTGCTCTGCATTTGGGTTGTTTTTTTTTTTAACCCTTTCCAAAGGCTGGTCAGTGGAGGAGGGCCTCGTGTGCAGAGTCTGCCAGCCCCCTGGGCGGGTTAGGCCTCTCGCCGGGGGAGCGGGACCCCCGGGCACGAGCTTTGGTCCCCGTGGGATGGCGGGAAAGGCTCAGAGGATGTACACAACTTGCCAGAGATCGTAGACCTACAATAAAGAGCTGGGCCCGGGCAGTGTGGCTTCGTGGTTGAGCGGCTACCTATGAACCAGGAGGCCGTGGTTGGATTCCCGGTCAGGGCACATGCTCCCGAGTGGGGAGTGGGCAAGGGGCAGCTGATCCATGATTCTCTCTCGTCGTGGAGGTTTCTCTCTCTCTCTCTCCCGCTCCCTTCCTCTCTGACATCAATAAAAATGCATTTAAAGAATAAAAATAAAATAACGGAGCTCGGATAGGGGCCCAGGCTCTGAGTCCACGTCTGAGTCCGGGTCCCACGGGCCCCAAGGCCGCTCTGAGGGTGGCCAGCTGGTCTCGGGGCGCCAGGGCGGGCGGCCCCAGAGCTGGTCACCGTGACCTCCCAGGGGCTTTCTTTTCACCTGGGTGGACTGAGCGCCCTGCAGCCCACGCCGTCTCCTTAGCACAGGTGTGTGTGCCTGACCCCCGAGGGACGGGTCTTAGATTGCACGGGAGGCTGCCCGGTCTTGTTTTATTTTTGTGGTTTTTTTTAAATATATTTTATTGATTTTTTACAGAGAGGAAGGGAGAGGGAAAGAAAGTTAGAAACATCGATGAGAGAGAAACATCGATCAGCTGCCCCCTGCACACCTCCTACCGGGGATGTGCCTGCAACCAAGGTACATGCCCTTGACCGGAATCGAACCCAGGACCCTTCAGTCTGCAGGCCGATGCTCTATCCACTGAGCCAAACCGGCTAGAGCTGGTTTTGTTTTGATTCGACACGAAATGAAACGGAACACACAGATCCTGGCGGCTGCTGGAGCTTCAAGACCAGGCGTCCTCAAACGACGGCCCGCGGGCCACATGCGGCCCGCCGAGGACATTGATCCGGCCCGCCGAGGACATGGATCCGGCCCGCCGGGTGCCGCTGCCTGTCCTGCTTAGCAGCCGACGCGTCCCGGGCCCGCAGTGCGCATAGGGACTTGTTCATAGTTTTTTTTTTAAACTATAGTCCGGCCCTCTAGCGGTCTGAGGGACAGGGAACTGGCCCCCTGTTTAAAAAGTCTGAGGACCCCTGTTCAGGACGACGACACACTCACCTGGTCAGAGGCGTAGGCCACCAGCTTCTCCATGACGGCGGCCTCCGTCAGCCCCGGGCAGGCGGCCTGCAGGCGGCGTGTGGCTCTGCTCCGGGCGGCCAGCAGCGCCATCAGCGTGGCCTCGCTGGCGCTCCCCTAAACCAGAGACGGCGGAACGCGCTTCAGAGCTCAGCAGAGGAGTGGGCCCAGACGGGGGGAGGAGCGATATTAAATCCCAGGGGTTCAGCATCGGCCTGTGAGCCAGGAGGTCAGGGTTCGGTTTCCGGTCAGGACACAGGCCCGGGTTGCGGGCTCCATCCCCAGTGGGGGGCGTGCAGGAGGCAGCCGATCCATGATTCGCTCTCATCATGGATGTTTCTCTCTCTCTTTCTCTCTCTCTCCCCCACACCCCCACTTTCCTCTTGGAAATCAATAAATAAAATATTTATAAAAAAGCGATTTTAGAAAAGCCCACGACACCCCCACCAGCCGCACCCCAGCGTCAGGCCCAGGGGTCAGCGGGCCGGGGGGGGGGGGGCCTGTGCTGGAAGCTGGCGCTCCCTGGGTGCCGGGGGCTCCCCTGTGCCGGGAGCTCCATGAGTCCTGCCGAGTCACAGGGACAAAGGTTGCCATGGCCGCCCCACCCCGCGCTCGGGGTCCCCCCCCACGGGAAGCAGCTGGTCCTCCGCCAGAGCTTTCAGACTCAATTAAGGGACCACTTGCAGCCCTGCTTGCCAGCACAGAGGGCGATCTGACATTTGCCACAGGCGCCACACTGCGCTGGGCCGGAGGCTATGATTATGGCTGGGAGGGCCGCCGGCCGGAGCCTGTCCCCAAGTGGGAGCTCAGGGGGTGTTGGGGGGGGCCTCGCAAATGACACCAACCGGCCTTGTCAGCCAG
Organism: Plecotus auritus; assembly: GCF_963455305.1. NCBI lineage: Eukaryota > Metazoa > Chordata > Mammalia > Chiroptera > Vespertilionidae > Plecotus > Plecotus auritus. Next base: position 191,057,740 of record NC_137775.1, on the reverse strand, counting down.
GAGGGCGGACGCGCTTCCTGCCACTCAGACACAGACTCAGACCTGCCCGGGTCCGGGGGGCCCAGCGCCTTGGGGTCCGAGGGGGAGCCGAGCCCTGGGCCCGGAGGAGCCAGGACTACTCCCACCGGACGCTGGGCGGCCGCTCACTCCGGCAATGGAACTGGACGCTGCCACCCAAGCCCACCGCCAGGCTGAGCCGGTGCGGGGCACACGGGCCCCGTGGGCGCGGGAGGGAAGCCACGGCGGGGCCGGCCGCAGACCCGGCCACTGACCACCGGGACGCTGCCCTGGGCGGACCGCTCTGCCAGTGCGAGTGGCCCTGCTGCTCCGAGGCGCGGGTCACGCTGGGAAGCGTGGCTCGCCTCATGGGTGCCCCTGGGCTCCCGCTAGGAGCACCGAGGTAGATGGAGGCCAGCCTGGCCGCCTGCTCCGTGGCTGAGCATCGCTCCATCCCCGGTGGGGGGCGTGCAGGAGGCAGCCGATGGGTGATTCTCTCTCATCAGGGATGTTTCTCTCTCTCTCCCTCTCCCTTCCTCTCTGACATCAATAAAAATATATTTATAAAAACAGATGGAGGACAGGGAGTGGGTCTGAGCTGCCACGGGGGCCCGGGTCCCGAGGAGTCCCACAGTCACGGCACAAGGTCCCTGGAGCCAAGCGCGTGGGATCCCCGGTGGGGACGGCCTGAGGGGTCCCTTAGGAGGCCAACTTCCAGGCCCCCCCACCCCCGGACAGGCCCAGGTCCCCCCACACAGGATGTGCCCAGCGCAATAAGGGCCTCCAGCGGTGCTGTGTCTCCATCCCGGGCCCTAGGCCTGTTTACCGCACGGGGACAGGGATCTGGCTGATGGGATTACGGTAAGGCGCTCGGCACGGGATCATCGGGATTATCTGCCTGGCCCGCCCTCCTCACGAGGGCCCTGCGCGGGAGAACCATCTGCGTCCGAGGCACGTGAGGGAGGAAGGGTCGGCGAGATGGAGCTCAGCTGGCTTTGAGACAGAGGAGGGGAGTGGCCAAGGAGGGGGAACCTTCTAGAAACCAGAGAAGTCGAGGGACCATTCTCCAGGGCACCGAGCTGGACCCCAGCCCACAGAGCCGTGCAGACAGGGGTGAGAGACCGTCTGGGTGGGCACCTGGGGTCAGGGAGCCCGGATCCTGCGCCGAGGCCACGCCCGCGCGAGGCCTCTGGGTTCTCGGGGTCCCGTGGCGGGAGAGCCGCTGTCTTAGCCCACCTGAGCCCCCGGAGACCACATCTGGAGAAAGTAGTCCCTCCATCCGCGTGAGCTGAACTTTCCCCCTATCGTCACCACACCCGACCCCAGAGCGTGAACTCGGCCGGCGGTCAGTGGGCCCCACCTGCCCCTCTGTGGCGTGTGCCCTGCAGACCCCCTGGGGCAGGCATCCCGTGTGGTCCTTCGGGGCGGCCTCGTCCCCGATGGGTGCCTTGTCCCCCAGCCTTGCTCAGGGGCCCACGGTGCACGAGGAGGAGGGGCTCAGTCAGTGCCTAGAAAAGGCAGCTGACCCCGGCTGGCTGGCTCAGGGGTTGAGCGTCAACCTATGAACCAGGAGGTCAGGGTTCAATTCCCGGGCAGGGCACATGCCCAGATGTGGGAGGCAGCCGATCAAGGATTCTCATCATCGATGTTTCTCTCCCTCTCCCTCTCCCTTCCTCTCTGAGATCAATAAGAACGTATTTTAAAAAGAAAGGCAGTCTTTTCGGGGGACCTGCTGGTCCCCCAGATGGAGAATCTGCAGAAGCCGTCGGCACATGCGGGCCTGGCACCCCCCATAGGCTTATGTGGGGCCAAGCCACGGCTCTGTGGTCAGACTGGAGTGGCCCTGCCCCCAGCTCCGGAACTGGGCACCTGGGACCCAGGGCACGCCCCTGCCTCCGGCTCCCTGCCTGCAAAACGGGGGTATTGACACGGCCCCAAGTTCGCAGAATTGTTGCGAGAATTAGCTGAGAAATGCCTGGGTGGGGCGCAGGCATGGTGGCCGGTGACAGGGGCCCAGCACGTGCCAGTCGCTGCTGCCTTATCCCTGGGCACCGCGAGGGGACGGTCACCATGTGTCTATGCAGGGCCTGCGGGAGCGAGAGACACAGCGCCGCGTCCCCGCCAGGCCCAGTGTTCCGAACGGCTCAGCGTGGCTTCCTCCAGAAGAACACCAGGGGCAACCGGAGGGCCAGCCCCCCCCCGCCCCCCGCTGTGGCCGAGCCCCTGGGACCCCGTGTCCAGGAGCCGCCCGCCCCGCCCGGCCTCACCTGGATGACGCCGCCCCCTGCGCCCCCCTTCTCGGCCAGGAAGGCCTCGGGCAGCTGCAGCATCTTCCCCAGCCAGTCCAGCATCACCGTCTCCAGCTCCGTGCACGCCGGGCTCGCCGCCTGCGGGGTGCACCGCCAGCCGCCCTCAGCGTCCTGTCCGCTCCCCACGGAGGGACGCGCGGACAGAGCGGCTCTGCTCCCGCTGGGACTCAGCTCTTCCCCGTGAAACTGGAGGTTTCAACGTCTGCAGAAGGGCCACCCCCGGGGGGTGTTCGGGGAGCGTGTGCCTCTCATGGTGGCGCTCCAGGGAGAAGCAGGGACGGAGACGGGTCCCGGGGACGGAGCCGCGCAGGCCCTGCCTCCAGGAGGCGTCCCTGGGCCGCGCTGGGCCGCCGGGTGCCGAGAGCCGGGCCCCGGAGGATCCCCGTGTCTGCACTTGGGGACGGAGGACCGCTCCCCAGGCCCAATCACAGGTCTGCCGGGGAGGCCGTGTGTCTGTGTGCGAGGGTGTCCCTGCCCGCAGACTCGGTTCCTGGCGATGTCGCCCCTCCCCCTTCTCTGCCTCAGTTCTCTGGGGGCTGGGTGTGCACAGCATACACCTTGCAGAACGCTGCGCCCCACTGCAGGGTGTAATCCGCCAGGGAACCCGGGTTAGAATCGTCCAACCCTAGGCCTGGCCGGCGTGGCTCAGCGGGTGAGTGTTGACCTAGGAACCAGGAGGTCACGATTCCATTCCCCGTCAGGGCACATGCCCGGGTTGTAGGCTCCATCCCCCTTGTGGGGCGTGCAGGAGGCAGCCGATCCGTGATTCTCTCTCATCATGGATGTTTCTCTCTCTCTCTCCCTCTCCCTCTCCCTTGCTCTCTGAAATCAATAAAAATATATTTAAAAATTGTCCCACCCCAGATGCTCTGCAAAGCTGGAGACCCATTGAACAGGGGCCCTTTGCCCAAGACGCGTGGCAGAGTGGCCGGGGCGGATGCAGCGCCTCCGGCTACGACCCTGCCACAGGGCACGGGCACCGTGTGCTCGCTCCGTCAGCATCTGTCTCCTATGGAAGGCTCTAGAAAGGCTGGTCGCACTGAGCTACGTGGGCCTGAGTCGGGAGCTGGGTGTGGGGCCCTGGGCGGCTCTGACCCGGCCTTCGACCCCCAAGCTGGTGCCCTGAAAGCTCTCCAGGCTTTGCAACGGGGGGGCAGGGGGGCCTTGGCGCACCCGGGACGGGCCGAGCCTCCCCCTCGGAGTGGGGTTCACAGGGAGCTCGGGTCGCATGGCTGATGACAGCAGGTGGGACCCTCTCTGCCCGTCGGCCCTGCCTGTCCGAGGGTCCCCCAGTCCCAGCTAAGCCAGCGTGGCCACGGGATCCTGCCTGGCTGTCAGCAGCCACTGGGTGTGGGCTCCGACCTCGGCCCTGGGTTCCACAGCCCGGGCCGGGGAACCTGCGTTCAGCAGCCGGACAAGCCCAGAGAAGTGTGACCGTCCCCCGAAAGGACACACAACAGGAGGGAGAGGCCAGGTCGCCCCGAAGGGACAGGAGGGCGCTGGACCCGCAGAGCGGTGACCTCTGCCACTGTCTCTAAGGAAACAGGCGACCTTGTGTGCGAGGCCGTGAGCCCAGCAGGGACAGAGCGAGGCCGTCCAGGTCACGGTGGCTGCGCCCGGGCTGGCTGCTGGCCCAGGAGGGGGGGCTCGGGCCCCCGATGGGGCAGGTCAGCGCTGGGTAGGCAGCCGGCACCCTCGAACCCTCCCGGCAGAGGGTCATGTTGCCCAGTGTGCGGAGGGAGCGGGTCTTGGGCGGGGATGGCAAGGGAGCTCTGGGGAGGAGGGGAGGTACAGGGATGGCTGACATCACCTTGGATACCTGGGGGTGGGGGCAGCAGATATGGGGGTGCTGGGCACCCACATTTATAACTCAGGCCTCACCCCCGAGTCAGCACGAGCCAATCCCAGCAGCCCCCTCGGCTCCCAGGTGTAGGAGGCCCAGGGCAGACCCAGCGGTGAGGTCCCCGCGGGCGAGCAGCCAGGACCGGGACCGGGACCGGGACCGGGGCGGGGGGGGGGGGGGGGGCGCAGCTCCGTGCCGACTCCGCATGGAAACAGGTCTCCCCTGGGGCTGTGCTGGGAGCAAGGAGCCAGGAGGCAGGGCCGGCTCCCCCTGGGCAGGGGTCTCTCCAGCATTTGGTCCCCAGACAAGGGGGGCCTGGGCGGGTGTGGGGTGCAGGAGTTGCCCCAGGGGCTCCTTGCTAATGGGGACCCTCTCCCAGGACAGCAGCCCCGGGCAGGGAGCAGGTGGATGGGACACGGGCAGTGGCAGCGGCATTTCCCAAACTGCAGACCCTATGGAACCCTCTGGTCCGCTCGGTGGAACACAGATTCCCCGGCCCGGGCTGTGGAACCCAGGGCCGAGGTCGGAGCCCACACCCAGTGGCTCTGAGAAAGCCGGCCGTGCAGAAGGGCCTGGGGCTGTAGCTGACTTTCCCAGAAAGGTCTCTGTCTCACTAGCTCCCGGTTCCACTCCCCACGAGGCACCCTCTCCAGGGCTGACCCCGTCCTGCCCCACAGGGCACCGCCCCCTTCCCTCCCCCCACTCCCCCCACCTCTGAGGACAGGCGCCATGTCCCCAGGGCAGGCCCGGCCGCGCCACTCACCCAGGAGAAGCCGATGCAGCCGATGGCCCCGCACAGCATGTCGGCGAGCATGGCCGGGTAGGAGCTGGCCGTGGGGAAGTAGGCGAAGAAGCGGGGGCTGTGCCAGTGGGTCACCTGCGGGGGGACAGGCGGTCACTCGGCGTGAGGAGCCCCCCCGGAGCAGGACCCAGGGCTCCCCGTGTGCACGGCCAGGGTCGTGGCTGAAAACGGGGTCTGAGATTCCGGCAGGCGTGTGCGTGTCAGGAGGCCAGCGTGTTAGAAGCCTGTTTCCTGACGCTGCTCCGTATAAAGAAGGTCTAGGCGGGAAAACGTGGAAAGGCCTGACGGTGCCCTGGCCGGCTGCTCAGTGGTTAGAGCATTGGCCCTCGAACCAAAGGGTCTCGGGTTCGATTCCCGGTCAATGGCTTGTACCTTGGCTGCAGACTCCACCCCCAACCCCGGTCAAGGTGTGTGCGGGAAGCAAACAATCAACGTGTCTCTCTCACATCGATGTTTCTCTCTCTCCCCCTCCTCCCTACCCTCCATTCTCTAAAAAGAAATGCAATAATAATAATAATAAAACAAAACATATTAACAGGGCCTGATGCTGGTCTTGCTGCCACGCCACGCACTCCTGCTCAGTCCCTTCCCTCCGGCCCTGGGTCCCTCTGACTCCGGCCCTGTGAGTCCTGGGGTGGGGACATCTAAGGGCCAGATCCGAGGCCTGGGGAAGGAGATAAGGGAGGCGTGGAGATGGGGTGTGGCCCAGTTTTGCTGCTTTAATGTGTTCTTGCGCCCGGCCCGCCCGGCATGTAGAACGCCCTCTGTGGAGGAGGGGGCGGGCACGGTCATTCGCCCCCACGTGGGGTTGTAGCTCTCAGGCGTCCAGGAGACGGGGCCCAGCGGCCGGTCCCGACCCCCGCCCTGGGGCCCCGAGACCTCGGACCCTGGCCGTGGCGCCCTGGGAGGGAGGTGCTGGCAGTCTGAGCGCCAGCAGCCGGAGCCTGACATTCACCTGAGCGCACGGCCCCGCGGGGCTGGCTGAGGCTCGGGGTGTTTGCACAGCCTGCCGGCGGGAGCCAGCGCTGATCCTGGCTCGGGGCGCAAATGTCAGGGCCTCTCCCGGGGGGAGGCACAGCTGAGCCGTGCCTATGAGGACCCCAGGGCTGCCCCCCCCCACCCCCGGGCTGCAGGCTCAGGGCCTCGCGTCCAGTCTGAGCAGCGTGTGGGAGGGGGGACCTGAGGGGGGTCCTGCCCATCGCTGCCCCGGGGCTTCCTCCCGCAGGGAAGAGAGATGGACGGTGGGGACCCGAAGCCCCAGTGTGTTTCCTTCGACCCAGAGCTGTCAGCCCCTCAGGACGGCCGGCCCGGGGTTCTGCCCACACCTGTCCCGGGCCCCCCGGGCACTCTGGACAGACCGTCCATGCCCCCGTTCTCACACAGATCGACAGACCACTGCTCTGCGCGTGCGGCTGACCCCGCCGAGCAGGGAGCGGGCGGCGTGTGCTCCATCCTGGCGGTGGACGTCCAAGCAGCCCCCGCACCCGCCACGCCCACCGGCTGAGCAGGGGCTGGAGCCACACTCGCCGCCCTGGAGGCCCCAGTCTGGGCTGCAGTCCCGGCTCCCTCGCGTGCCGGCTGTATGGCCTTGGACGGCTCACTCACCGCTCTGGGCTCAGCGGCCTCGGCCACAAACCGGAAATGACCAGGTTGCTGTCCAGCGGGATGGCCGTGAGGCTCGGGGGGGCCTCGTGTGCACTGCCCGGGCCGCAGGCGCGCCGTCCACACCCGCCCTCCCGGCTCTGACCTGACCACGTACCCCCGGCATGATGACCCTCTCCACGTCCCTCATGATGTCCTCGTAGGCGTCCGGCTCCTGGGGGGCGTGGCTGGGGATCAGGGGACGCAGGTAGCCGGGCTCCACGTCGGGGTAGACCTGGCGCCCCTCGATGCCCTCGATGTAGTCCGCTATGTAGTCCACCATCTCCCGGCCCCGCCGCCGGAATTCGCTGGCGTCCATGGTGTGGGGCTTCCTCAGAGAGAACCTGTAGGAGCCGGGGCGGGGGGGGGGGGGGGGGAACCAATCAGTGGGCAACACGTCACCTCGACGCGGAGCGGCCGCGTCCAAGCCAGCTAACCGCTGGCCTGGGCAGTGCCCCGGGTGCCCGGGACCCAGGTCCCCGTCAGGCACGCTTTTTTTAATTTTTAAAATATATCCTTATTGATGTCCGAGAGGAGGGGAGAGAGAGATAGAAACATCGACGAGGAGAGAGAATCAGGGATCGGCTGCCTCTGCACGCCCCCTACCGGGCATCGAGCCAGCAACCGGGCCTCTGCCCCGACCGGGAATGGAACCGTGACCTCCTGGTTCGTAGGTCGCCGCTCAACCACGGAGCCACGCCGGCCGGTCTCAGGCGGGCTTTTCTTCCGCGTGGGGACGGGGAAACGCCCCTGGAGCCGGAGATGGGGACGAATCGCCTCCACGCTCCCCCGCTGGTCAGCTGAGGTCAGCGCCACACCTTCCCGTCCCCGTCCCCGCTGGTGGGACGGACACACCGCCTCCACGTCCACCCCACCTTAACGACAGCGCTGGCCACGCACCGGCTGGGGAATGCGCTACCGCGAGACGGCGAGACCTCGGTTCTGGCCTTCGGTGCGGCCGAGCCAGCGCGAGTTCATTGGCCGCGTGGGGATACGCAGGCAGACCACCGAGCGAGGCGGGGGGGGGGGGGGGGGGTGGTGCCCCGGACAGTCACCAGCTCAGGGTTGTGGGCTCTGTCTTGCTGGACTCCCCACTCCTGTCCCTTCAGCTCTGCCCCCACCCCCGCTAATCCCTGTGCACACGCGCGTGGCGAGGCGACCACGTTGCCGTCTAAGTGGCTGAACAGTGTCCTCCTGAGATGGACCCAGGTTTGGTGAAGCCTGTTTTGGCTTCAACAGTTTACCTCGGGCCCAGCCGGCCTGGCTCAGTGGGTGAGCACTGACCTATGAACCAGGAGGTCAGGGTTCAATTCCTGGTCAGGGCACGTGCCCAGGTTGTGGGCTCCATCCCTAGTGTGGGGCGTGCAGGAGGCAGCTGATGGATGATTCTCTCTCATCATGGATGTTTCTCTCTCTCTTTCCCTCTCCTTTCCTCTCTGAAGTCAATAAAAATGTGTTTAAAAATATATATTTAGATACTTTTTTTTCTTTTTTCTTTTCTTTTCTTTTTTTTTTGCCTCAGGCCTGTGGACGTGCAGGAATGCGGGCGGTAACCTGCCCCCTCGCTCACCCCTGCCGCCTGGCTCCTGTCTCACCAGCTACCTGTCCGAACACTCTGATAAGTTCAGCAGCTCCCACCCTCGCGGTCATCTGGAGTTCTTCTCTGACAAATCGCTTGCTCCCTGAATGCTCCCCCGGAGCCCTGCCGTGGCTGCAGCTCCAACAGACGCCACCCGGCCGGGCGGTGTGCTCTGCACACATTGTCTTCATTTTTGTGCGACTCCCTTCACTCCTCCTTGGGTTCTGACCCGTAAGCATGTCAGCGTCATGTCGTCAGTTCCCAGGGTCTTTCCCTTCACGCGTGGGACCTGGTGAGCGGCTGTGGAGAGGGCCGTTAACAGCCGAGCAGCCTCTCGCGGCTCCACCGAGGGCAGCACAGCGCTGGCAGGCGAGGCGAGGCTCAGGGTGAGGGGCTGTGCCGAGTGCAGAGCGAGCCCGGGGTTCTCGGAGCATCAGCTGCCTCGAGCAAACACGGACACACACACACCCACCTGCCCCCCACGGAGAGCTCCCCAGCGGCTTTGCGGGGTCAGACCTGGTTGGTCTGCAGAGTCGCAGCGACCTTCCGGGGCCTCGGCGCACACCCAGAGCAGCTGGCGCTCACCGTGTGTCTGTGTGAGATTGCCCGCCCCACGCTGGGCAAATATTGGCTGGAAGATGCAGGCAGCGACCACGGCCGTGGCGGGTGCAACGGTGTCTGTTGACATAACCGGGCAGCGTCGCCGGCAGCTGAGCTCCGTGGCGTTTCACGGGCGGCCCCTGCCCCCACTGCACCAGGTACAAGCCGGTCCAGCCCTGGACTCCGGGCCCAGCATCTTGTCACGGCGCGATGGGCTCAGGGCAGGGCCGGCCCGATGCCCGCTTACACGAGGCTGAGGGGCAGGACAGGGCCAAGGACACTGAAAGGATGTGCCACGGCCTGGCCGGTGTGGCTCGGGAGGTCAGGGGTCGATTCCTGGTCAGGGCAGGTGCCCGGGTTGTGGGCTCAGTGCCCAGTAGGGGGCGTGCAGAAGGCAGCCCATCCATGGTTCTCTCTCATCATTGATGTTTCTCTCCTCTCTCTCCCTCTCCCTTCTTCTCTCTCTAAAATCAATAAAAACATATTAAAATTTTTAAAAAAAGGCTGTACAGCAATGGGCGGGACCCTTTGGGGGCATCACACATGTCCCGGTCACGGTCCCACATGCTAAGTTAGAAGTTGTTTCTAAACAGCTCGGTGCTGGCCAGAGCCTTCTGAGTCAGAACAGAGTTAGAGGATGTGGGGGGCAATCGACCAGCTGTCGCCTGGACCCGGTCACCTCTCCCTGCTGGAAGCTGCCCTGCGGCTGAGCCAGAGGCCCGCACCAGGTGGGTCCACACGGGAAGCGCCCGGCGAGCGCCCCGCTGCGGGACGGGAAAGCCGCACCGAGCTCCGCCTGGGCGGCTGCTCTGGGCCCCGGGAGCGGAGATGGGGGAGGCGTGCTCCCTGCGTCCTAGGTTCTGCGTGCTCTCCCTGGAAAGGGGTCGAGAGCGTGTAGATCTTCCCTTTGATCGAGATGGAAGAGGAGGGCCGGGCGCGTGGGCCTCGGACGGGGCGAGGCGGCTGCGGTCCCAGGGCGGCTGCGGTCCCAGGGCGGCTGCGGTCCCAGGGCGCGAGGCCACGCGGGGCAGGGGCTGTTCCCTTTCCAAGGGGCCCCCGGCCACAAAGCCACGGACCCCCCACCACGCACAGGCACCCCTTCCCACCGTCTCCCACGCCTGCGCTGACGTTTGGGGAAGTCGAGGTGCCGTGTTGAAACGGGGTCCTCCCGTTGGCGCAGAAAAGGGTGCACCTTGGTACGACACCCACGTGCCAAGCCCCGGGCCAGGCTCCCGCCTGCTCTCTCGTTTCGTCTCCGTGATCTTGCTCAGGAGGTCACCCCCTCCCCCCACCCCCCACCCCCCAGACGCCGCGGCCGAGGCTCGGAGACTGAGCACCCGGACCCCGTGAGGTCAGGGCCTCGCAGGGGCGCGCACCCTGCCCCCTGCCTGGAGCGCCCGAGGCGCTGGAGCGCAGCCAGCAGGCTGGGCCAGAGCACAGGCTGGCGAACCCTGGGAAACACCCCAAGATCAGAAACTCCGAAACCAGTTTCTCCGGAGCCGGCAGGGCAGCTCCCTCGCGGCGTCGGGACCACGCTCCCGCACACGGACGGCCTGGCGTGGGCAGCGCTTTGTGGAGGCGGCCAGGGCGGGCCCTGACCCCAGGCCTCCCCCTCAGCTGTGCAAGGCCATGATACCGGGGCTCTGACCACCCGGCGGCTCCGGTGCGTCCTCTGTCCTGCTCCCAGCACTCAGCGCCGCGTCTGCTGCCAGGGCGGACGGGACCCTGCACAGGCCCATGCCCATGCCCGCGCCCAGCCTGTGCCCGCGCCCACCCCCGCGCCCACGCAGTGCTCCTGCCAGGCAGGGTAGGAGCCCAGGGTGCCTCCTGCGTTGGCCAGCCTGCAAGGCCGGCTCCCTGCCCCTCACAGCCCCCTCGGCCCGCAGCCGGCAGGGCCCAGTCCTCCCCGCAGCTGTCCGGACGGACAGGGCCACGCGGATCGGGCCCAGGGCCCAGGCTGAGCCCCCCAGGCTGTCCCACAGCCGGCAGAGGGCGGAGCCTCCGGCAGCCGTCTCTCATCCGACCCCACGAAACCCACAGCCTCGTCTGAGACTGCGCCGCCACAGCCCCTGTGGGAGGCAGCTCGGAAGTGAGGGCATGTCCACTGCGCTCCCGGGGGGACCACTGCGCGGTCCTCCCGCCCTCGCGGCCTGTTATGACGAAACACGCAGCTGAGAGCCGGGCCGGCGGGGCTCAGGGGCTGAGCGTCCACCTCGGAACCAGGAGCTCACGGTTCGATCCCCGGTCCGGGCACAGGCCCGGGGTGCGGGCTCCATCCCCAGGGTGTGGGGCGCGCAGGAGGCGGCCGATCCGTGATGGCCGCTCATCATGGATGTGTCTATCTCTCTCTCCCTCTCCCTTCCTCTCTGAAGTCGATAAAAATAAATTAGAAGAGAAAAAAAGGCTGAGAAACTGCTAAGCGATTTCCAAAGGGAAACATGTCGGCACCCTGACACTCGGTGACGCTGCTCCAATTCCCAGTTGTCCGATTTCAGACAATTCACACGGTGCCCACCACGGCCACGCTACGGGGGCCCTTCCTCCCCTGCCTGGCCCACAGGCCCGTTCCTCTGGCCACAGCACGGTCACGACGCCGCGTGCGTCCCACCCGACCTGCCACGCGCCTCGGAGCCTTCCCGGTTCCGGGCACACGGTGTGGCCGGGCGGCGGTGGCTGCCGTGAGTGGCGCACAGGTGCGGGATGGCGCCTGCAGGGTAGCCCAGCGCCACCCTGTAAGTCTGTCCCCGACGGCACTGTGCGGGGGGGCCCCCTCGGGCGCGTGCACACACTGGGGGGACAGGGACCGCCCCACCGTGAGGGCGGTGAGCACCCGCCCCCACCCCCGCTCGGGGAGCTCTTATCACTCACCCGCCTGACACATGCCAATTACAGTCGTAACGACAGTGAACACATTTGAATTTAAGATCATCCGAATTGCATCATTTTCGCTGTGTTTGCTGTTCCAGCTCGTTCCTATAGAAACGGCCCGGCACGTGGCGTGTGAACTTCCCTCCGCTGTGCCCGGTTATCCCAGGGACGCCTTCGTGGACGGAAAGCTCCCCGCTCCGCCGGCCTCAAGCCTGCGTGGAGCCCCCGCACTGCTCGCACGCTCCTGGGGGTGTCCGCTTTTCCAAACCAATTCCGTGGCAGGTGCTGACTCCCTGCGACTCCCTCCGCCCCGGGCACGGGCGCTGGCCTGCCGCCAGGGCCGGAGAGCTGATGGGTGGCCCCCACAAGTCAAACCCTGAGACCGCACTGGCCCTTGGTCCCACCCTAAGGACTCAGAAATGCAACAACTCCAGGTGGCGCGGCCTGCGGGTGGGTGGGCCCCGGGCATGTGTCACTTCATGCTCCCAGCACCTGTGTGGGTGGGGCTGTGGGGACGTGGGGCGCGGGGGGCGTGGGGGCACGGGACCCCTGCGGACCTAGGAAGGCTCAGGAGCAGGTCCCACCAGGGCCGCACAGCCGGCCACACGAGAAGAACGGGGGTCCCACCCCCGACCCGTGCAGAGCGGGGGACCCTGCCCCCACCCCGTGCAGAATGGGGGTTCCGCCCCCACCCGTGCAGAGCAGGCTCTGGCAGCCCTGAGCCCGCGGGCGGATGGACGGGCACAGAGGGCAGGGGCTGGAGGACGCCTGGTCCTGGGCCCGGGAGAGGCCCGCCCGCCTCCTCCCTGCGAGCGGCCGGGCAAACACTCGTCCTGGCTCTGTGTGCACAGCCGCCGAGGAGCCGCTCAGCAGACGCGGCGGAGTGGGGGGGCCCGGAGGCAGGGCCACGCCCGTCCACACAGCTCTGGGCGCCCCCAGCCCAGGTCTTCCCCTGCAGCCTGGGACCCCACGCCTGCCGCTCAGGGCCCACGGAGAACCGGTGGACGTGAGCCTTTCTCCTGGGTCATCCACTCCGCTGCCCCTTCATGGCCTGGCACCGCCTCCAGGCATGCCCTCAGGCACCCACAGAAACCCCGGGCCAGGGGGAGTTTCCCAGGGGCTCACCCCAGGGACACCATCCTGAGGAGGGGCTGCGGGTGGAGCAGGGGCCCCTACTAGGCATCGAGCCAGCAACCTTGGGCAAGTGCCCTGACCTCTCTGAGCCTCTGTCTCCTCGGTCTGTAAGATGCAGGGAGGCACAGCCGAGCGGGGCCCAGGGGAGGGGAGGGGAGGGGAGGGGCGGGGAGGGGAGGGGAGGGGCGGGAGGGTCCTGCTGATTTCAGTTATTCCAACCGCTGTGCGCAGAGCCATCCGCACGCCAGAGAGGGGAGGGGAGAGGGAGGAAGAGGCCGCGCGAACCGCAGGATTTCGGCTTTTTTCAAAGCACGGGGACACCCCCACGTCGCCGCGTCCTCGTCCTCCTTGAACCGGGACGTCCCCTTCCCTGTGGGGACCTCAGGGCTGTCCCCAGGAGGAGAGAGCCTCTCTCTGGCCCTCGGACGCCGGAGGGGCAGCCTCGACGTTGCCCAGGCCCCTTCGCCGTGGGTCTGGCTCGGAGGGAGACCCAAGGAGCCCTGCTCCTGGCCCTTCTGGGAGAAAGGGCTTCGGGGAAAACCCGGGCCGGCGTTTGGACTCCCCCTGGAGACGCAGCAAACAGGACACCAGGGCGGAGGGCTGCTCAGGGCCCCCCGGCCCCGCCCCCCGCAGCCACCTGCTTATTAATAAAGCAGCGCCCATGTGTGCCCGGCCCTTGATAAACATCAGGCCCATTTTACAAGCACCCGTGGGAGGCCACCCTGGCCTCCCCCGACCCCAGGCAGCGGGGCTGGGCGCCCAGCTGCACCCTGCACCCTGGTCTGCCGGCCCCCCCCTTCTCACACCCCCCCCTGTGTCCCAGCCCCCGGGTCCAGATGCCTGAGGGACCAGCTGGGCACAATGGCCACTCACTCCTGTGTCATCAAGGATCACAGGCTCCTGACCCCGACCTTGTTGCTGGGAGGCACTCGGGCGGGCACCTGTGTCCCCGGGAAGTTCCCGAGCAGCCCCACCTGCACACGCGGGAGGCCCTGCCCATCAACCCGGCCGGAAGCAACAGGCGGACCCCGCTCCTGTCCCCAAACCAGGGTCCCAGCCCCAGGGCCGGCTCCCTGGGCCTGGCCCTCCCTCCCCGCCCCCGGGGATGCAGAGCGGTACTCACGGGCGGCCGCTCTCGCCGTCTGCCTGCCCGCTCCCCTGCGCAGCTGAAAGGCACAGAGGATGCGATTATGCGATTGCCATTTATGTAGCCGGAGTGTCCGCCTCCCCGAGGCCAATCAGAGTCACGCTGCTCTGCTCGTTCACAGGCGGCATCCCGCCGCCGCCGCCCCCGGGGATGGCCAGAGAGGGCTGGGCAGGACCCAGGGGACAGCGGAGCCGGAGGGGCCAGGGGCACGGGCCTGGGAAGGGGGTCCCGTGTCCCCAGTCCCTGAGCGAGCCCAGCCCCCGTCCTGTCCAGGGCACCAGGGCCAGGTAGGCGGGGAGCCGGGGGCGCTTGCTCTGTGACAGGATGGGGCCATGCGGGGCCAGCACCTCTCTCCTCCCCCGGGGGCGACAGGGACCCCCGACAGGAGGAACGGGGGCTCAGGGTGCCCCGCTCCTTCCGCTCTGGTTCTGGTCAGAGAGAAGTGGGCGGGGGGGGGGGGGGGGTCGAGCCCAGGCTCGTCTGATTCACAGCCCTGTTTGTCCACCGGAAGCGCCAGCACCCGAAACACAGCTCTCCACACAGCGGAGGGCTCGCCCGCCCCAGCTCCCGGCAGGCTGGGGCAGGACAGGTGCTTTCTCTCTGAGGGGCTCAGGGCCCTGGGGACCCGGGGGGGGTGGTGGGGCACTCAGGCAGGAGGCGCAGGTGGGTTCTGCTGCTCTCACCGCACACACGCACAGACACACACGCACAGACACGCACATACAGACACAGACACACAGGCATGCACACACAGGCATGCACACACACAGCATGCAGACACACATACACCATACACATGCACACACAGCATGTAAACACCCCCACATACATGTATACACAGCATGCAGACACACCCACACACCCACAGCATGCTGACACCACACCCCCAGCACATACATGCACATCCACAGCATGCAGGCACCACACACATGTACATAGCATGAAGACACACATGCACAGACACACACAGACACACACGCACAGACACACACACAGACACACACAGGCATGGACACACACAGCATGCAGACACACATACACCGTACACATGCACACACAGCATGTAAACACCCCCACATACATGTACACACAGCATGCAGGCATACACACCCACACACCAAACACACAGCATGCAGGCATACACACCCACACACATGTACACAGCATGCAGATGCACATACACACAGCACACAGACAGCACATACATGCGTGTGCACATGGCATGCAGGCACCACAGCACCTGCATGCAGGCACGTGCACACGCTCCCCACACGGGTGCACACTCTCAGGCCTGTGGCTGTCAGGAGCCGGGAGCTCCGCCCACAGAGCCCTGGGCCTGGTCTGAGGACGCAGCATCTCCAGGAGCCGTGCGCTCTGGGCAGAGACCTGCGGCCTAAGCCGGCCGGGGCGGGGGCGGGCGGGGCTGTTCCTCAGCAGGTGGGCGGCTGGCAGGGCAGCTGGCGTGGGCACGGCCGCCAGAGGGAGGGGCTGGCAGGGCCAAGGGGCAGAGGCACATCAGACAGGAGGAAGCTCTGCCCCCGCCTGCGAGATGGGCCCCAGGCAGGGGAGAGGCAAGCTGGCTACCCCCCCCCTCGCTGCGCAGGGGCCACAGGCCTGGAGGGGGCGCTGGGGCAGGTGGCCGTGTGCCCAGGCTGGGCAGAGCACTGCGCCCTTTGACCCTGCAGGGCGGGGCCCTCCCAGCTCGCTGGCACCGGCCCTGGTAACCCGGGGTGACCCGAGGAGGCCGTGCAGGAGGGACACAGGTGGGTGTGGGGCTGGCCCAGCTCTGAGCTCCGTGAGAAGAGGGACATCTTCCCTTTCACGGTCACTGTGGCAGGACAGGCCTTCTGGAAGGTTCCCCACAGGCCTTTCCCACAGGTTCCTTCGGCCCCTCCCACGGCCTCGCATGGAGATAATGTCCTCCCTGCATCTTACGGACCGAGGGGACAGAGGCTCAGAGAGGTCAGGGCACGTGCCCAAGGTCACAGAGCTCCCACGTGGCTGTGCCCCAGCAGTCCACTGGCCTTGTGTGAGGTCGGGTCCACCACAGGGTCCCGTGCCGGCGGCAGGCAGACCTCGCGAGAACCAACAGAAGAGAGAAACCCACAGCTGCCAGCTGCGCCCAGCGCTGCAGGGCATGGACGAGGCCCAGCCGAGCGGGGCCAGGGCTGGGCCTGGGAGCTGTGCGTGGGCACCAGCGTGGGGAAGGTGGGCATGGAAGTCACTCCAGCGGAGCTCCGAGAGTGATGGGGTCAGGGCGGCGAGTGGAGGGTCTGAGGTGTATACACGAGGGGGAAACACCCAAACGTGGAGGGGGGGGGGGGTGACGGCAGGCCCCGGGCCAGAATCCGTCCTCACTGCCCGAGGGGTGCCTGTGGCCAGGCGCAGGGCCAGCCGCAGTGCGGATGATGGACAGACTCCAGTGAAGACAGGACAGGAGGGCTGAACCTGACCAAAGATCTGCTGGGCTTGTAGGGGAAACTTAGGAAAGTGTGGAAGCCTGGCCAGTGTGGCTCAGTGGTGAGCGTCGCGCTGTGAACCAGGAGGTCCCGGTTGGATTCCGGTCAGGGCACAGGCCTGGGGTTATCATCCTGATCCCCACTGTGGGGCGGGCAGGAGGCAGCCGATCCGTGATTCTCTCTCATCGTCGATGTTTCCCTCTCTCTCTCTTTCTCTCTCTTCTCTCTTCCCTCTCTCTCTCTCCCCTCCTCTCTGAAATCAACAAAAATATATTTTTTTAAAAAATCCCAACACAGACATCTGACTAAAATAAATGGGAACGCAAGCGTCTAAGAGGGGCCTGCGTGCTCTGGAGGAAGACGAGGCCGGGGTCTCGCCTCTCACCCTCGAGCCTGATGTCGCTGCGAAAGGGTGAGGCTTCCGTGGCGAGGACGCACCTGGCCGGGGAGCCGGAGAGGGCCCAGAGCCCCCCAGGAGGCAACACGAGCTGGTGGAGCCAGCGCATCCCGGAAGGACGGGCCACGCGTGGTGTGGGGACTCGGGCCCACAGGCGGGGGGGGAAAATGAGATGGAGGTAGTCCTCCCTCCTCGGGGATGGGACCCTTAACGAGAGGACGACAGAGACGTGATGGTAGGACGTCGGAGGGCAAAGGTCTCTCCTACGGCCCTTCATCAGCGACCCGCAAATGCCAGGAGCCTCTTCTTCCAAAGACGGCGGCGGCGGCCGAGCTGAGCTGCAGACGGGGGGTTGGGGGGAGGAGTGGGGGGGTGGAGGGGGTGGAGGGGGCGCCGCGCCGACCCCGGGCGAGGCCGCAGAAATACGAGCATCGCTCAGAAACGGAACGCAATGTCTCAGGGGCGTGAGACGGGGCCCTGCTGGTTCTACCGAAGGCGAGGGGAGGAGTGACGTTTTCTCCTGTCTCCCGTGAGCTGGGTCGTTCCAGACGCTGCGGTTTAGCCCCCAAACGACTATTAACACCCACTTCACACGGCGCCAAACCGGTTCGGGCAGCACCCACTTCACGGAGGGAGAAACCGGCGCGGAACCCGGTTACAGGCCGCGTGGGGGGAAGAGGTAGAGGGACAGAGGCTGGGCGGGTCCTGTCGGTGCCGTCACGTCCCGCACCACCCGGTGGTCAGACCCACGACGGCAGGGACTGCCACTGCCAGGCCCCAGAGCCACCCGCAGCGTGGGAGACGGCGTGGAGTAATCACCCCCACACCCCCGCCCCCCCCCTGCCCTCAGCCCAATTAACCTTCAAGCGGACGCTCTGTGCGGTGGAACTGGAGGTCAAGGTGCGGGTGCTGCCGTCTCCCACAGGGACCGTGCGATGAGGACCCACAGGAGACTGACCGCGGAGGCCTGTCCCTGCGGGCCTGCCCCTCCGCAGGGCCGGGCTGGGGGCTGGGTGGCGGGAAGGGCCCCGGTGGCAGCTCCCGCAGGTCTGCCCTGCAGCTGCGAACCCCACGGCCCGGGCCTGGGTTTTGCAGCCTCAGCAGCTGGTTAAACATTAATCTCTGGCGCTGATAAAGCCTCGCCCCCGGGAACTGGGTGCCCATCTCCCGAGGGGGCAGCGCCGGGGGGTGCCCGAGCCTGGTCCTCCGCTCGGGAACAGCGTGCGGACCTAAGGCCCCGGCTTCGTGGAGACTGGAGGCTTTTCGTGACCCAAACAGACCCCGTAAAAACCCTCAGGAGGTGCTGTGGATCCCACTCCTTCACCCTCGGGCCCGGAGGGTTCCACTGTGTGCGCAGGTGGGTGCTGACAAACAGCCTCCCGATGCTAAAGGCACTGCCACCTAAGGAACCGTGCGCCGAGGGGGCGGGCGTGAGGGTAGGGTCTCCCGCCCGCCCGAGGGGGTGCCGCGAGGCCGGTCCGGCGGGACCCTGGGCATGAGGGCTGCCTGAGCCTCGGCCTCAGACCCTCACCCCCCTCAGCAAGAACCTCCTCTTCACTCAGGCTCGCCCGTGCTCTCCGCGCCTGGCGGCCACGGGTTCAATCCCGCCTCCCGGTGGAGCCAGGGGGGAAGCTGCATGGGGCAGCTCGGTGAACCGAGGGACAGTTCACTGCCTGTCTAGCTCGAGTGGCGTGTGACGTGTGGCGTGTGACGTGTGGCGTGTGACGTGTGGCGTGTGACGTGACCCTTGAGCGCCACGCCCCAGAGTGTCTGAGCTGCAGCGGCATGGGCTGGCAGCTGCAGCCTCGGGTGACGACAGGGCAGCCGACCCACCCCGCCCCCAGGGGACCACTTCTCATCCCTAGCACTTGGGCCTTTTGAGTTTGGGTAATAGTGGCCTGGGGCCCAGGTGACCCTCAAGCGGAGAAATCCAAGGTCAGGTCCGACCAAAGCCGCCTGGCCCAGCGGGATGCCGCTGCGGCTCATTGCAGGCCCTCGCCGCCGAGCCTCTCCTCAGTGTCTCCCTGTGGCACCGGGGACGCTGTGAGAAGAACTCAGGTGGCCCTGGCCAGGTTGCTCAGTGGTTAGCGTTGGCCTGCGGGCTGAAGGGTTGCGTGTTCGATTCCTGATCAAGGACAAGGACCTCCGTTTCAGGTCCCATCCCTGGCCCTGGTCAGGGCGCATGCAGCAGACAACCCAGCAGTCAATGTGTCTCTCTCACATCAAAAGTTCTCTCTCTCGCCCTAGCCCAGCCGTGGGCAAACTACGGCCCGCGGGCCGGATCCGCCCCGTTCGGCTGTTCTATCCGGCCCGCGGAGCCGAAAGAGCGGAGGGTTCTCTTGCTCTCCCCTCCGCTCCTTTACTTTGAATTTATATTAGTTCACACAAACACTCCATCCATGCTTTTGTTCCGGCCCTCTGGTCCAGTTTAAGAACCCATGGTGGCCCTCGAGTCAAAAAGTTTGCCCACCCCTGCCCTAGCCGGTTTGGCTCAGTGGATAGAGCATCGGCCTGTGGACTGAAGGGTCCCAGGTTCAATTCCAGTCAAGAGCACAGGCCCAGGTTGTGGGCTCGATCCCCAGTGTGGGGCGTGCAGGAGGCAGCCGATCCATGATTCTCTCATCATGGATGTTTCTATCTCCCTCTCCCTCTCCCTTCCTCTTTGAAATCAATAAAAATATATTTTAAAAAAAGTTCTCTCTCTCCCCCCCTCCTCCCTCCCTTCCATTCTCTCTATAAATAAATAAATAAATAAATAAATAAATAAATAAATAAATAAATAAATATCCATGGACAAACATCCTCAGGTGAGAATTAGGAAAAAAAAAAAAAAGCACTCAGATGCATGGAGGGTTCCTGAGGCACGAGCAATGCCCCCCCCTTCTCTCCAGGTCCGACTTTGACCTTGGAGGCCCGGCTCAGCCACGGTCAGCCAGTGCCTGCCGGAGGCTGAGCTTGGACTGTGCTGTGACGGGCGGTTGGGGCTGTGGGCCCACCTGTGGGGCAGGTGAAGGAAGAGCTTCCAGGGCAGGCTGGCTGTGTCCAGCCCACGGGCACCCCGCACGCCCTCAGCGGGGAGCGCGCTCCTCTGAACGGCCGGCGGTTCCCGGCTCGGGGACCCTGGCTCCTCGACCCCGCGGGGGGCCTCCTGTGTGGGCCCCTTACAGCGGGGGCGTTCCTGCAGCCCACACCCCGAGGCCACGAGGACGGCCCCTCGTGGCTCCTTAGACTCAGACCCTCGGGTTCGTAGGCTCCTCGCCTGACTTCCCACCTGCCCGCTCCCTCGGTGAGGCACCTCCTTCTTCCTTACCGTTCCGGCCGGCTACCTCGCACTCTCCCCAGAACAAGCGCCGGTTAGGCGGCTCTGAAGGGCAGGGCCCCGGGCAGCCAGGCGCGCGGCGACCTGGCGGAGACGGCCCGACACGGAGAGACACGGCAGTGCGGTGGGACCGCCGCCCGGGAGTGAGCTGGTGAGGGCGGGTACCAGCCTGACCCGGGGCAGGACCAGGATGGACGGTGAGCCTTGGGGAGGGAGACGGGGACTCGGGCCGGGCCCAGGTCGGGGGCCACAGAGGGGTGAGCGGCCGACGTAGAGGACCCTCCCGGAAACAGGGACGGGGGCGTGACGCCCCAGGGGAGCTCCTGCGGGTGGGCAAGGCCGCAGTGACAGTCCTGCACCCCCTGCGCGGGCGGGGCGGCGGCCCGAGGAGGGCGGGGCGGCGAGGCCCCGGGAGGAGACCAGGGCGGCCGTCCTCCTGGCCTTCCCGCCGAGTTCCTGTTCGGCTGGGAACCCCAGGCTCCTGCCCCGTGACGTCCCGCCGGGGTAGCTGTCAGACGTGAGCGCCTATGGGCCCCGTGAGGTGCTCGCGAACCCCGAGTGGAGAGGGTGCTCTGGTGCTTCCAGGGCCGTGTCCCCGCGCCGGGGCCCACTCAGCCCGGTGATGACCGAGACCCAGGCTCCGTGGGCCCAGGAACTCGCCCACCCCATGCCGGTTCCCCTCCGGCTGCCCCCCCTCAACCCCCCAGTGCGAAGAGGCGCACAGTCACCCTCCTACATCACTGGTGAGGGGTTTCAGCCACGACCAGCTGGAGGGGTTGGAAATAAAGACACAGCACACACCATAGAAAATGAAGAACACTGTATGTTTATTAATGTTTATTTCAAATTACAAGAAACAGATCACCAGTCCCTTATTGGTACAAAAATACCTGAAAGTGTGTACTTAGGTTCATGAGCTGAGGAGCTATGTACAAAGAGGAGCAAAGCACATGAGGAGAGCTTGTCTCTGCACCGTCTGCATCCCTGGGGGCGCGGGCGCGGGGCCACGCGGCGGCTCGCTGTGACGTCACACTTGACGGCGAGCAAGTCCCACCCCGAAAGGTGAGACGGCTGGTCAGACTGCCAGGGGTCACATGCAGAGGAGAGAAGACAAGACTTCTAGACTGAGGCACATATTTCTTCAAAGTTTAGCAAACAAAAAAGCATCCTGGGACTCGCCCCAGCACGCTGGGGGCCGACGCCCGCAACACGGCGTCTCCCTCCTCCATCTAGCCCAGGCTGTTAACACGAGTATCACTTAAAAAAAACAAAAAAAAGAAAAAAAAGAAAATAAATCACAGGCAGATAAAAAACTCAACAGGCTCCACACGACCCTGAGCTGTCCCGTTTACATTCATGTCACCGAAATACAAAAATAAAGGCCGGATGTCTTCTCCCCCTGGCTGGCGGGTGGCTACTGCCTCGTCCAGGGACCGGCTGCCGTCGGGTGGCCCTCCCGGCCGGGCAGGGCGAGGACGCCCCGTGCCAAGCCTGCACTCGCCACCGATTCGTGGAGGCCGGGGAGGTACCAAGGGCCGGGCACACAGCTACATGCGAAACTGAGTCAGAGTCGGGCTCCTGCTGTCCTTTAAATAAAACGCGTGCGTATAAATATGAAATGCCGCAAACACTAGCCATCTACGGGGGGGGGGGGGGGGGGGGAGCGGGCCTCGCCTCACGGCTGGGCCTGGTCTGCTACACAGGAGAGGTCGCGACCTGTCCCGCGCTCAGGGCTCACGTCCAGCCAGTGAGGGGGGCGGCGTCAGTCAGTCCCTCGGGTGGTTCGGGCAGCGCCGCCAGCACAAGGGGAGGCCCGCCTACGGTCAAGGCTATGGAAGATAAACTGGGTACAGAAAGGAAACACAGTTGAGTAACGACAGCTAAAAACGTCTCACTAAAACTTCTTCATTTGCATAAATGGACAGGCACAGAGAACAACCAGAGCGCGGCCTGTAGGGTAACAGTTTCCCCTCTGTTGACTGACCCACGGTGCGCCCCGAGGCCAAGGCCTGTGTGTTTCTGGGGACCCCGTGGGAGGGGGGGGCCCCCCGCGGGGGGGCACATTCAGAGGCCAGTCAACATCAGAACTGCTACTAGACAAGAAAATCGCTTGCACCACAGAGGTCTGTGTGCTCGTCAGAGACCAAAGGAAAGAAAGACACGGCCACTCTCAGACCTGGGGACGCCCCTCTGGGACCGGGCACCGTCCGAGCGGCCCCGGAGCGGGAAGCAGTGTCCTGCTGACGAGGCTGGTCCACGTCCCCAGCTGCTGTGAGGACGAGGCGGCAGAGGCCGCCAGCTGCCTCCCGCGCCGGGGTCTCAGGCCGGGGGCATCGGCACAGGCCGGAAGCTGGGCCAGGACGTGCCCTTTCACTGTTTCCATCCTTGTCACCATGGAAACCCGCCAATCCGGGCCTGGACCATGGTGCCCTTTCACTGTTTCCATCCTTGTCACCATGGAAACCCGCCAATCCGGGCCTGGACCATGGTGCCCTTTCAATGTTTCCATCCTTGTCACCATGGAAACCCGCCAATCCGGGCCTGGACCATGGTGCCCTTTCAATGTTTCCATCCTTGTCACCATGGAAACCCGCCAATCCGGGCCTGGACCATGGTGCCCTTTCAATGTTTCCATCCTTGTCACCATGGAAACCCGCCAATCCGGGCCTGGAACATGGTGCCCTTTCAATGTTTCCATCTGTGTCACCATGGAAACCCGGAACCCGGGCCTAGAACATGGTGCCCTTTCAATGTTTCCATCTGTGTCACCATGGAAACCCGGAATCCGGGCCTGGAACATGGTGCCCTTTCAATGTTTCCATCCGTGTCACCATGGAAACCCGGAATCCGGGCCTAGAACATGGTGCCCTTTCACTGTTTCCATCCTTGTCACCATGGAAACCCGGAATCCGGGCCTAGAACATGGTGCCCTTTCACTGTTTCCATCTGTGTCACCATGGAAACCCGCCAATCCGGGCCTAGAACATGGTGCCCTTTCACTGTTTCCATCTGTGTCACCATGGAAACCTGCCAATCCGGGCCTGGAACATGGTGCCCTTTCAATGTTTCCATCCGTGTCACCATGGAAACCCGGAATCCGGGCCTAGAACATGGTGCCCTTTCACTGTTTCCATCCTTGTCACCATGGAAACCCGGAATCCGGGCCTGGAACATGGTGCCCTTTCAATGTTTCCATCTGTGTCACCATGGAAACCCGCCAATCCAGGCGGGGACGTGCCCTTTCAACATTTCCATCCGTGTCACCATGGAAACCCGCAAATCGGGCCTGGGACATGGTGTCCTTTCAGTGTTTCCATCATGTCACCATGGAAATGCACGAATCTGGGCCTGGACCATGGTGCCCTTTCAAGATTTCCATCCGTGTCACCATGGAAACCCGCCAATCCAGGCGGGGACGTGCCCTTTCAAGGTTTCCATCCGTGTCACCATGGAAACCCGTGAATCTGGGCAGGGACGTGCCCTTTCAACGTTTCCATCCGTGTCACCATGGAAACCCGCCAATCCAGGCGGGGACGTGCCCTTTCAACGTTTCCATCCGTGTCACCATGGAAACCCGCCAATCCAGGCAGGGGCATGCCCTTTCAAGGTTTCCATCCGTGTCACCATGGAAACTCACAAATCTGGGCAGAGATATGGTGCCCTTTCAGTGTTTCCATCCATGTCACCATGGAAACCCGCCAATCCAGGCAGGGATGTGCCCTTTCAAGGTTTCCATCCATGTCACCATGGAAACTCAGGAATCTGGGCGGGGACATGGCCCTTTCAAGGTTTCCATCCGTGTCACCATGGAAACTCACAAATCTGGGCGGAGACATGGTGCCCTTTCAATGTTTCCATCCGTGTCACCATGGAAACCTGCCAATCCGGGCGGGGACATGCCCTTTCAATGTTTCCATCCGTGTCACCGTGGAAACCTGCGGGTCTCTGCAGGAAGCCAAGCAGGTGACATTTTCTTATCAGAGCCTTGAGTCCCCGAGGGAGGACAGCCGTGAGGAGACTCAGGCCACCGCAGGGGTCAGGCAGTGATCCTTCTAGAACGGGCGGCAGGTGCGCCGGCGGACGGACCACGGGCAGACGAGAGTAGCAGAGTCTCAAGAAAGCTGCCTGTCTCCAACCAGCGGGGGACTCAGCCCTGCCGGGCGTGGCGCGGGGGTGTCCCCGGAAACGAAGGCTCCTGGCTGCGGAAGACGGGGCACCTCGGAGCACGAGCGCGGCACCTTGTGTGGAGAGGTGAGTGACGGACGGTGGCTGCCTGACTGGTCCGCGAAGCTTGTCCGATGCCGACCACAGGTGACACCTCGATGTTCTGAGAAGCTTTTCCGGTAAACTGGGAAGGGCGAGGGTGCTTATCGTTTGGACGCTGGATCCACCTGCGGTGACCTGCAGGCGGGCCCGCCCTCCGGATACCTCCGCGCTCCGTCACGGCAACGTCTACCGTCCGCTCGAAACCGTCTCTCCGTCTTGTATGCGCTGCACAGCCGTGTCCCCGCCACCAGGGGCTGGATGCGACATTGAAAACAGGGAGTGCAAAAAAGGGATCGATACAAAAAAAGTAAACATGTCAGTTTTAATTGTCAAGATTATTCCAGGGCAAGAGTTTATTTCCAATCACTTCTAGGATTCACACGTGGCCCCGCCAGGACGCTCCTTCCAGTTTTCCTCCAATTTAGCACTCGCTCTTTCAGCCCCTGATTTGGCTGGCAGGGTCCAAGCAGCAAACCGCGGTCACATCCGAGGACTATCCGAGATTGGGGGTTGGCACCGAGGGAAGCGATGGCGCTCCCCAGGTACAGGATTCAAAGTGTGTTTTCCACCATGCACAGGCCTCCTCCTCCTCCTCCTTCCAGTGCGATCTCCCTCCAGCCACCGGCTCGGGCGGGTCTGAGGTCACCGGGCCACGTGGGTGCGCCCCCAGCCGCCAGCCGCGCGGGGCGAGTCACAAGGCCACGCGGACGCAGTGGTGCTTGAGCTTGCAGGGCAGCACCCCCTTGTTGAGCTGGTAGAAGTCGACGAGCTGGATCAGGTCGGAGAACTTGGTGTTCCCGTCGTCCAGGCTGAAGAACACCTGCCCCTCCTCCTCACACTAAGAGACACAAGACACTCCCAGGTTAGAGCCACGGGGGCCCGGCCGGCACAGGCCCCACTCCCACACACCACTGCCGGCAAACAGGCCCCCCACCCCCCCCCGTTTCCAGAGACGTCTCCCGGGAAGCTCTTTAAGCATCCGCCCGGTGAGCGTGGCAACGCCCGGCGCGGACTGCGCTGCCGTCTGGCTCGTTGGGAACGTGGAAGCCGCGCTCAGAGCAGAACCAGCAGGGGAGAGGGTTTAGCGGGGTGGCATCGATACTCACAGGTAAGATCTGGAAATTTTTGATTTTCTGGTGGTGGCTCAGGGTGAGCACGTACGCCTTGGGGTTGCTCTGGCTGTCGCGGACCAGGAAGAGCCTGGGAAGGGAAGGTGACGGACCGTCAGTGTGAAAATCCAGGCTCGGTGCGCACGCCTGCCCGTGCGGGCACACGCACACGCACAAGCACACACGCTTCCCTTGTAGCCACGAGGCTGCGGGGCCTCAGTGTCCGCTGGCCCCTGGGGCAGTCGCACCCGCGTGCCCGGGCCGAGGTTTCTCACATCACGCCGAGGGGACCCAGGGCTCCCTGGTACCCAGGGCCTCAGGGGAAGGGGGTGCGGCTGGAGCACTCGGTCTGTGGGGTGAGGAAGCTCTAGATCTGAGCAGCAGGGGTGGACGGACCCAGGTCAGCAGGGACCAGGAGTCTGCGACGAAGAAAAGGCCCCTCCTCAGAGCAGAAGGCGGAGCCAGAAACCAGCGGCCACGCCGGACCTGCTGGGGCCGGGCCGCGCACGGAGGAAGGCGGAGGTGTGCAGTGTGAGCACACACCCGACGCAGCATCGCGGACGGAAAGGAGCAGCTTCCGTGGCGCGCCCTGGGCCACGTCCTACCACAGGCCAGGGGCCCCCACGGGCGGAGACGGCCACCCTGGACACCCCCAAGAGACTCCGAGGATGACTCAGCAGCTCTCCTGTCTCAAACGCAACGCCAAACTCGCTAGCCCGAGGCACATTTTAGAACAGCCGTGGGCAAACTACGGCCCGCGGGCCGGATCCGGCTGTTCTATCCGGTTCTCTTGCTCTCCCCTCCGCTCCTTTCCTTTGAATTTATATCAGTTCACACAAACACGCCATCCATGCTTTCGTTCCGGCCCTCCGGTCCAGTTTAAGAACCCATGGTGGCCCTCGAGTCCAAAAGTTTGCCCACCCCTGTTCTAGAAGAACTGGCTTCTGCTCAGAACCAGGGTCCGTGGGGGACAGAGGTGGACTAGGGAGCCGCGCTGGTGCGGGGGGGGGGCGGGGTTAGGGTGAGCACTGATGGCGGGGAGCACGCACGTCGGATGAGGGCTGCACCCCGTTAGGCAGCGCGGCCGCTGCTTGGCAGGAACCCTGTGGGCGGGTGGGGGTGCACGTGGGGGGCTGCCGCCCCTCCTGGGTGTATTTCCTGCCCTCACTCTCCTCCAGGTGTGAGTGGAGGCCACCACCCGCTGCCCTGTCCTGCGTTGCCCTGTGGAGCTGACACCACGGACAGAGTGTGCTCATCGAGCCCCAGGGCCCCCACCAGGGGACGGCCAAGGGGGCCGCTGGCCTGGGCCCAGGGCCAAGGCGAAGGTCCTCGCTTCCCTGGGGTCACCTCCCCGGGAGGCGGGCCTCAGCCTCCTGGGCACCAGGCAGGACACGGGCAGCGGTGCCGCCCGGGACACTGGGCTCCCGTCCGCTGCAGCTCAGGGCTGGGGACAGCTCATCACAGGGTTACCCGAGCCTCCGCCTGCCACTGAGCAGTCTGTGCTGGGGGCCCTGGGAACCGCCCCCCCCTCCCCAAAGAAACGCAAACCTCGTCAGCGAACAGGGCTCAGAGGTAGGCCACTCCCCCGGCACGCCAGACCCCGTGGACATGGCTCAGGGGTCTGATTTGGCTGGCAGGAAGTGCTAAACTGGAGGAAACACCGTTCATGGCTCAGGGGTCGTCGTCCGGCTTGCACAGGGGCTGCGCCGGGATCAACCGGCAGCTGAACCGGCAGCTGAGGAACCCCTTGCAGCCGCCCGAGGGGAGCGTCAGACCCCCCTGTACGCGCGCAGGACCAACCAATGCACGCCGAGTGCGTCCGGGACCCAACGAGCAGACAGAAGCGAGCAAAACGAAAGGGAAGAGGAAGAGAAAGCGCGGGAGGAGGGGAGCGAGGAGGGAGGGAGGAGCAGTGCAGGCCCCGGAAGCTGACCTGCACGCGTGGGGTGGGGGCAGGCCACGCCGAGACAGGGCCGCCAGGACTGCGGACCGGGGTCAGCAGCGGCCAACGTGACCCCGCGAGGAAGTCTGTGTAACCGGAAAGCACGCGCTGGAAGCTCTCTCCAACGCGTAGCCTTGGGCCGTGGTCGGCAAACCGCGGCTCGCGAGCCACGGGCGGCTCTCTGGCCCCTGGAGTGTGGCTCTTCCACAAAATACCACGGCCTGGGCGGGTCTATTTGGAAGAAGTGCCGTTAGGAGAAGTTTAAGTTTAAAAAATGTGGCTCTCCAAAGAAATTCCCATCGTTGTGCTGTTGGTATGTGGCTCCGCTGACGAACGAGTTTGCCGACCACTGGCCTTGGGACAGCCCGGCACTTCCCGTTCTCCTGGCGTCCGGGAGCCGTGGCGAGGCGCCCACCGCCGAGGAAACGCTGGCGAGGCGTTCCCTAAGCCTCTGCCTGCCACTCACACTCGGCTTCTGCGAACTCGCCGGCAAAGACACCAGCAGGAGCAGGAGCAGGAGCAGGGGCAGGGGCAGGAGCAGGGGCAGGGGCAGGAGCAGGAGCAGGAGCAGGGGCAGGAGCAGGAGCAGGAGCAGGGGCAGGGGCAGGAGCAGGGGCAGGGGCAGGGGCAGGGGCAGGGGCAGGAGCAGGAGCCGCACGACGGAGCCTGAGTACCAGAGCCTAAGCCGGGGGCCGCGGAGCGAGCAGCCCTCCCTGCCGACAGCTGCACCCCCAGCCGCGCCCGCTCGGCTTTCCCAGCGGGCAAGGCGGGAGCAGGACAGGCAGACAAGCACATCCGCTTGTATTTAGAAAGCGCACCCGACTCGCTCTCTCCAAAAAGCAGAAAGGGGCCGAAGCGATGAACTGGCTCACGTAAGAGCTGGGAGGACTCAGGGCGACCGGAGGCCGGGCATTGGAGCGTGCCTGAGGACTACAGGGACGCGCGCGTCCCCCGGAGCCATGTGGGGATCTGGCCACGTCCAACGGATAAAGTGCGTCCGAGTGGGGCGCACCGCACCGGGGAGTGATGGTCCTCACTAGGGTCTCCCAGTGGGAGGGGGAGGCAGCAGGACCAGAGCCTCCACCTCCCTTGGCAACAGCAGCGCGACCCCGGGCCGTGTTCAATCGCAACACACACTCCAGCCCCGTCTTCGGTGGAGCAGAGGCTTTTGTGGAGAAGAGAAACGAGGCCGCCAGGACTTGTTCAAATTCCCCCAATTTGGGAAAATGTGTCCCGGAGCCTCCTGCACCGTCTCCTGTCCCTGCTGAGGTCACTACGCCCAGTGCCGGTCAGAGGGCTCGGGCGCCACGGAGGGAGGGGCCCTGTGACCAGGGACAGCGCACGCAGCGTCGAGAAGAATGCATTTTGGTTTAAATAAATCAAACGTTAAGAACCAAAATTCACGAGTGAAGAAGCAGGACCTCATCTGTCACCAGAAGGGCGGTGGCACGCCACGTCCGTGCTCTGAAAACGGACCGTTAAGTATCGAGGTGCATTTCCCAGGAGACCGAGCACGTGACGAGGGGAAGGACTTCGCTAAGAAATGAAGGCGTCGTAGGTCCAAACAGGACGAGCCTGTTCCCTTAAAGAAACACTGACGCCGAACAGGCTGAAACCACGTGGCGAATGGGGGCGGGGCCTGGCCAGGGAGGGTCAGGCCCACGGCACCCAGCCCTGCCCCACGCTGAGCGCAGGCGAGGACCAGGCCCAGCGGAGGACGGAGTGCTCCCCGCGTGCCCAGGCCGCTCCCAGGGGCCCCGAGGCTGCGCGTGCAGCGCTGACTGTCCCCGGCATGCCATCATGCCCCTGTGGCAGCCAGGGCCCGGCGGGACGGAAGGCCAGGTCGGGCACGAGTGCCTGGGGGGCGCCTACCGTCCTCAAGGAGACTTAGAGACATGTGGGCGAAGTGCACTGGGACCCTTATCTGAACCAAATTAATTTAAAGGCCTTTTTTTTTAAGCAATTGGTGAAATCTGAACACGGATGGGATGTTACATCATTTTCTTTGTTTGTTGTTGCTGAGGGTTTCCTATTTTTATTTAAAAAGCCTTCATTGTTAGAAGTATTCAGCTGTCCCTTCGCCGACCCCTTCCTTTTAAAGTGTAACTGACCCTGCTGGGCCAGGAGAAGGGGCCCTTCTTAGAGGTGCGGGCAGCTTCGCCCAGGTTCCCTCTAGAAGGTCCCAAAGGACGGGGGTGGGGGGGGCAGGAGGCAGAAACGAGGGTAAGGGACAGTCAGCTAGCAGGCTTTGAAGCCGGGAGCAGGGAAAGGGGGCGGACGACCCCCTTCCCTCGGAGGTCAGGTTTTAAACTCCCACGGTAAGACTTGTAAAAGGCGAAGGGCAAGAGGGCTGTTCTTTGAGTCTGACAGCTTCCCAGACGGTTGTGAGCAGACCCTGCGTGGCCAGCGGGCCAGGAAGTGGCCCGGGCGCCTGCCTGGTCAGGGAGGAGCCACAGTGCGTCTCCTGTGCGGGTGAGGGGTGGGCGGTGAGCTCTGCAGGGAGCGCCACTGCAGGAGCTGCTCCATCAGTCATAGGGCTGCCCCCACCCCTGGCCAGTGCCTCCCGGGGATGCTGAGGGCGTGTGGCCAGGCTTCGACCTCGGGGTGTTAGTCCTCTTGACCTTGAGGGCCCTGGGAGGGCCACAATGTGGACGACGCCAGGAGCTGTGCCCAGGGACCCCATCCTATGGCCACGTGCAGGAAGCCGTCCCAGCCCAGGGGAGCCGAGCCACTCCCTGGTGAGAAAGGCCCCGGGCCGGCTGTGCGCTGGGCTGTCTGCTCTCGCGATGCTGACGTAGGGCACACACGGTGCCCAGGGCCTTGCTGATCGATCCGAGTGACCGGCCTGGCCTGGCCTGCTCCCTTCAGCACAGGCGGGCACGGTAACAGCAGGCACAGAGATGGCGACCCTCACTGGGGGACAGGCCTCGTGCAACCCACACGCCCTGAGCGCCCTCGTCTGCTCAGTGAGGCCCTCCTTCTGCCCCGTCCGGAGCGAGGCCTGGGCGGACCCCACGCCCACAGCCCTCCGCACCTGCCCGTGCGCTTACCCGTCCACCAGCCCCTGCTGCTTGATGATCCTGTGCGACTCCTCCCTGGAGATCCTGCCGTGGAACCAGTGCTGGCTCTTGTGAATCACTGTGGACGGAGAGGGAGGAGGGGGTAAGGAAGAGGGAGGGGGGTAAGGAAGAGGGAGGGGGGTAAGGAAGAGGGAGGGGGGTAAGGAAGAGGGAGGGGGGTAAGGAAGAGGGAGGGGGTAAGGAAGAGGGAGGGGGGTAAGGAAGAGGGAGGGGGGTAAGGAAGAGGGAGGGGGTAAGGAAGAGGGAGGGGGGTAAGGAAGAGGGAGGGGGGTAAGGAAGAGGGAGGGGGGTAAGGAAGAGGGAGGGGGGTAAGGAAGAGGGAGGGGGGTAAGGAAGAGGGAGGGGGGTAAGGAAGAGGGAGGGGGGTAAGGAAGAGGGAGGGGGGTAAGGAAGAGGGAGGGGGGTAAGGAAGAGGGAGGGGGGTAAGGAAGAGGGAGGGGGTAAGGAAGAGGGAGGGGGGTAAGGAAGAGGGAGGGGGGTAAGGAAGAGGGAGGGTGGGTCCCGGCCCTGCACAGGGCTGCCCCGAGCACAGCCATGTGGCTGGCGGGCCCCTTCCTGAGGCCATCGGGCACCCTGGGTGGACGGCGGGGGTGGGGGTGGGGGTGGGAGCGGGTTCCGTGGCACACAGCGGCCCACGTACCGGTGTTGAGGGAGGAGTGGGCGAGGGGGCTTTGGCTGCCGAGGGCGCTCATCCTGGTGCTGCGTCTCTGCAAGGGAAACGCCACGTCAGTGCCGCCAGCAGACAGCAGGGCCGCCAACCCCGTCCACGCTGCTCAGGGCGTCCCGCGGGGAGGACGGGGCCTGGCCCGAGTGACCGCCCGCGCCTGTCTGCCCACGGAGAACCAAGAGCTGCGGGCCCCGGGGGGTAAAGCGGAGCCAGGAGCACCGAGCAGGCGTGCTCCTGACAGTCCCGCCCCGAGGCGGAGGCTCCGTCTGCTTCCCACGGGAGACGTGTGGGGAGCTGGATGAATCTCAGCGGAAACCACAGGCTCCCCCCGCCCTGCTGTGGGGGCCCCTCCTCGGCACGCTCCGAGCTCAGGAGCGCTTTGGAGCCAGAGTTGCAGCTCCTGCTTCGGGCACCGTCTTCAGAGTCAGAGAACTGTGGGAGCTGGGTGCCGTTCTTCCATCTGGAGAGCAGGAACGTGAAGGATGGTGCGAGGCCACGGAGCCGGTCGGTGGTGGAGCCACGAGGCGTGGGCTCTGTGGCCCGCGCACCCAGGCCCTGACAACTCCTCAGCAGGGACCGTTCCGTGTGGAGGCCCTGACGCCCCCGCTCCTGTCCTGGTCCTTCCCGGGGTGCCCAGGGGACAGGAGGCGGGGCGCTGCGGACGGGTAATCTCGACGCCGCCCTCCCCCCAGCTCCTTACCCCCTGGCCAACACCCACAGAGCTCTGTCCTGGAGCAGCGCGAGGCAGGGATCCCGCGGGGGAGGGGCTGCCGTACCCTTACCCTCCAGGCGTGTCCTTCCTCCAGGGCGGCGCTCTCCGCCTCGTCGGGGTTGTCGATCACTCTGCCGGTCTGCCCGGAGAAGTCCATGGCCACGAGGGAGTTCTCGGAGACACTGCGCTGCAGGGGGGGGGGGCGCGCGTCTTGAACATAGGAACCGCCAGAGCACGCGGGGCGCTCGGCACGAGGCAGCCCTCGGCGCCGGGGAAGGGCCGGGAGCACCCCACCCAACTCCCCGAGGTGCGGGTGGGAACTCGGGGGCAGGCACATGGGCCCTTCAGCTAACATGGGTTTGGTCTCTCCTAAGACTGAGAAATGCCCCCCTCCGGTGGGCGCGCCAGTGCAGGGACACAGGCCTCCTCTGGCGTGAAGGGACAGAGGTCCCAGGAAGGGACACAGGTCACGGAGACCGTGCAGTGGGTGGACGCGTGTGTCTGCACCTCTGGGAAGGCGGGTGTGCCCTGAGCACCGGGGGACTCTGTCTCCTCCCTCTCCTCTCACCAGCCAAGGACCCAGGGGCATGGCCAAGGGCACCCAGGTCTCAGGGCCGGAAGCAAAGGTGAGAGGGCAGCCCTCAGGGAGTCCGCGCCGCCACTGCCCACCTGCACACTGAGCGGAGCATCCCCCTAACCCAGCCGTGGGCAAACGACGGCCCGCGGGCCGGATCCGGCTGTTCTACCCGGTTCTCTTGCTCTCCCCTCCGCTCCTTTACTTTGAATTTATATTAGTTCACACAAACACTCCATCCATGCTTTTGTTCCGGCCCTCCGGTCCAGTTTAAGAACCCATGGTGGCCCTCGAGTCAAAAAGTTTGCCCACCCCTGCCCCAAAGTATCCGGGGGCTGCAGGGCGGGGGGGGGGGGGACAGGCTGGCTTCTCGGGGACCCCAGGCCTGAGCTGCACCCCGCCCCCCATAACCCTGTCCGCACGAGACATGGGGGCGGCTCTCTGTGAAGAGCTGCCGGGATGGCCCTGGCTCTGAAGGCGGCAGGTCCACTTACCACAGGCCCGGAGAGGGAGCTCAGGTAGGCCGCCTTTCTGTGGTGGGGGAGCCGGTAGTTCTGGTAGAGGGTCATTCCATACTACGGGCCAAAGCCAGAGTCAGGGCTGGTGTGGTGGGAGAGGTGGGGGGCCTGGAGCCCCTCAGAGCCCCGCATGCCCGGTTCACTTTGCTTTTCCCAAAACAGGTCACACACGTGCAGACCGAAAGCATCTCCATAACCGTCTCCCCCACCTCTGCTCACATCCACGGCTGCTCTGCTCTCCCCGAATCTCTCCCGTCTCCGTCCACCAGCGTCTACACCAGTGGTTCCCAGTGTGGGGCACACACGCCACGGGGGGGCAATTGAACTTTTAAGGGGGGCAATTCGAGAGTAAGTTATTCACAGTCATTTTTTTTTTTTGCATTTCTTATGGTTCTAGGGGCCTCACATACTACATGTAAATATATACTGTGACATATTCATGCATTTCAGCTATTACATGTTTTGAAACTTTATTTGCTGTTTTTTCATTTCACTTCATATTGTTATTTTTTAAACAAGTTCTTAGTGATTCCGTCCTCAGGACTTCCGCTGTCCTTTCCTGCTTCCATTTCTCTCTCATGGACGCCGTGTTCTTTGGAAGCTCGTGCGGACCACGTTCATGGCCTGTTAGGGTTCCTCCCCATGGACGGGAGCTCGCCTTTGGAATAATGAGGACTGTATGTCCCAGGGGGCACCAGGACTTCAGAGATGCTTAGGTGGGGTGTGGCCAAAAGAAGGCTGGGGAGCACGGGGCCCCCCGTTACAGAACACGGAGGTTTCCACGCCCCTCCTCCCGGTGCCCGCTCTGAGCACAGGGCTCAGGGCTGCTCTTCGCTGCTGTTCCCTCAGCCTCCACAGGGGGCCCCAGTGAGCTGCTCCTGCCTTTCGGCTGCAGAGCGCTCCCGTGGCTGTGGCTGGGCACCCCGAAACTCTCTCCACCGGCCCCGATGGGCGTTTAGCTTTCAAAGTGGCCCGGGAAGGCGTACACACCCCATCTCGGCACCGCCCTTTCCGGGAAACAGTACAATCATCATTTCAGACCCTCTTTGTCTCATCGGTGGCAAACATCACAAGAGCAAGGTTCTGGGGCAGAGAGGCGCGGGAGCGTGCGGGGCTCCGTCCCGTGCGTCTCCGGGGGGGAGTCTGTGCCCAGCCTCCGCCGCCCCCGCTTCTCTAGGCGGCTCCACCTGGAGTCTGTCCAGCTGCAAGCGGCAGTGGGGCTGGGGGTTTAGTGACCAGATTCCTGGACCACGCCCTGTGTTGGCGCCAGGTCAGCGAGCAACTTCCCTCCAGATCCCTGCTCAGCCAAGTTCCTCCTGATCAACTAACTCGAGTGGGCTTTGTGAACCCAAGGGCTGGGGAGACGCGGGGGGTCCGAGGGGTGTTTGCTCAGACGTTTGTGGGGATGGAAGGCGAAGGGGGGGGTCCCCCCACCCCAGGCGCCGTTACTGAAGAGCCTGGGACTCGCTCTGGCCACTGCTGAGAAGCTGCTGTCTGGGGGACGATCCCCAGGAGTCCCAACCCATCAAGTTCCTTTAGAACTCGCTGCCTGGCGGCACCCCCTGCCCTGGCCACCGCTCGGCTGTGCCGCCGAGTCACGTGTGCCTGGGGACCCCGACTCTCGGGCAGCCAGGAGTCTGAGAGTTGGCCGAGAAAGCAATCCACCCTCCTGCGAGCTCCTAGTGTCCCGACTCCTGGTCCTTCTCTCTCTCTTCCCGTCCCTTCTCTCTCTCTTCCCGTCCCTCTCACCCAGACCCTGGCCCCTGGCCCTCTCCCTGCCCCCACGCCCTGGGCACATGTGGTAGTGCCTGGAGGCACTCAAGTCGGCTCACCTCGTAGGGGTGCCAGGGCACCGAGTGGGGAGATCAGGGATGCTAGGCGTCCCACCTGCACGGGCCCGCACCCGCCCCATGTGCGCGGGGCCCAGGTCGGCCACCGGCTCTGCCCTCCCCCTGGGAAGCCTCGGGGAGAAGCTCCCAAAACCCCGTGGGCAAGAGGGGCGACGATCCCCCGATCATCAAAACCTGGACGAAGCAGGGCCGGGGCACGTCTCGCAGGGACAGATGCGCGTACCTTGAGCAGCCGAAAAGCGGTCATCCAGCAGATGCGGCCCTGCTCATCCTCCGCACACAGCAGCCGCAGCTCCTTTGTCTCCTGCAGGACTTTGTTTGGCTTTTAAAGGAGGTAAAGGAAGACGTGGTGAGTGTCCCAGAGCCAATCAGAAGCCCGCCTCGGGCTCGGGCAGGACTGAAGCGACACTCACACACACAGATTGGCTGGGCGTCCCCACAGGGGCCCCCTCTGAACCACCACGCCTTCCCCAGGGCCTCTGAGCTCCTCAGGACGGACACCTCCTCGTTAACACACAGAAAACCTTTTCACACGAATGAATCGACCCAGTGTGAGACCATATGACTGGTTTTAGAGAAAAGCAGCAAGCAGGGAAGAATGCACAATCTGAATTCCAAAGTGGCCAGCGGGGACGCACGCCGGCTGCAGGGCCAGCAGGGGCGGAGGTACCTTCAGGCAGAAGCCGAACTCCGTGGGGGTGTGGTACTGCTTCTTGCCGGAGATCACGGAGAAGACGCTGCAGCCCTCCAGGTCGGCCAGCAGCTGCAAGTGCCGGGGCTCCTGTGAGGGAGGGAGGGAGGAGGCAGCGTTTAACCGGGACCGGCTGTTCCCGTCCTGGCCAACAGAGGGCAGGCCGCGCACCTCCCGCAGACATTCCGCAGGGCGCAGCCACGTGGAAGAGAATCCCCAAGTTAAAACCAAAGTCGCCCTGCCCCCACCAGAAACCCCTCCCCATTCCTAGACAGAAGACTGTTAGAATGTACTGGCCCTCTGCCAACTCAGAGCCCCAGAACCAGATATTCCAAGTTGCAAAGAGGGGCGGGGGGGGGGGGAGGGGGACTCGGAGCCCGAAGGTCAAAGTTAAGAGCACAAGGCTCCAAGGCAGGTCCCATGCCGCCTCCCTGCGTGTCAGACGCCGCCGCGCCTGCAGCTCCCCCAGCTCCCCCTCCTGCGCCCCATCCTCCCACCCAGCTCTGCCTCCAGCTCCAGGCACACAGGTCCCCAGGCTCAGCGTCTCCGAGGAGGGTGAGTGAGCCAGATGCCAGAGCTAGGCGCTGGGAAAGTGACCTGCCCCATCTCCATCCGAGGAAAGACACTCCTCGCAGAGGAAGGAGGCCCACCACCCACGCTCCTTCTCTCTGGCTCCCCCGCGCCCCCCCACCCCAGGCCCCCCTGACACTCCTGGAGCAGCAGGAAATCGGGCTGATGCTTAGCACCCTCGCCTCCCTCTTCCTCCAGGCAAGAGCAGAGACCTCAGCTCTTAGGAGGTACATGCTCGGCCGAGGCCACTGGCCCGGCTCCCACTGCAGGGTGGACGTGGACGCCAGGAGGAGGAGGGCAGCCAGGAGGTGCAAAGACCCACGGAGACCCGAGCAAGGGAAGCCTGCGAGGCCACAGCTCGCTCCGGAAGCCGGCAGCCGTCTGCGCCTCACCTGCCCTCTTCCCCGTGGGGATACATGCAGAACGGCATTTATTCCTTCAGACATCTGTAACGGCACTAGTCCCATCCTGCCTACAGCTGGCTGGGGCCCGAGCTGGGAGGGGGTGCAGCCTGCAGGTTCCAGGTCTGTGTGCTCACCCGCTGTTTCAGCCAGTGCACGGGGAGCCAGGAGCTCCAAGGGGCCCAGGGAGCAGGCAGAGGGAGGCCCCGCCCACTCCGCACCTCCCGCCCGCTGGCGGTGCGGCCGGCCGGCCGGCCTGGCGAAGCTCACCTTGGAGGAGCCCTTGGTGGAGCAGTAGAGCCCCGACCTGCGCAGGCACAGGTACATCTTCTTCCAGGACTTCCTCCCCAGCTCCTTCACTTGCAGGAAGCCTTGAATCTCGGGGCAGCTGCTGGTGTTCAGGAAATTCTGTCAAAGGGCAGGTGTGGAGAGTCAGGTGCTCAGATACTGTAACAAGATGCGTCGTCGGCTTCGTGACATTCTCTGGGTGACTGAAATACTCTTTCCAGGGGCCACACTGAGACTTTCCAGATGACGAACTCCCGCTGTAAGTCTTCACCGTTCTGTCTGACCGGTGTGGACGGGCCGGCGTTAGTGTCTACGTGGACCTTAACTGCAGCTAGAGCGCAGGCCCCCCACTTCCTGGGGAGGCAGCACCGAAGCCACCTGTGTTCTAGCCTCCACAATGTCTGACCACCCGCCACCCCACGCCAGCGCAGGCGAGGAAGTGCCTGCCTTCACTCCCTGAGAACCCCGGGCACACCTGCACACCAGCTCTCCCTGGGCCCCCGGGGGACAGCCCGGTGCCCGGCGAACGACTCCCGAGAGAGGCCCAGAGCCTCTGGGGGTGAGGCCGGGAGGGACTGCACTGAGAGGGGAAACGTGGACAGTTTGGATCAGCCGTGGGCAAACTACGGCCCGCGGGCCGGATCCGGCTGTTCTATCTGGTTCTCTTGCTCTCCCCTCTGCTCCTTTACTTTGAATTTATGTTAGTTCACACAAACACTCCATCCACGCTTTTGTTCCGGCCCTCCGGTCCAGTTTAAGAACCCATGGTGGCCCTCGAGTCAAAAAGTTTGCCCACCCCTGGTTTGGATGCACCTGGGCCCACCCTCCTGGAGCCACTTCGGACCAGGCGATGACAGCAGCCATTGGCCGCTTGGCCATGGCTGTGCGTGGGCCGTGACAAATAAATGTTGCTGGGGCCATGGGGCCTGGGGAGAGGCCTGGACAGGGCTCCCAGGCTCCGAGGCTCCTCTCAGGGGCTGAGACGCCGGTGGTGACCAACCAGCAGAAAAAGAGGGCTAGGGGCTGGATCCTGCCGGCTCCCCTCCCAGGGCCCCTCTTACACCGGGTGGAGGCAGCAGCAGGGCTGCCTGCATGCACAGTTCCCGGTCATGTACATGCTGCACATGCATGTAGGGGCAGCAGTGTGTCCCCTCTTCCGTTCCCGCCGTCCCTGGAGCAGCACGAGCCTCCCGAGGCAGGGCTCCCTCCACGGCAGGGGTGCGGAGAAGCCCCGGTTTCTAGGCCCACGCTTGACCAAGCAGGACCGTTAGCCGAGCGTGCCAGGGGCTCTGCGATGGGCTGAGAGCCCGTGGCCTCCCTCCTGCCCTTGCCCCCCGCTCCGAGCCACAGCAAGTGTCCTGCCACAGGGCCTTTCCACTGTGGAGGGGCCGGCCTCCAGCGGATCGCCCAGGTCGGCACGTATGTCTCGTTTCTCTAAACTCCATTAAGAACTGAGGCCGATCCGTGATTAAGGATGAAACGGCTCCAAGTTTTTGGGAGGCTGCGGCAGCTCCAGGGAGGACTCCGGTCCGGGACCCTGAGGCCCGCTGGCCCTGTACCTGCAGGAGCTGGTTCTGACCACCGTTGGACTGCTGGCACCAGGTGACCATCTGCTCCGGGAAGAAGTTCTACAGGAGCGGGAACACAGACACGCCACAGGTCAGGGCGAGGCGGGGGTCGGCCACCCCCACGGCGGCCACATCCACCTGCCCTGTGCATGGCCTCCCGTCCGCCGGGGCATGTGGGAGCGCCGGCTGCTCTGTGCCTGCTGGGCTGCACGTGAACGTGAGCTCACGTCTCAGTGGCACCGACGCAAGTCACGGCATGAGCCACGCCACTCCGGAAGCTCGGAGATGAGTGGTCAACACGCACAGCCTGTTTTGGGGTGCACCACTTCTTACTTGTGCATGAAGAGCAATGAAGCCGCCAGAGCCAGAGTGGGCCCAGCCTCCTGCCCAGGCCCCCCGGCCCCCCGCCTCCTCAGGAGCCATGCAGAAGCACACTGCACAGGCCCAAGGCCTGTCCTGGTATGTCACCAGACAACACTACCCCCCATCCCCCCCAAAAACAGAAAAGCCGAGACACACCCAGGAGACCAGTCAGCACGCCTGGATATTAACGTCCCTGCTCGCCCTTCCACAGATAATCGCAAGGTGACATCTGCTACTTTGGGGAATAAGCTCTTATTCTGCTGAGTCTCGGACCAATCTGCTCCAAGGCCAGAGCCTGCGCTCCTAATCCCCCTCCCGGTGGAGAAGGCCCTGCCTCGGCAGAGCGTGAGCACTGAGCGAAGCTGCTTCCTTACACAGCAGCCCAGGCCCGCCACCCACTGCCCCGAGTCCCAGTGACGCTCTGCTCTGCTCCCTTGAAATCCAAGTGCCGACGGCAGCACCCCGAGTTCCACCCCGAGCTGAGGAGACAGGACTCACCGTGGGGTTTTTGAAGAACTCGTATTTGCCATAATTCTTCCTGAACAAAAATTTGCTTTCGCCGGCCATGGTGCTGTCCACCTGGGCCACCAGCTCATGGTCTTCCAAGCACCGCTCTGGGAGGAAAAGCGTCTCGTGTGAGAAGGGAGCTTTGCACACAGCCACGCCATCTGGCCGGCCTTCCTGCCACGGACGTGGCGAGCGAGCGGAGAAGAGGTGGACGGAGCTCCATGCACATCTCCCCCTAACGCTCTGCTGAGCGCGGGGAGCGGTGAGACACGAACAGGGAGGCTTCCTCTCCCCGCGGCGTTGACACCAAGGGAGGAAGAGTCACACCCTCCCAGCAAAGGTGCCGGCTCTTGCTGAGCACCGGCCACCACAGCCGGAGCCACGCGCACACAGCGGAGCATGGCCCTGGGTGTGTGGGGGGGAGAGGGGAGGGCGTGAGGAGCAGAGGGCTGCCCTCCTGGTCTGAGGCCCTCAGTGCCTACCCCAGGAGAGGGCCCGGGAGGGAGGAAGGGGACGCTGGGGGAGATAGAGAAGAGGCGGAGGACACGGTGGTGGCGCATCTGGCGGGGGGTGGCTGCGCGCGGCGCCGCGGGTGCTGCCCCTACCGATCCCCAGGTGAGGGTGGTACTCCACCAGGGTCCAGCTGTTGTCGTCCACGCAGTGGCTGCGGTACACCAGCAGCTGGCACAGGTCCCGGGACTTCATGTCCACTGGAATCTCCACCACTTTGCATGTCCCGTCCTCACCAAAGATTTTGACATCCTGCAACAGACAGGGGCGCTCACAGATGAGTAACGGGGGATCTGCTTGTCTTGTTTTCCCTTTTAAGACTTTTTTTAAAATATATTTTATTGATATTTTACAGAGCGGAAGGGAGAGGAGGGATAGAGAGTTAGAAACATCGATGAGAGAGAAACATCAATCAGCTGCCTCCTGCACACCTTCTACTGGGGATGTGCCCGCAACCAAGTTACATGCCCTTGACCGGAATCGAACCTGGGACCTTCCAGTCCGCAGGCTGACGCTCTATCCACTGAGCCACACCGGTTTTGGCATTAAGACTTTTCTGACGAAGGAAAGCTAACGCCACGGAACGCGTCTCTCTCTCCAGGAGCCCGTTCCGGGCGCTGCGGCCACGGGAGCCACCACGGCATTTCAGCTGTTTCTGGAGAGACAGAGCGGGCCATCTAAAAAAGCTAGTTCTGTTTCGAAACGAGTTATCGAAAAGGAAAAGGAAACTTAAAAGGTGGGCTTCTAAGAAATAAAAACTGAACGAAATGAAACAGAAAAAGTAAGGCCCGAGGTGCTCCAACACATGTATAACTGTCACCCCAGCAGCTGGTCCGTAGAGTGTCGCCTGGCTCCTGTCCGCTACCTCCCCCTGCCCCCCGCCCCCCCTGCCCCGACAGTCAGGAGCCCAACAGGGCACTCTCAATGTGCCCGGGACACTCAGGACGAGACCGCGGCCGGGCCTGAGGGACACAGGGCTTCCCCCCACGTGCCGGGGTGAGGCACTTCCCGGTGCAGCCCGTTGCAAAAGCAGACGCCGCAGCAGCAGCTTCACGGAATCCCTGCCTCCTGCGGCTCCACTGCCCTGGCTGTCCGGGGCCCAGCACACCCCCCCCCCCCCACCTTCTCCCACCTCATGTCCACTAAGGCTGAGGAAGAAGCTGAGAAGGATGGATACCAATACACTGAAAGGTGAAATACTAAAAAGAAGGGTGCAGTGAGAACACAGTCACCAACGCTTTGGCCCCGTCCCCGACGGAACGACGGGCAAGCCCCGTTTTCCGGTAACTGTCCAAAGCCGTTCAAACGAAGGGCCCCAGGCAAAGGGAAGCCAAGGAAGACTGGGAGGCTGGGACATGTGCTCTGTCCGGCAACACCCTCAGCCTCTCGGGGAACGTGAGATGCTGGAAAAAAAAAAATCTCACCCCTACAGCCTGGAAAAAGCACTCCGAGGAACAAGATGGCATTTTAGTACTTGCTGCCTCTTGAAAGGGAGTCTGTCCCCGGCCTCTCCCACCCTCCCGGGGGCGGGGCCCGCCCCGCTGACCCGCCAATCCTGGCCGTGGGGAGCCAGCGGTGGGCAGGCTGTCTCCAGGCAGGCAGGGTGCTGCCCGGGAGCCTGGGCTTAGTCCTCGAGGTGGTAAATCAAGCCACCTGGGCAGCCAATCAGCTCCCTCCCTGGGCCCCTGCACCCGCCCCCTGGCTCCTGCTCCAGGAGGCTGTGGCTGCCTGCAGAGGTGGAGGTGGCCGCTCCAAGAGAGCCACTGGGCTCAGACCGAAATGCCGGGGAGTCCCCGCACGTGTCCGGAGCGCGGGAGCGTGCTCGGGACCCTGCCCTTGGCCGAGTCTCTCAGAAATCGGCGTCCCTGCGCCTCGCGCCTCCGCGGCAGCTTCAGGTCCTGATGCCCTGGCCACGGCTCTGCGCTGTCACCTTTCTCCCGCTTCCCTGACCCAACAGCGCACTTTGCCTGCTGTTTACTCCTACGGAGAGGCCTCTGGCAGGAGCGGGCTGAAGTCCCACTGGCCCCAACCCGCCCACAGCTCCTGGCCCGGAAGGAGTTAAGCTCGCTCAGCCCTGAGCTCCCAAGAGGGGGGAGGCTGTGGGCCTGGGGACCACCCTCCAGGTGGGCGGGTCACCCCTGCTGCCTGCCACCTCTCAGCCACCCCCCATCTCAGAAACCCCGGGGGGCCAAGGGGCTGGAGCAGGGCCACTGTGGAGCCGGCTTTCAACTCACATTCATTTTTAAAGAAATTCACCCATCTTTTTCCAGAATCTCCATGTCACTCAGTGGAAGACATACTCTTATAAAACACATTACATATTCAAATACAGCGGACAGGATGGACTCTATGAAAATAAAACTCACACGAAGAAAATACCTCTCCGGTCTCTACATAAAAACTTTTCTTAAAAACTGCCTTCACGTAAAAGAAAAACAAATTTAAAACATGCAAACAAGGCCATGTAATCCCTTATCGTATAATAATTAATAATATGCTAACTGTATTCCAGGCCACGGCGTCTATGCACAGCATCTCTTCAAATACAAAACCAGTGTGTTCCTAATTCTCCTTCTCTCCTAACTCCCTAAGAGAAGCTTCTGCGATTACAATGAATGTTATTTTCTCTCCAAATTCAAATAACGACGAAGTGTGTTTTGCACCTAGGAGCCCTTTTATCACTTTTCCTGCCCAAACTGGCCCTGGGACTTTTTACTCCCTCCCCCTCCCCCCCCCCCCACACACACTCTCCTCCAGCTCTCTCCTGACCTCCTGCTGTGCCAGGCCACCCGCGGTCTATATATAGTCTGGGTATTAAAAGCTGAGACGTGCTTTGTCACAGGGCCACGTCCACTGATTCCCAGAGCAGGCCGGGCTGGGGACCGCCTGGGGGCAGGGGAGCGGGCCTGCTGCCGTCCTGTGGCCGAGACAGACAAAGGGACGCGTGGTCCAGCACAAGACCTGGAACCCAGGCTGCCCGCCCTGTCCCTGACGCAGGGCACGTCCCCACACCCAGCAGGCCTGCGCACAGAAACCTAGAAAGCCGCTGCACGTACCAGCAGCTTCACAGTGGACATGGGGTGGGAGCTATGAGAGACAGTGTGTCTAATACGTGCACCCACACAAGGGAAACGCTCCCGGGGCCGTCAGCCACGGGCCGCCAGGCCTTTCAAAGCCGGGAGTCCTGCAGGGAGCACTGTGCCCCAAGCCGCGGGGCTCACTGTGGAAGCAACCAGAGCGGCTCCAGGCTCTGGTGCCTCAGCCTGGCTGAGGGCTGCTGGGAGCAGGCTGCACGCTAGTGAGGCCTGCGCAGGGCGGCCCAGCAAGGCTCTCGGCAGGCCCAGGCCTCTGCCCGCCGCAGCTCAGTGAGCCGGGGGCCAATCTGAGCGTGGGCACACTTTCCCAGGGGTGACTAGTCCAGGGAGCAGAGACCCAGGTAATGTCGGGGGCGGGGGGGAGACGCGGAGGGCAGACTCCCAGTGCCAGCCCGCCTCAGCTGCTGCCTGGCTGTGTGACCTCAGGAGGTGACTGACGAGCTGGGCCTCCATGCCCTGGGGCTGCTGGGAGAGCCAGCAATGACTGGGAAGCACGAAGCTGAACGTGTGGGACCTGTGGAGGCTCCGAGTGCCCCCGCTGCTCTGTGCGCCTCAGGCTCCTGATCTGTAAAATGGGAACCTGTGAGTCACAGGGGCTCACGACGTCAGCCTGGCCTGGTTAAGGACAGCCACTGTGTCTGCCCCCCTGGGGTGCGCTCGACTGCAACTGGGAACACAGACGTGGGAACGAGGCAGGCACACGGCAGAGGCCCCGGGACCCCGGCAGCCGCTCGGCTCCGAGCTGCTGTGACTCTGAATTGGTTTGCAATTCTGAGAACGCCGGGCCCTTGCCCGTAAGATGGAGTGGGAGCAGGTCGGCGGGAAAGGCGGACCGGAGCTCTGGCCTTTTCCCCCGTGCCGTCACCAAGTGGCTAACGGCCTTTTACAATGAAAGTGATAGTAAATAGGGCGCGTGATGTCACAGCAGAGCCTCTCTTCAGAGTCGGGTGGGGGTGGGGGAATGCTTCCCGGCTCCCGCCTCCTGCTGGACACGGCGCTGCTCCCTGGCGTGGAACCCCGAGCCCCGGGCGACGCCTGTCCACCCTGCCCAGGGCTCTGGTGCTGCTTTTCAGACACTCCTCGTACAGGGTGAGCAGCAGAAGCGCACACGTGTACAAACGGGAGAGCCAGGAACTTGGTAACAATCAGGGCTGAAGGCCCACGATCTCCACCGGCCCCCCCACCGCATTCTGGGAAGCCTGTTTTGTTTGTTTTTTGTCTCAGGGTCCCCAACAGGTGGACTCCCGCCCTTCAGGCCCGACACACCGAGCCTGTTGACCTCGGACCTCGGGGCTCTGGCCCAGGTCACCTGGTGAACACAGAAATGGGGCTCCTGGCTCCTCGCACCCAGCGCCACCCAGTCCCCGTGCGGATGGACAGCTCTGGACGGAGAGCCGCCCTGTGCACGGAGGGAGCCCAGGGGAGGGGCTGGGGACTACCGCACAGACACCGAAGAGCTGGGAGCTCCAGGCCAGCTCTCAGCTCTTCCTTCTCATCACCTCCGAGTGAGGATGTGAGCCGGACCCGTCACTCTGAGCCTCTTGTGAAAACGGGGGGATAGATGCTCAGGGAGGAGCCGATCTGGGACCTAGCAGCCAGGAGGGGACACGGGAGGGGGGTCAGCGGGGGAAGGAGGCGGACTGCCAGGGGCTTGGGGCAGCTGAGGGAACTTGAAGAGCGTCAGCTGTGCCCGGCAGGTGGAGGGGAGGGGCCGCTGGGACTGCCAGGCCATGCCAGGGCCCAGCGTGCCCTGCAGGCAGCTGTCGCTGCCCCCCCAGATGAGGTAAGGAGATCTGGGAGGCAGAATGGCTTGTCCGGTCCAGGAGATGAACCCGTGGGGGCCACAATCGGAACCCAGGGTGTCGGCTGCTGGCCCCTCTTCCTGCCAGCAAGATGTTCAGCATGGGACTCGCCCAGAGGGACCCCGGCTTCCCAGGACACACCAGGTGGTTCACCCTGGGGTGCCCTGGAGGCCCAAACGGGGCAGGCCTAGCACGTGCGGAAAAAAAGTAAATTTACGTCAAACCGGAGCAGAACCAGGCTTAGGCTGGCTGGTTTTGGTGAGAAAATGCTGTTCTGCTGATGTTTCCAGTCCTGCGCTACGTCAGCAGTGCTGCTGCGAGACGTGGGGCCTGAAACGGGAGCTGCT
The DNA here is from genome assembly GCF_963455305.1 of Plecotus auritus. Taxonomy (NCBI): domain Eukaryota; kingdom Metazoa; phylum Chordata; class Mammalia; order Chiroptera; family Vespertilionidae; genus Plecotus; species Plecotus auritus. The sequence goes on along the minus strand of NC_137775.1, from coordinate 191,012,785 downwards.
CCGCGTGCGCACGTGGCTCGGATCACAATCGCCACCCGGCCCAGCCTCCCCGCCTCCAACGGACTCTAAGGGAGAAATCGCCGCCTTACCGTCTCTTTACCGCAAGGTTCCGTGAGAATAAAAAGTAGGGAGTCTTTGCAAGTCCTTCCTAAAAAAGTTAAAGCTCTAAAAATAACTTACAAAGCACTTCTTGGAAGTCGGCCACGGCTTCAGAGTCCCTGGGCGGCTGCCCCGGAGGAACGGGGCTCACCACCAGGGCGGCGACAGGGCCCCAGCACGGGAGGCCCGCCGGCCTCTGCCTGCTCCGTCCCCGCCAGGCGGGCTTGCTTGGAAGAACCAATTGTGATCTGTTCGTCTGTTATCTTTTAAACTTTTCTAGAATGCATGTGTACGGCCTGCTATTGTGACAACAGCGGTTTTCATAAAGGTGTTCCACAGAAAACAAGAATAAGAGCATCTTGAAAACCTCCCTGGGGGCCTGAGGGGAGGAGCAGACACCCCCCGCCCACCCCCCTGTGGACCTGAGTGCAGGGTGCGGGCACCCTCCAGGCCTCAGCTTGCTCACAGGGGCACAAGTGCCACCCCAGCTAGTCTGCAAGGTACTCTCCGGGGCTCCTAGTGGGGTCCCTGCCAAGCACGGGCAATGCCCTCTAAACTTGGGGTCCCCACCACGCGATCGGAGTCCCATGAGGCACACGGGAAGTGGCACATGTGGCAGGAGGGGCAGCGAGGGTGCCGCGTCGGCGTGGGCCGCTTGCTGGGCGAGGCTGTGCTCACAGCCCCTGCGAGTGATCAAGTGTGAAGTGGGCGTGCGCTGGGCTCGCTGAGCCCGGCTTGCTGGCTCAGCCTGCAGCTGTTGCCCATCGGGCAGGTCTCTGGGTGGGGCTGTCGCAGCTGCTGCTGAGAACTTGTCAGTGACCAGCCCCTGAAGGAGGGGGACAGGCCTGTGGCGTCCCCGGGGCTGGAGCTGGGGCTCTGGGTGCAGCTGCCAGGGCTTCTCACGGAAGGAGGGAGAGGCAGGGACCCGTGAGGCCCCCGGAGATGGCCGAGGAAAAGAAATGGTCTTGGTTGAACTAACTCCTCAGAGAGTTAGCAACGGAACGTTCCATTTGCATATTGTAATCTTAAAAGCCAACAAAAATGGTTTATATTCTTTCTCTAGAAAATCGTCCAGGGAAGCCACATGACTGGCTGCGGTGGCCAAAAAACAGAGGCAGAATGGAAGAGTGACCCCTCCCTCCAAATTCCAGAGGAGAGGAGCGGGGAGGCAGTCCCCGCTGCAGCTGCAGCAGCTGCTCCCAGCAGGGCCACGTGTGCAGGCCGGCAGCCTGGAGGTGTGGAGGGAGGCCTGGGGCTCGGGGAGGGCTGGGCGGAGAGAAGAGGGTAACGATGGGGAGCGAGGGGCCCCTGGGTGGGGGTACAGCACACACTGCCTGAGTCATCCCCTGGCCCTCGGACTCCGGGCCCCTCCAGGGGTGGGGCCTTGGGGTGGTGAGGAAGTGGCAGCTGTCCACCCATCACTCACAGAAAACAGGCCGCAAGGGGAAGGCAGGAATGGGAGCCAGTTGGGGTGGGGGTGGGGGAGCGAGTAAAGAGGATTTTATGTTCTAAAACGGCAGGGACGTGCTGATGTGTCTCGGGCTGACCCTGGCTCTGGGACGGCCATCATGACCATTCCGGGACACAGCTGCTCCTGTCCTGCGGGAGCCCGAGGCCTGCTCTCCGGGATCCTGGCGGACACAACCCTTGGACTCTGCCGAGTGTCCAAACATGGCAAGAGCAGGCACACAGCTCCCCGACTCAGGGCCCCCGGGGACCCCTAGCACTGGGGTTCGGCTTCAGTGAACCCCTGGTTCTAATGGTTCTGACCCCGAAGGCACCAGAAAAGGCGGGGCAGGCGCACTGTGCAGGGGCTAAGAACAGAGGGCTGGGTGCTTGGCAGGAGGGCTGGGGGGTGGGCGCCGAGGAAGGAGGACAGCCTGGCTCCAGGAGGGGCCATGGAGGCCCCAAGCGGGGGGTGAGGCTGGCGCATCATCTCCACACCGGCACTCGCTGGGAAATAACCTGTCCTTGGCAACCGAGGGTAGTTTTTCTCGCCAAAGGTGGTCTGATGTCGAGGCCCATTCATTAAGTCTTCTTCAGGCCTCGGGAGACCCAGTTCTGCTCGTTAGTAAATGCCTGTCAAAGCCCTACGCAAGGCAATTAGTTCACTTCCAGAAAATTAATTTTTAAAATTAAGCAGAGAGAGAAGAGCTGATTGGGAGCGAAGACAGTACTTATGCCCTATTAATAACGGGGGTGAAACATGTGAGTAACTGTGTTTACAAAACCAACGGGGGGACTTGCTGCAACACGTCACCTCACCGTGCGGCCGCACGGGGACCATCGGCTGGAAGACCCACCCGACCCCGTGGCCTGAAGCACCCATGAGGTGCACAGCTCGCCCGACTTCAGAAACCTGGGATCCCTGCGCGTTCCTCTCCAGCCCCCCCTCCTCCGCCTCCTGTCCACCAGGCAGCTGGCCCACTCACGCGGGTCTCCTGCTTCCCCCCAATGTGGCTGTCCCTGCCGTTGGGCACCAAGACCCGACTCTACACCCTGCTGGGACGGCCCCCACCACACACGGCTGTTTCTCTCCCCACCACTTCTTGTCTGTGAGACGCTGGCCCACTACCAGTGGGTGGGACAGGCCTCCACGTGGAGTGGAGAGGACCCTGGTTCCAGACCACGGAGCCCGGCTGCCCACGGCCTCTGTCTCCTGCCCAGATCTGACACAAGTGCACTTCCTCCGCACTGCAGCCAATCGGGCCTCCCGTTCCCTGCAGCCACATGCGGCCCCAAGAGCACATGCGCAGAGCCTTGCCTGCCCTGGGAGGAAGCCCAAACCCCAGCGGCGAGGGGGCTGGGGGCGAGCTGCAGGGTCTGGCCGCTGCGTCACTTCCCCGTCACTGGTGGCCTTTCCTGGGCCCCCGCGCGTCTCTCAGGGAGAGACAGGCCCCTGGCATCGCACGGGCCTGCAGGCTGGGCCCTGGAGAGGTGACCGGGCTGCCTCCTCGGACTTGGTGTGCCAAGGGGCAGGACATCGAAGTCCTCTTCCCCTCAGGCACGTGGCCAAGGAGGAGCCCAATCTCCTTGCCCATCACCGTCCCAAGGCTGGGCTGGAACCCGGTGCCGCCTGCCCGCCAGGACCCACAGCGCCACCCGCTTTTCACAAGATGAGGTCAGAACCCGGAGCGGATAATGGGCGCCCCTCCCTCCCGAGGAACACCACTTGCAGCTTGCTCCCGTGCTTACTGGTCTCCAGGGGCCAGAGGAATCTGTGCGACAGAAACACAGACACCAGCACCGTGTTCTCATGGGCAAGCGATGCCAAGCCCAAGAAAAGCAGCAGGCGACATTCCTGGGTTTCCCGATTCTGCTTCGACTTGGACAGTCGTGGGGGTGGAGGCCCGTGGGCTTGCCAGCCGCTGGGAGGGCCAGGCAATCTTTTCACGGCCTCGTTTTAGGATGAGTAACTTGGTCAACAGACTCGGTGACCAATCCACAGACAGCCTGTCTAGACCCTTATTTGAAGCATAAGGTCACCGGGGAGGGCAGACGTCCCAAATGGACTTCAGGCATGTGACAAAGGGCCGCGGCCTGGCAGCTCTGGCTCCAGACGGGCCTTACCTCACTCTCCAAGTCCTGATGGGGGGGACAACGCCGCCCCGTCCTGTAGGCGTGAGGTCAGGATGGGGGCAGAGCTCGCGGCTGGCGAGCACGAGGAGAAAGGCCTTCCTCACGGTGCGCCTGCCCCTGCCTCACGCGGGGCGGGGGGCTTTCAGGGATCGGGGACTGGGGTACATCAGGCCTCCACGGCAAACGCGGAAAAATAACCGAGAGAGTAGAAGGGGATGACTCTGGCAGAAAAGGCAAAGGAGCTTCTGAAACACCGTTGCTGAAAAGAACAAACATCAGGGCCCAGTTAAAATCAGGGGCTCTGGAGCCTGAGGTCAGGATGCACCCCGAATCTCACACTCACACTGGGTCCCGTCAGCCCCACCATTCACACTGGGTCCCATCCAAGTTCCACGAAATCAGAGCGGGGCCTCCGTTTCCCTGCTACAGAGAGAGCACACTTACACCTACCTCCCAGGTTGTCGTGAGAAACAGACGTATGAGCAAACGAAGAATAAGCCACTTAAAACAGGGCCTGGCACAGAGACCCCTCAGTGACCGTCAGATGCGCCTAAGGTCATGGTAGTTACGTCATACTTACCCCCGCCCCGCCCCCAACACACACGAACAGGACATCCCTGGGCCTCCCTCCGAGCCTGGGACCCACCCTGGCCCAGGCCCTGCCAACCAGGAGGGACGGAGCCGCCGGCCCATCCCTGATCAGCGGACTTCTGGTGCCTTGACCTTGGGCACGTGACTGACCCTCGGTGCCTCAGCTTTCTCCCCGGGGAGACGCTGGCGCACCATTCGCACGGCTACGTTCGTGGAGAAACTCCTGGCTCAAGAAGGTGGCCGTCACCCTCTGGCCACGGGAAAATCCCTCCGGGAGCAGGTCACATTTAAGTCGGACTGTCCCACGGACGCCTTCCTGCCCACGGACGGGCAGGGGCCCCGAGAGCCCAGCACGGGACCCCTCGCCGACCCACCGTGCCTGGGTCCCAGATCACGTGGTGGTGAGACGGTTCAGAAAACTAACACTCCCTCTCCGGAAACCCACTGCTGTCATTGTAGACGTCGTTTTTATGAGACGCCTTCTGAGACACAGACACGTCGCTGACTTAACAAACGAAGTGTTGGGCGACACGTTAAGAAGTCTCGGAAGGCAACAAGAGTACCCGCCAGAGGAAAAGAACTGGGAGAGGAGACCTCCCGGCTTCTCTCCCTTCTTCCCCCGGGAAGGAGCCCATGTGCCTGCCCGTGGCCAGCAGCCTGCGCTCAGCCCGGGGCCCACTCACCGTCTTCGCCGGGGGCTGGGGCTGGCTCGGAGGCGGCAGCGAGCCGGAGCCGGAGCCCGAGCCGGAGCCCGAGCCTGCCGGGAGCGCGGAGGGGCTCTCCTTTTTGCCGAGCTCTGGGAAAGGGTTGGGGATGGCCGGCAGCGACGAGGTTTTCAACTGCTGGTCTTCCTCCTGCAGGCGCCTGGGAGGAGAGACGACCACGGGTTAAAAGCTGCCGCCCGACAGGACCCAGCAGTCCCAACTCCTGGGGATACACGCAAGACACAGAGGCACTCGAATAGGTAAGTAAATACGGGGCGGTCACAACAGGCAAAAGGCAGAAGCAACCCGCGTGTCCATCGACGCATGAATGGATGGCAAAACGGGGCCCATCCATCAAAAAAAGGGGAAGTTATTTCAGTCTCGAAAAGGGACAACATTCTGACACATGCTATGACATGGATGAGCCTTGGGGACACTTTGCTAATTGGAAGAAGCCGGTCACAAAAAAAAAAAGACGAATCCTGTAAGAGCTCACTCCTCAGCAAACTCAGAGACGGCACGTGGAAAGTGGGTGCTGGGGTCTGGGGAGGCCAGATGGGGCATCCGTGGTGCATGGGGACAGGTTTAATTTTGCAAGATGACCGAGTTCTGGAGGTTGGTTGAATGACAATGTGAAGCTATGTGACACTGGAGCTGTGCCCTTAAAAAACGGTCCAGGTGGTCAAGTTTAGGTCACGTGTATTTTGCCGCAATGCAACGTTTTGGAAAGGCTACCGCCATCTAAGACTCGGAGGGGAAAGACTCCCCGACTCCTCGGGCGAGAAGCACTGGGCACACGCCCATGGCAGGCGATGCCTTCAGCACTTCTGTCCCAGGAAGACCTGCCGTGCGGAGAGGTTTTGTGAATAAGGGCATTTTCACGAGCACAACTGCTCCCCGGTGACCTCGAATGAGCACTTCCCTGACCCGGTACAAATATTCCAAGAGGCTTCCTGCGTCCTCGTCTGAATGCTTCGTTACACAAAAGAGGCTGCGGATACTGAACTAATTGGAAGGAAATGCTGCGCGTGGCTGTCCACCCCGAAGCACAAAAGCCCGGGGCTGTGCCATCCCGGGAGTGCCCCGCTGCGCCCCCTCGCACCACCACCACCACCACCACCGGGAGCCACTTCCTAATCGCACTGCACCGCCCTCTCCTTGGCACTCCTCCAGGGCTCCCTCCTCCCAGGAACACAAACCTCACTTGTCATACAACCAAGCAAAACACACACAGATGATGAATCAGATGTAATTAGGAAAACAGCAGAAAAAAAACACCAAGTTCAAAGTGAAAGCGAAAACAGTGCGAAGTGCCGTGTTTCCTTCTCCCCCGGGGATCCTGCTGGCAGCTGCTCCCCACAGGCGCGGGGCTCTGCGGGGAGGGGCCCCGCTATCTGTCCCGGGGCTGCACTGCGGGCGCAGCCTGGTCCCTGTCCCTGTCCCTGTCCCTGTCCCTGCTGGGCATTCCCGCTCCTCTCTGCACAGGCCTCGAGGGTGAACGCTCCTGGAGACTGTCTTGGCGTCCCTTTCTCGCTCATTTTACAATTTGGCTAAACCAATGGTCCACTCGCTTTCTTGGGGACGGGGGGCGGGGGGGGGGGGTGTGCGCCAGGACAGAAACCAGACATCGGGACCCTTTTACAGATGCTCCGGGCTCTGCAGGCCTGGGCAGCCGTGCCACGTGGCCCCGGCAGGGATGCCCACGACCGGCGCGCGTGCTGCCACGGCGCCCGGGAGCCCCAGCGCCTGGAAGATGTGACGGGCCTCTCGCCCGACACCCTGCCAGCCAGCGGGTTTACTTCCCTGCTCACCAACATCACTCCCCCCGGGCACACGTCTAGCTGTCCTGTGTCCCTGGCCCAGACATGCCCATCTTCGGTGTCTTCCTGCCCGGACCCGGAACCGGGGGCCCAAAAACGTGGACTTAAGGTTTTGACGCCTAGCAGGAGATGCTGACGTTCTAACGCTCCAGTTGTTCACAAAACCTCCTCTTTTAAGTAGGCTTTCCTGAGCATTTAAAAAAAAAAATCCTGCGTGTCTGAAGGCGATACAGATAACTGTGTGTGATATTTTAACGATGGATTGATGTTGCCATTCATCTGTGCAAACCCACAGCACGTCCGCCACCAGCAGGGAACCCTGACGGGTAAGAGGGACTTTGGGTGATGATGACGTGTTAAGGCAGATTCATCGATTATAACAAATATTAACAATACCTCTGGTGGGGATGTTGACGATGGGGGAGGGGAGTGTACAGGAAATCTCTGTATCTTCCTCTGAATTTTGCTAGGAACCTAAAACTGAATTTAAAAATAAAATCTTAAAAAACAAACAAACAAACGAAACATTATCCTCAATGAAAAAGGCTGGATACATAAGGTCCCGTGTTATAGGGTTCCACGTGTGTGGAATGTCCAGACTAGATGACCCCGCAGCGATGCTGCGGAGGGCGGCGGCGGCGGGGCCGTGAGCGCCGATGGGACGCTGCTGACGGGTGGACTTCCTGTGAGGACGGAAATGTCCAGGAGCCAGAGCGAGGTCCCTGGACGCGCTGGGAGTGTACTGAATATCCCTGGGTTGTGAGCGTCAAAGGGGTTCCTTCCATGTTATGTGAGTTTCACCTCCGTCAATGATGTTTACAAGTTGACTTTACAGCAGGTCACAGATATTGTCCAAAGCTAAGCTAAGGGACGTCACAAAGGCTCAGAGGCCCAGGGTGGGACGTGCAGAGAGGACAGCCCTCCCCCGCTACAGGAGGCCCGTGGGGACCAAGCAGACAAGCAGGGGCCGGGGGGGACGGAGCAGACACCGGGTGGGGCGTCCTGGAGATGGAGCGGACACTCGGGGTGGGGGGGAGGGCCGGGGCGTGAAGACCAAGCAGACAAACTGGGGGGGGCCGTGGAGAAGGAGCAGACACTGGGGGTGGAGGGTGCAGGGAGATGGAGCAGACACTGGGGGGGATGGAGAGGGCGGGGAAGACAGAGCAGGCAGGCGGGGTCCCACACGCGCCCTCCTCTGCTCCACCGCAGCCCACTCCTCCCTCAGGGCCGGGTCGCCTGGGCCCTGGTGGGGACGCCCGCCGCTCCTCCACAATCCTGGGGGTGACAACCTCCTGGAGGGAGTCAGCGAGGACCCTGATCCGGGCCCGGGACCCAGCACGCTGCTCGCTGCGTCTGTCTCCGCGGCTCGGGGCCCTCGGCCTGGGTTTGCATCGGGGCTCCCCACGCGCCACCGAGGGCCCGAGTCACATCCCGGGCCTTGGTTTCCTCACCTGGGCTCTGAGGCCACCACGCCACTCACCTCACAGACCTGCAGAGACCTACACCCCTGAGAAATGGGGACCCCACACCTACACACCGGATGTGACCTGCACGCACCAGAACCGGAAACGCGGGGCATGCACAGGAAGCGCAAAGCACGCAAAGCAGAGGCAAGCACCGGAAGTGGGGGCACGCACAGGAAAGCACAGGTATGCACAGGAAGTGCTCGGCACTGTACCGGAAGCGCGCGCGCAAGGGCGGGGGGGGGGGGGGGGAGGAGGAGGGTGCACGTACAGGAAATGCAGGGCACGCACAGGAAGCATAGGCACCCCTGGAAGCGCAGGGGACGCCCAGGAGGCTCTGAGCACGCACAGGAAGTGTTCCGGCAGCGTGCCGGAAGCAGGCAGCCAAGGTGGGGGCACGCACAGGAAGTGCAGGGCACGCACAGGAAGCACGGGCGCTGCCCTCTTACAAAAGGAAGGTTTGGGATCCTATGCCCGTGACGCCACCCTTGCGGTGTGCTACGCGGTCCTGCTGACTCGGGCTCGGCCGCACACCGGCTCCCGAGGCCGCTCTCGTCATGCAGGCTGGGGCCCTGAGCCTGCGGCCGCCCTCCCCCAGCGCCTGCAGCCACCCAACCCCCCCCCCCGCCCCCCCCCCCGCCTCTGCGGCTATGCCGGGCTATTGAGGTTCCGCCTAGGAGTGGAGTCCTGCGGGGTCTGCCCGGGGTGAAGGCTCATTCACCGGCACCCTGTCCCTGTTGTCTGTCCGAGGGGGAATGGTAGAGGAGAGCTGGCGTGTGCCTGCCATGGAGTATCATCCACCAGGAAAGAGGAAGGGAGTCCTGCCGCCGGGGCGCGGCGCCGCTGCCCGCAAAATCCCTCCCCCATTCCTGGACGCCCCCGCCTCAGAGACCTACCGTCTTCCGCGAGGAACACTCCTCCGGGCCCCTCCCTCCAGCCCACTATTTCCAGAGGCCCCTCCCCTCACTCCCTGGGTAATTCGTCCGTCCCATGTCTGAGGTGGCACCATTCTGGCAAGCGCCCGGGGTGGGGGGGGGGGGATGCCCCTGCCCTGGTCCTGGACCCTGCTCTGGGCAGCGAGGCCTTGGATGCCTCCATGGACTGCCCGGCCCCTTCACGCTTTCCAGAGCGTTCTCCTCTGACGACTTCCTTGCCATCCTCCCACCTAGGCCCGTGCCCGGCTCGGAGCAGGTGCTCAGTATGTCATCTAAGCCGAACCAGGTAGCAAGCCCTGCCCAGGGCAGTCACGCCGCACGGGGAAGAGGCTTGTATCTGCCGCCCGTGGGTCTCTCACGAGGCCACCCCCATCACCACGTAAACCAGCAGAGCGGCAGCAGCGGCTCTGACCCCACGCGATCCCCGCGAGGCCCGGGCTCCCACCTGACAGCCAGGATGTGCATGGGCTGGGAGCGCTGCACCTTCTGCTGTGCAGACGCCTGTGGCTCCGCGGGCCTCGCTCCTGACGGCGGCGGCTGGCCACGGTTGTGCTGGCCGTTCTGACGCAGGGGCACCGTCTCGGACTGCATGTTACCAGCTGGGCACAGACTCTCCAAGGATGTATTCATATCATTCACCAGACCTTCAAGGTCAGGCTCATTCTCTGGGCATTAAAAAGGCAAAGTGGAAAAGAAACGTTAGTGGCAGCGAGGGCGGGGGGGGGGGGAGTCACACCCAAACGTGCACCTTAGCGACCGGGTTCCGAGCACGGAAAACGATCACGTGAGGACACAGTCACAAAACTGGGAAGTACACGTTTCCGTAAGGATCGATGCCTGTGGCGTTTATTAATATTGATGTTCCAGAGGCAATTCAATAATCATAGTCCAACTTCACTGCTACCTGCCTGTACAGGGGACACCTTTCACCTGCTCAGCGCGCATTCCCATCGGGGTGGGTGGGCCACACTCGGCCATAGTTGCCCAGCATGATGACCCCGTGACCCTGGCCTCTGGGCCCACCACCCCGGGCCAGATGGCCAGATCACAGGTGGACACGGAGCCCAAAGTAGGCCAGTCAGGACTCCCCCTTGCCTGAAAATCAAGCCGTCAGACAGGAACAGCAACACCAACGATGACGCTAGCCCTGGCCCCCACGAGAGCCACCAAGAGGGCTACCTGGTGGTCAGAGCCACGGGAGACAGGCTCACTGTGTGGCCGGGCACCCCCAGCTGCCCCTCCTCTGCCCTCGACCCGGCCTGAGAGGCTAGGAGAAGTCTTCTCGGGAGAGAGCCCGTGGCCGACGCAGAGAGGGAAGCAAGGATGGCACACACGACTCCACTGCGAGGGACAGAGAACGCCAGACAGAGGTGTGCACGTGGAGACTCAGGTGCATCCTTTTACGTGCCAACTTGGCTAGAACACGGACCAAGACATGGGTCAAAGGCGCCGGGTCTGGTCTGGCCGTGGTGCGAGGCCGCATTTCAGTGTGGTTAGCGCCCATCAGTCGACGGAGGGAAGCCGATGGCCTCCACCGTGTGGGTTGGCCTCCTCTCATCGGTGGAAGGCCTCAAGAGAAAAGACTGATGTCCCCTCAGCGCGAGGGAACCGTGCCTTCGGACGTCCCTGCCACTCCTTCCCGGGTCTCCAGGCTGCCGGCCCATCCTGCAGCTTTTGGGTTTGCAACTCCACAGCTATGTGAGCCAATTCCTTAAATACCCACCGCCCCCCCCGCCCCGCACACACATGTACCACTGTGTATGTGGTGCGTGTGTGTTACAAATGCACACCCCATGGGTTCCGTCTCTGGAGAAGCTGGCTAATCCATGGGGAGGGAGGTGACCCAGCGCGCTCTAAGATGGAGGAAAGGGCCGGGGAAGGGAGGGAGCTGGATCTGGGATGGGAGTTGGGCTCGGGCAGCTGTGCACGCCTGGCTGCTCCCGCTGGCAGCTCTGTCCAACATGCCAACAGCCGTGGAATAATTGTGCTCCAGCCTGAGTTCGTTTCGCTCGCTGTAACCCAATACACTGTAATAACACGGACCCCGTTTTTCTGGGTTTCCCAGATCTGTCACTTTTTAACAACTTGGTAAATAACAGCTGAGGGTGACTCCGAGGCAGCACACCGCCGGTCACGTATTCGCTCTCGTTTGTTCCCCTAACAGCCCCATGTGACACCCACTTAACAAACAAGGGGCCCAGAGCTCATGACAGCAAGACCCTCAACCTCGCAAAGGCGACTGCTCCGCGCTGGCGGGTCGGAGCGCGGAGGGGTCACGTGCTGGGGACGGCTGGCCCAGCCCCGGCCCAGGGGCCCCTGGTTTCTGTTTTCCCACTGGGGTGAACAAAGGCACCTGCGGGGCTGGGGCCGGGGGGGGGCGGGCCATGAGCGGTGGGTTAGTGATTATCTGCCCGGCGCACAGTAAACACTCGAGCGCGTTATTTATTAGCCCTCGCCCATCCATTCCCTCGGAGCGCAATCTAAAGGTGACTATTAACCTGGCGCCCCGGCCGCCGCCGCCGCGGAACAGGCCCGGAGGAACCGAGCAGCCTGCCAAGATCGCACGCGCGCTGAGGAGCAGGGCCGGGACTGGGAAACAAGTTGGGCAGCTCCCAGGTGCGAGCTCCATGAATGAGCTCACGGAACTCTCCAGAACCCTGGGCCCCCCTGTCTCCTGCTCCCAACACAGACGTCTCAGGAGGGGCAAGGGCGCAGCGAGGCAGGACGGAACGCACAGGCCGATGCCTGCCTGGGCGGCTTCTGGCAGGTCACACAGGCCCCGAGGGGGACAGACAGAGGGACGGGAGGGGACAGACAGCACGGACAGCGGGAGGCCTGGCCGGTGCAGGGGCCGCTGACCCCGAGCACCGAGGCCCCCGTGCCCGTGCTGTGAGGAGGGGCCGGGGGGGGGGGGGGGGGCGGAGCTCCGGGCTGCCAGCGGGGAGGGAGGTGGGGTAGGACCCACAGTCTGACTCGGTGAAACCGGCCCGTGGGCCCAGCATTCCTGGGCCCGTGAGGGGAGACGACGGCGTTGCTATAGGTCAGGTTATGAGCAGTCAAATATTAATCCCGTGGCCAGATATTAAGAGGACGAAAGCGCTGAATTAATAATTAATAATTACCACAGCATTAATATTTAATGCGTCACGTGGGAGGACACCCAGGTCAGCAAGCAGCGCTCTTGCCCCGAGTCCCAGGGGCAGGGGCGGGCGGGAGCGCAGGGTAAGTGGGGAAGAGGGGCTGACAGAAACCCAGGACCTTGGAGGGACGGGGCACCCACCCACGGTCCCCTGGTCCCTGCAGGCGTGTGTGCATGTGTGTGCGTGTGTGTGTGTGTGCGTGTGTGCATGTGTGCGTGTGTGTGTGTGTGGCCCGAGATGAGCTGTCATCCGTACACCAAGGAAGCAACTCGTGGCTGACGGCTGAGCCCCAAGAGCCAGCCGCCAACGGGGACCAAACGCCTGGCCCAGTGACGGGGACCTCAGAGGGGGGTTCCTCTTACGAGGAGAGCTACAAGGTATACTGAAGTTCGCAGGCCAGGGGCCCCGGGAAAGGTCTGGAATGTAAAGCCACCTCATGTCCTCCACTCACATGCCGCTGGTGAGCCCCGGCTGTACCCCCCCACGGCCCTGCGCCCCGACTCCCACTGCCAACAACTGGGGTTTCCATCTTAACAGGCCTCTTCAGCACCGGGGAGGTGGGCCCAGCTCTCCGTCCTTAGGGAGTGCCTTCCATGGGCACCCGGGGGACACGCCACGGCCACGCCACACCTGCTTACACACCGGAGAAAGCCGGCCAAACACCAAGGCCGTTTTCATCACTGTCACCGGCCCGGGGGGGGCGGGGGAAGGGGTCAGACAGGAAGACCAGGAAGACGGTGCTGGCTGACCGATTGCTTCCAAGAAAAAAAGGCCCGGTTCCCGCGGGTGGATTCCCACTGGAGTTATTTCCCCGGTGCTCCCGAGCGCCCGGGGCTGCACCCACCACATGCGGCGGCCCCGTCGCCCGTCCTCCCGTCTCGGCCAAGCGGGTCACTCCCCGGCCACCCCGCTCTGCCACGGGCTTCCCAGAGCTCGGAGTAAGTCTGACATGGTGCAAAGCAAATATCAAAAAGGCGAGCTGGACGCCGGAGTGGGGACACAGCACAGGAGCTCACGCGAAGCGGTTCTCGCCAACGACGGTCCCCTTCAGCACCGAGCGGGCATCGCCAGCCCAGCCAGGCCCCGACGCTGCGCGCTTCGTGGGCGATCAGCGCCGTAACCCAAACCCACCACCGTGTTGGCATGTTTCACACGCGCCTCTGTTTTGCTCCTTCGAGCAAACACAGACCTTTTTAAAGCATCCGCAATCCCCGAGGGCGGGGCACCCTTTCAGAAGCCCTGTGGGCCCCTCCGCGTTGCATGTTTTGAGATGATAAAAGCACGCGTGATTCTCTGCTTTTATTTAAACTCTGTTACGTGCTATGGGGGGACCGGCAGCGGAATCGTCCAAACTGGGGTTTTAAAGAATCGATTCCCAAGACCGTATTTCTCCGTCGTCTTTAAGCTGTTCCCGCTCTAAGGTAGTCCCACGTGGCGTTCCCTTCTTGCAGACCTTCCACGGGCTCACGCTCCGTGGGCTGATCCGTGGGCGGCGGGGGTGCGTCTCACGGGGGTGGCCCCGCACGAGCCCGTGAGGCTCGATCGCCACTCACGTTTGGTTGGGAGAATCGCATAATCGGGCGTTACGTGAACGCTAAGTGTCTGCTCCCTGCTCGCCCGACGCCAAGACACTTGTCACGAGAAGGCAGCTCGGGCAGGAAGGCTGGGAGGGGAAGCGACCGTGGTTTTCTAACCCTCTGTCCCTCCACACACGTTTCTCAGGGTGTATTGACCACACCAATATGGGTCACGCCACACGGCGGCGAGTGGAGTTATTTATAGCTCCCCTCCTTCCTGGAATAGGCCGACCTAAAACGGGCTGTCGACTTTTGTCCCAAATATCTGACGGAGCGGCTCATCTGCCCTCAGCTGCCAAGTGCCTCTCGCCTCACTGTCCTCAGCGCACCGGGGCCGCCGGCTCTCCGAGGGATGGACAGGAGGCGAAAATAGCTCTGGGTTGGCTCATGAGCTATCCTGGGCGAGTCTCTTCCACCGGCGGACGGAGCCAGGCAGAGGCCGTGCCCAGCCAGGCCGAGGCCCACCTCACCCCGCACGGCACCTGCTGAGTCTGCAGCCCTGCCCGGCGCCCCGCTCTTCACGAGACGGCCGTGCTGACACCCGCTGGGGCCGCTGCACCCGCTCCACGCGTCCGGCCCCTGGAGAAGGGCTCCCTGCACGGTGTGTCCAGGACACACAGGAGCTGTGAGCCCTGCAGGGACCCTCCCGGCGTCTCTCCCAGCCAGTGTCTCCCGTGTCGTCCCACCTTCTGTCCCAGGCACTCTCTCGCGTGGGGGGCGGGTGGGTGGGCGTGCTCACACAGCTAAACCCCCACGGGTGACAAGTAAGCAGATGTGCCCCCGAGGAGGAGGAACCAGAAGGCGCTGGTGAGGTTGTGAGGACGTGATACATATATAACCTCCCTCCACGGCGCCATGTCCCTGGCCCTGGCGGCTTCCTCGCAGTACGCGGCCTGCGGTTGTTCCTGAAACAACGCGGCCATGTCATCAACGCGAAAGGCGCCTCCTGTCGCTCGAGCCCCCTCCTGGCCCCCCACCTGAGTTTATGCGCACGAGAGCACCCCAGGAAGCCGTGGGACGGGGGCAGGTTGCTCAGGGCACCAACCACATGATAGGGGAGCTTTCAGGGCCCCCGTCCTGGCCTCGTGGGGAGATGGGCTGGGGGCTGACTTTAGTCACCAGCAGAGATGATTTCCTCTATCGCGTCGATGCGGCGAATTTCTACAGAGCCCTCCAAAATGGGGTTCAGCTCTAGCCAGTTCGCTCAGTGGTCAGAGCATCAGCTTTCAGACCTGAAGGGTCAAGGGCACGGACCTGAGTTGCAAGCTCCATACCCGGCCCGGGGTCGGCGCAAATGCGGGAGGCAACCCATCGATGTGTCTCTCTCACATCGATGTTTCTCTCCGTCTTTCCCCCTCCCTTCCACTCTCCCTAAAAAAATCAATGGGAAAATGTTCTCGGGGAGGCCCTAGCCCAGGGGTGGGCAAACTTTTTGACTCGAGGGCCACAATGGGTTCTTAAACTGGACCGGAGGGCCGGAACAAAAGCATGGATGGAGTGTTTGTGTGAACTGATAGAAATTCAAAGTAAAGGAGCGGAGGGGAGAGCAAGAGAACCCTCCACTCTTTCGGCTCCGCGGGCCGGATAGAACAGCCGAACGGGCCGGATCCGGCCCGCGGGCCGTAGTTTGCCCACGGCTGCCCTAGCCAGTTGATTCAGTGGTTCGAGGGTCGCCCCCGGACCGAAGGGTCGCAGGCTTGATTCCTGGGCAGGGCGCATACCTCAGTTGCAGGCTCCATCCCTGGCCCGGGATCGGGCGTGTGCGGGAGGCAAGCAACCGATGTGTCTCCCGTGGCTGTTTCTCTCTCTTTGTCTCTCCCTCTCCCTTCCACTCTCTCTGTAAAAGTGAATGGAAAAATATCCTCGGGTGAAAATCAAAAAAGAAGTACTAAAATGCCTTTTTTTTTTTTTTTTAAAGAAGAAGAATGGGGTTCACAGAGCTTCTGGGTTGGGGGACAGCTTCCCAGGCCGGGAGCTGGCACCCTCAGAGAGCGCACAACTCCATGCCTCCCCCCGTCGCCCTGTGCGGCCCCTCCCCCTGCGGTCCCTGACTCCCACCCTTTCCTAACACACTGCTGGCCGAGGGAGGCGTGTTCCTGAGCAGCGCGGACTGACCCAGCCAATGATGGAACCAGGCCTGGGTCATGCCAGAGCTCAAAGGAACCGTGGGACACCCCGCCGGCGGTGGGGGGTTGGCTAAGCTGGGGAGCCCCCACCCCCACATCTGGGGGACCGAGGACTCGACGGGTATAAAGAAAGGGGGGCTTTTCTGTACGGCACTGTACCCGGTGATTCCTGAACGCATGCGCGAATGCCAAAGCGCTTACACGTCTCCATCCGGACACGCACCGTGCGCCCGGCCTGCACAAGTATTTTCAGCCGGGATCATGTTCGGCTGGCGAGCTATTTTTGTTGACCTCTAAGCAAGTCAAACCTTGTGCAAATATAACTCCACCGTCAACTGAAATGCCTTTCTGGCACACAATTAATCTTCCACGCTCACGAACCCCCCCCCCCCCCCCCCGCCCCTCACATGGACTCAGTCTTTCCCACGGAGAGCCGTTTGGACATCAAGAAGCAACAAAGATGCGGTGGCTTCGTATGCAATGACTACAATCTTTAATCGCGAGACCAAGAAAGTAAGAGTGAATCGGCCATTTCTTTCTCGGAGCCGTTTTTTAAAAAAGTAAAAATAGGTTTTTACCTATCCCCCCGCCTCCACTCCCCCCCCCCACCAAAAAAAAAAATTAAAAGCTAGGATTCAAAGAGATATCTGTAAAGCCATGTTCACAGTAGCATGATTCATAATTCATATAGCATAACCACCGAGGGGTGAAAGCAGCCTTCTGTCCACCGAGGGATGAAGCAAAAACACGGCCCGTCCGTGCAATGGAACATTACTCATTCGTTTCTGTTGTCGTTCATCCTCACCCGAGGACACTTTTCCACTGATTTTTAGAGAGAGTGGGAGGGAGAGGGGAGAGAGGAGGAGAGAGAAAGAGAAACACGCATGTGAGGGGGGCACATGGATGGGTTGCCTCCCTCAAGCACCCCGACCGGGGCCGAGGATCAACCCTACAACCCAGGCACGTGCCCCCGCGTCCACCTCTTACGCTGGGTATTCGGTCTACGCTGCCTCGTGCCCGCGCCGCCACTGGGGAGGCCGGATGGGCAGAACCTATAGAAACACAGCCGGTCTGTGTCGTCTGCGCTCACCGCTTCCCCGGGTGGGGGGGGCCGCCAGGGGCGGAGGCGGGAAGTGGGCAGAGTGCTGGCTGCAGGGCCCCTGGGGAGGGGGCCGCCGTCTCCCCTGCGGACAAACGCCTGGTTCTTACAGCCGGGCTAGGTGGCAGCTCCGAAGACTGCGCCCTGGGAGGCCGGGGGGTGGGGGGGGGGAGCGGGGGGCGTCACAAAGTCCAGGGCAGACGCCCTGGCGGCCAGACAGGTCTACCTGGACCGCAGAGCACACAGCGAGAGGCGAGATAATAATTAATCGCCCTGGACTTTGGTTCAGTGCGATTTACGGTCTAAATCTACGTTTTAGGGGACTTGAGGGTAATCCTATCCAAAGTCAATACGCAGGCAGGTAAATCAGGAAGGCGGCCATGGCCCCCGGTGCTTCCCGTCACGGAAATTCAAGCCCCGCTGTGAGGGCCAGGGAACGTGAGCCGTCGGGAGTATTCATTTTCCTGCTCTCCGGGGCTCTATCCGGCCGCGTGGTCGAAGGAAGCCCCCGGAGGCCCCCTCGGCTTCCTCCAGGTCTTTTACGACCTGCGTCCGGCCCCGGGGGTCACCCACAGCACAGGCCTTTCCATTCCCAGGAGTGACGGCCACAGGGCCCGGACCCAGGGCCTGAGCGCTGCTGACGTGACACAGTGCAGGCCCCGTGCAATCTCTGCCCCTGCTCTCAGGGGCAATCAGAGGGAGAAAGAACAGAAACCCACTCTCAGAGCCTCGCTCCGAGGGGGGCAGGGCACTGAGTGCGCCCCGGCCCCGCCCCTGCGGTGGCCTGTTCTTTCTCAGCCTCTGACTGCGGCCCCTGGAGCTCTAGGACACGGCCCATGGACAGGAGCCGGCTGTCCACACGTGTCGCTCTGGAAGGTGCTCACCTTCCCGGGGTCTGACCCGCGTCCGTCTAACCGCCTGGGGCCGAGGAGGACAGATCTGGGGCACGGCCCTGGGGCCGCCTGCCTGCACCACGTTCTCCACAACCACCTTCTAGGGGACAGTCAGACACCAGAGCATCTGTATGACCCCATTCAGCGTGAGACACCCCAGAAACGTGAAATCCATGCACGTGGCCCGTGTTTTTCTGCGTTCGGCAGATCGTCACTGAGCACCAAGGGCGTGGGTGACACGGGTCCAGGCCCTGTGGACACCCAAAAAGAGACACCACCGCCCCCCCCACCTCCGCGTGCTGGGGCCTTGGGCCACGGGCTGCGAGGGGGCTGCGGAGCCGAAAATGAATTCGCGGGGAAGGCTCTGAATCGGCTCCCACCACATCTGGAAAAATAATTCCCGGCTCCGGTTCAGCGGCCACTCCTGGGAGACCGCCTGCAGGAAGGAGGGGGGGCTCCTCCCGGGAAGGGGCTCCCTCTCCCAGAGGTGTGGGATGAGCAGTGAGGGGAGTGCATCTCCAGAGGAGGAGGACGGGTGGGTTATCGCAGCGCCCCCCGGGACGCGGTCCCCAGGCCGGCCGCCCAGAGGGCTGTGAGCAGCGCGTGGCCGCGCCCTGGGACGGGCCTGCTCGCGGGAGGGCGGGCAGGCGGAGGGCGGGCAGCGTGCGGAGGCCCGGCCTGCAAGGCGTCCTCGGGATGGGGAGAGGCGTTCCAGCAGGGTGCTCCGGGCTGTTCCAAGAAATGGCACGTCTCCCAGAACCGAGGAGCCCGGGAGCGGGGCTGGCTCTCCAGGACGTGCTGGGGAGCAGGGCTGGCCTGGGACGCAGGATGCTCGGGCCGGGCTGGTGGCTGGGCGCTGCGTGCGCCCTGCCCTGCTGGAGCCTGGCTGAGGGGCGGGCTCACCTGGGCGGGGGCGGGAGGCTTGTTGGGGTCACAGGTCCCTGGGACTCTCCTAAACTCACTGTGAACGCCCATCTTCGGAGTCCAAGCAAGAAAAACCTACAAAGCTCCCAAGCAGGGCTTGGGGTTCTCAGGATTCCTTCTCCGCGAGGAGCAGCAACAGCCCGTGTGTGTGTGCCAACGGGACCTTCTGACTCACGGCCCGGGAGGAGGGGTGCCCACAGGCCCCATCCCGGACCTGGAGCTGGTGAACCTGAGTCCTGGGGGCGCCCACAGGGAGGGCCCCGGGAGGAACGTGCGCTGGGTGGGTGTCTGCGTCGGCTCCTCTCTGGGTTGGTGAGCGCTGTGCTCATCAGCCAGGGTGAACCACGGCCGCCACGTCCTGCCCGTCACGGGCACCGGGCCGCGCCAAGCCCCCTCCGGCTGGAGCCGTCTCTAACCTTCCTCGCGAACCAGCCACATGGGCAGGCTGCAGGCTCCAGTGCAGAAAGGGGGGCGCCCAGCCCCGGCGGGGAGCCGAGTCAGACCCAGGGCTGCCGCTGCCCCGGCCCCTTCCTCCTCACGGCCTCACTGGCGTCTTCTTTACTGTTTCCTCGCTAAACCTGCGTGTCCAGGCGGCCGGAGCCGTGCGTCCCGGCCTTGGCCGCATCACCGAACCCCACGCCTGGCACGCAGTGGGAGCCCCGCGAGCCGCCGTTGCACTACGTGGAAAACGGCGTCGCCCGCCTCCGTAAATCAGGCTGCAGAATTTTCCAAAAAGTCAGACGGCCAGGCAGCGTTTCCAAACCTCCGGAGCCTGCTGAGTCGCCAATCCTGGGGCTGCTCGGAGAAAGCCCGCCGGGCAGGTTACACGCGGGCCACGGGGTGAATCAATGCCAGACTGTCTCCTTCCAACAAGGGATGGCCGGCGGCCAGGAAGGAGGCTGAGCGGGCACGGGCGGCCCCGTGCAGGAAGCAGCACCTCGGGCCGGACCTGTGCCCGAGGCCCGCCCGCCGGACCAACGCAGCCCCTTCCGGGCGGGCGGGCGGGCGTCCCCGGGGTGGCAGGATCCGAGCCCCGGAAGCGGGGCGGGCGGCACCTCCTGGGGCACCCTCCGCTGGGAGGGCTCCCTCCCTCCACAGGCACCTCTCCAGGGAGCCGAGCCTCACGGGACAGGACGCTGAGGAGCTGCCTGGCGCACCCCCACCCCGCCCCCACTCCCCTCCCCCGCGGCGGCCGTGCCATGGAACCCTGCTTCACGCCACTGAGAGCCGTCTCCCCCGCCCCCCCGCCCCTGGCCTCGGACGCCGGGCTCCCCAGCAGGGCGCATCTTCCTTTGGGAGCGGAGGCCAAAATGACTCCAGAAATACGACGCCTTCCGAAGAATATGTACCGGAAACGACGGGCTAATGGCAGCTTAAAAAAAAGTAAATTTAGGTGAAAACATCTTATGTGCCTTTCGGAGATAGCAAATCCTGGTTTTTCTCTCCAAGGGAAATACAACCCTTCGTCGGTGATTTTTTAATCATGAATCCTATCTAAATGGTACCCCTGGCATTTTCCAAGGCATTTCGGCGTCCTTGGACAAGAAGGTCCAATACATTAAAAGTGCCGTGTCCCCTAGACCAGTGGTCGGCAAACTCATCCGTCAACAGAGCAGCAAACCGCGGCTCGTGAGCCGCAGGGGGCTCGCGAGCCACAGTTTGCCGACCACTGGCCTAGACAAGCAACTGGCCTGTATTAGCTGAATGAATGAGCGAAGGGAACAGAAGGAAAATGGCAGAGCAAGAGGACGGAAAGCCAACAGGCCAGGAAAGCGGGGTCTCGGGATGGAGCCCTCCTCTGACCGGCGAGCACCCCGCAGCTCAGGAGACCAAGCACCCAGGAGCCCAATTATCTGCTCAAAGGGAACCTGCGGGAGCCGGAGGCCCACGGAGCGAGACCTGAGGAATCGCACAGGTGACGATGGGCGCTTCAGTTCTGCTGAGTGAGGCCCGGGAAGGGCTGGGGCCCGCTCGCCTCGCACCGGGAGGCCCTTTCTGTCCCCATCCCCATCAGAGGACAAAGGCCCGACAAGTGGGAGGGAGGGGACAGCAGGTGGAGAGGGAACCTCGGTCTAGGTCAGGGGAGGGGACCACAGGGACCCACCTACGCGGCTGCTCACAAGGACAAGGGACCTTCGGTCCCGACGCCCTAAAGCTCAGGCTGAGCCACTGAAGGTGCGAAGAGTCCAAAGGGAGGAAAGACTCTGGGCGGGGACGGCCGGAGGAAAAGAGCCTTCTCTCCGGAGCCAGCGCAGCCGCACTCCGAGGAAAGGGCAGTCAGAGGGCAGAGTGCCCGCGTGTGTGTGCATGTGCGTGCGCCTGAGTGTGCGCGTGCGTGTGTGCATTTGTGTGCACATGAGTGCCTGCATGCATACATGTGTGCACGTATGTGTGTGCACCTGAGTGCATGTATGTGTGTGCACCTGAGTGTGCGTGTGTGCATTTGTGTGCACATGAGTGCCTGCGTGCATACATGTGTGCACGTATGTGTGCACCTGAGTGCGTGTGTATGCGTGTGCGCCTGCTTGGGTGTGCGTGTGCAGTGGGTAAAAGGCTGAGCTCTTCTTTTTTGTTTAATATTTCAAGAAAAACGATTTTAAGTATAATAATACTATACGCAATAAACATTAGTATTTCAAGAAAAAAGATTTTAAATAACGTTAGCAAAACTGTACTAGCATAGTATAATATCACAAAAGTTGTAGGAAATATTAAAAGTCTAGCAAATAACAGCATTACTTCCATTATATTCTAAAACAGCGTCGCCAACCTCTCGGACCTCACGGACCACCAATGGTCCGCGGACTACCGGCAGGCGACCGCTGGTCTAGCATATTTTTTTCCTGTGGCTCTATTTTTGTTCATTAGTATATGTTGTTCATTATCTCCCACAAATGAGTGCGATCACGTGGTATTTACCTTTCTCCAACCTGAGCTATTCTCATGGCTGACACAGGTTAAGACGAAGCCGACGAGGGGCCCGGGGGACCTCGGCGTCAGCGTGGCCAACGCGGGGATGTGTGGGAGCCACCGTCTCACATGGACTCCACGGCCTCCCCCCATTTGCCATCCGCCCCCCAAACCTCCCTGACACCCCCTAAGTGGCGCCGTGGGAAGGGAAGGCCGTAGCCAGCCGGTCTAGTCTTCATCATTGCTCACCTGGAATCATCAGAACCTCCCACGGGGGGGGGGGGGAGGGGGGCGCGGGGGAGAGGCAGGACCCTTCTGAACCCTCAGGTGTATTTACGACCTGTGAGTTCAGGAATTCATTAAACAATCATCCATTAAATACGATGGTAGAGAAGGCACCAGCGCGGAACCGGCAGGGGAAGTGAGACGTGGTCCTTGCCCTGGGGAAATGCGTGATCTCTGGGGAAAGGGACACATGTGACCCGCAAAGTCACACTCCCAGGGTGACTTACACACGGGCCGGCGAGGCGTTTCCCTAATCACCGCTGCGGGCGCGGCTGGGAGCGTGGCTTCGGCTCCAGTGCTCCCCCGCGCTACCTCGCCGTGACTCCCGAGCGGCCACCGAGCCCCCCTGCCTCAGTTTCCCTATCTGCAGCTCAGAGGACTAAGTACACAAAGGGAAGGCGTGCAGGCAGCTTCGGCGAGGACACTACTTTTCACAAGGATTGTGCAAGAAAGGCACACGCAGGGCAGCGTCGGGGGGCGGCGAGTGGCCACTGAGTTGCCCACGGTCCCAAGGCGCTCGCTGCTAGAACGGAGGGGCCGGGAGGGCGGCTGGCCCGGGGCCTGGCTGCCAGCCACATCCCCGGACACTCAGACGGTGCCAGAAGGGAAGAGTGCGGACAAACTGCCCTCCCCGACCTCCTCGCCTGCTCTGTTCCTTGGGTCTTTTCCGCTTTAGTCTTTTCTTTCCACTTGACTGACCCCGGAGACGCTGGGGCTCCTGAGAGGGTCCCTGTCTGCATCGTCACCTGCGCTGTGACAGGCAGGAAAGCAGCCGCCCGGCATAGCTCCGCACGTGACGGCGACGATCTCAGAACCGACTCCCCTGTGGCTTACAGACCAAGAGGAGAGACAGAAGCCCGGGCGCCGGCCAGGGCTGTGGACGCCCGGGTCCGGCAGGGGCCTGGGCCGGACCAAGAGGAGGGACAGAAGCCGGGGTGCCGGCCTGGGCTGTGGACGCCCGGGTCCAGCAGGGGCCTGGGCCGGGAGCGGTGCCGCAGCTGCGTGTGCCCCTGAGCCTGTGAGGCCAACTCCACGCCGGACCCAGTCACGGGGAAACGCGCGTGCAGACCACAGCGACTCCTATGGCTGGACCCCAGCCTCCCTCGGCTCCCTGCGCGCCTCCTGTGTCTGTGGCAAGCAGGAGTAACCCTCAGGAAAAACTGGTTTAAAGATCCCAATTCTCGCCCTCGCTGGTGTGGCTCAGTGGATAGGGCTCGGCCTGTGGACTGAAGGGTCCTGGGCTAGATCCCGGTCAAGGGCATGTACCTTGGTTGCGGGCTCGAGCCCCGTCCCGATGTGGGAGGCAACCCATCGATGTGTCTCTCTCACATCGATGTTTCTCTCTCTCTCCCCCGCTTCCACACGCTCTAAAAAAAAAAAAAAATCCATGGAAAAACGCCCTCGGGTGAGGAGTACCAAAACAAGGAGTCAAAATAAAACTAGAGATAACGATTCCCCGAGACGCCACGTCGCCAAAGCATCGTCGAGAAAAGGCCACGCAGGATAGCCGTCATCAGGCAACTCCAGTCCCAAGGACGATGCAGACGCGCAGGAATGGGGAGCAGGGGTGCGGACAGGTGGCTGCACCCCCACGTTCACAGCGGCGTTCTTCACGGGAGCCACGAGGAGGAGGCGGCCCCGGGGCTGGCTGGCGGCCGGCCGGAGAAGCGGCGTGCTGCGGTCTGCACGTGCCGCGGGCGACGCCCGGCCATAGAAGGGCGAAACCCTGCCCCCTCCTGCCACCAGGATGAGCCCTGGAGACGGGGGCTCCGTGAAACAAGCCAGGCACGAAGGGACACCCGTGGGACCCCACCGCCTCGGGTGAGGAGCGGGAACGGGCGGGCTTGGAGGCAGGAGCGGGTGCCGGCCGCGGGGTTCCTGCGGGCGGGCGTGGCGTTTCCGTCTGGGGGGATAACGGAGTTCTCAGACCGGACACCGGCGCCCGGGGCCCCGCCCTGCACAGCACGGACGCCCTCACTGCCCGCTCAGCGTGGGCCGTCGGACGTTGTGCATCGTTCTGCGCTCCGAAGGGACACGGTCACGAGCTCGCAGGAGCTACCGGAGACCTCGCCTCTTCCCGAGGGAAGCGCGTCCCTTCCGGGCGCTGCGCTGCGAGGCGGCCTGGGAAGCCATACCACGGGCGCCGAGCCCTCCCTGCCCGAGGGGAGGGGGGAGGACAGCCGCCGGAGGCTTCTCTTCTGCCCATCAGGCCCTGGCAGGCGTGGAGCGGGCAGCTCTCCACCTGAGCCGGCGCACCACGGGGTCTGTCATTGGCACCGGACGATGCTCGGACGTTCCGGGCAGGCGGGGGGGGGGGGAGCCGCCCCGCATCATTGTCCAATGCCGCCACGCGTCCCGAGTGTCCAGTTGAGAGGACCCGAGCGCTGAACGTGGTGTCGGGCACAAGATGGCAAGGCGGGCACGTGGGGAGCGGGAGCAGGGCGCCCCCGCTCGCCCACCGCACACACCAGGGCGGGAAGGACGCAGAGCGATGAGGGACGCGGGCCCGGGCCTCGCTGTCCCGGGCTGTCTCTGCTGTGAACGGTCCCTCTGCTCTACAGATCCCTCCCGCGGCCCCACACTCCGGTCCTTCCACGGTCCCTGTCGCTTTCCTCTTCCGGTCGCAGCGCTGGGATCCCGCGGCAGGCAGGACTTCTCCCGCCGCCTCGCACGCGGGTTCCCGTGTCCACCGCCCCGCCGCCCCGCCCCAGGGCTTCCTGGCTGCCCCCAAGCCTGGCGCCCACGCGTGAAGCTGCCGTCACCGCCGCGTGCAGGTGCGTGTGCACCTACATGCTCGCTCCCGGGGGCCCTCCCTGGAGCACGCCGGCTGCGTCCTGCGGCGACACGGGGTCTCGTTTTTGTGAGCAACTGCCAAACCGCCTCCACCGAGGCTGCGCCGTGCGGGTTCAAACCGCGAAGCCTGGCGTCACGCGGCCTGAAGGGCTGGGGCTCGCGTGGGACGACTGCTTCCCTCCACTCCTGCCAGGGGCCTGATGTGCAGAATAGAAGCCTCCGGCGGCGGCCCTCCCCACCAAGGCTGTTTCTGTCCTTTTGCCACGCGCCGGCCACCCCCTCCTGTCTTCCCAGCTCGCAGGCGGCGGCGGCGGCGTCTCGATGCTGGGCCTCCCGCGTGCGGTTTCCCGGTTGTCCTTCCTGCCCGTGTCCCGCTGTGCCCGAGGCGTGGCATCCCTACAGGGTTTTACGAGACTGGCTCCCGAGCGGGTTCCTGTCGGTGCTGCCTCCGTCGTCTCCGTAATTTCTGACCTTCATCCTTCTAATTCCTCCCCCCGCCCCAGAGTCTTTCCACATCTGTTCTCCTCATTTCCGTTTCCCCTCTGGAAGCTCAGACACGTCGTCTTGAGTGGCTCTGGAACAAGCAGGACGCGACTTCCAACGGTGCCGCCCCACCCCGCGCCTGTCCCACCCCGCGCCTGTCCCACCCCGCGCCTGTCCCACCCCGCGCCTGTCCCACCCCGCACCATCCCTCCCTGTGCCTGTCCCCACCCCGCGCCTGTCCCTCCCCGCGCCTGTCCCACCCCGCGCCTGTCCCACCCCGCGCCGCCCCACCCCGCGCCTGTCCCACCCCGCGCCTGTCCCACCCCGCGCCTGTCCCACCCCGCGCCCGTCCCACCCCGCGCCCGTCCCACCCCGCGCCTGTCCCAGGAACCGCTCTCCGCGGCGAGGTCCCCTCCAGCCCAAGCGTGAGTGCGGGTGTGCACTCCAGTGTCCGCTGGCGCCCTGCACACTTCCTGTGGACCTCGGTGTGACCGCGCCGGGCCCAAGACCGGGGCTCGCGTGGAACGATTGCTTCACGCTGAGCGCCACTGTCCGCCGACGGCCACGCCTCTGGAGAGCGGCACAGGTCTCCCAAGAGCACCAGAGCCGGGTTGGGTGCAGGTTCCAGGCAGCTGTCGTCCTCCCAGCTGTCCGCTCCGGGCTCCTTCTGAGCATCTTACTTGCCCCTTTTCCCCACACCTCGTTTCTCCTCCTTTTCTGCCGGATGCTATTAGCTGTTTCCGTTCCAGAGGGGTTCCCTTCTCTCTTCCTGCGAGGCTGCGGACTGGAGATGACACGCACGTCCTTCGTGGTCACAGTCCCCGTTTTGGGTACACCCTGTACCTTAAAACACACAAGCGAGCACACTTTCCCGCCAAATGCAGGACCAAGTGACTCGATGTTCTCCTTCTCCCTGGGTCCCGCTAGGACTTGACCACCCATGGAACAAACCCCCCTCCCGAAAGACACGCGTACGCCCCCTATGTCCAGTCACCCCGAGTTTCAGCTGAAGATCACGTTTAGGTCGCACACGGCCCTGAAGGCCCACACGGCCCGCCCTCGGCACACGCTCGCTTCCCTTCCTGAGCACAACGTCCAGAACTAGCGACGCCGTTGGCGAGGGCTGCCGGGACCCGGGTTTCTCAGTGTGGCTCCTCGCGCTGTGGGCATCGAGCCCAGGGGAGCCGTTCGCCCCGCACCTGCGCGTCCCGCACTCCCTCCGGCCCCGCCGGCCCCACGTCCGCTCTCCACCCGCCTGGAGGCCGGGCCGGGGGGCCGTCGCGCCTGTCCTTCAGATCACCTGTCTCCGTGTCCTGGAATCGTGCTGAATGCTCGGAGCAGTGGACCCGCCTTCACCTTCCCTTTCAGTCCCTGGAGCGGAGGGCGGGGTCAGGGCCTCTTCAATGCGGGCCACGTCTCCACAAGCACCCCTTGCGGCCCCCCGCCCCCCGGCCTCCTCGCTGCAGGAGCGCAGGCTCCGGCTCGGGTCCTCTTCAGAAGGCGTTTCCGAATGCCAGCGAAGACGCAGCCCGTTCGGGGTCTCCATGCACCGCTTTCTCACGCCACTGGTCTTGCCTCCTCTCTTCCCACGTGGCTCCTAGCTTCTGCCCCCCTTTTACAGACGTGATGCTGGCGCCTGCCGAGCAGGGCACACTCTCGGGCTTGCCTCCGTGGCCCTCGGGAGGCGGCGGCTGCCCGTGCTGGGAACAGGGTCGCAGGCTCGTTGGGGTGGGGCGCTGGCCTGGGGTCAGGGGTGCAGGGGCGCCTGGCCGCGGGCTCACACGCACTAAACCGGTCCTTCAGAAGCGGGGAGCTGGCCCCTAGCCTCCGCTCGCACGCCACCACCCGGCCCTCCGTGCCCCTGCCCTGCCTGCCCGCCGTGCTGCTCTCGGCCAGCCCTCACACGTGTGGCCGGTGCCCAAGCCGGCTGGCCGTGTTCTGTGCCGTGTGCGGGGGGCGTCCGCAGGGCTGGAGGGAAGGAGGCGGCTGTTGTGGGGGTGCTCACAGTGTGAACGCCGCGGGGACGGGTACAACAGGCAGACAGGTGAGTTCAGGTGTGTTCACGCGGCAGGCCCTGCTTCAGGGGCCAAGACAGGTCAGACGCCGCCCCCTCCCCCCGCCCCCCCACCTCTGGAACCCGACCCGGGCACAGCCAGCGCCCTCCCACGAGGCCCGGACCTCCTCCTGTGCCACCAGCTCCCCCACCCCCGGGGGAGAGGCCCCGGAGGAGAAGCTGTGGGATGCTCATTCAGCACCGTTTCCTCTAACTTTCTGGTTAAAGTCTGAACGCGGGTTCCGGGCGAACGCGCACACCAACACTCAGATGATTTTCGTGTAAACGAGACCGTTTGTAAGCCGCGAAATGTCACGAATTACGAATTTCCTCGGCTTCAAGGCCAACGGCAACAAACTGGGACCGTTTCCCTTACATCACCTCGCCTGAAAGCCTTCTGGAGGGTGACCCCCACGCTGCGCGGCCGGAACCCCGAGTGCTTCGACGAGGGCGCACTCCCCAGCACCTGGGCAAACCCCTGAGGCCTGGGCAGCTCCAGCTCCTGGGGCTGCCAAATGCCCCCCTCTTTCTCATGAAGCCATTTAAGAAACCTGATTCTTCTCGCCCGGCGGGCGTGGCTCAGGGGTTGAGCGCCGACCTATGAACCAGGCTCGGCTGGATTCCCGGGTTGTGGGCTCGATCCCCAGTGGGGGCCGTGCAGGAGGCAGACAACTGGTGAATTCTCTCATCATTGCTGTTACTCTCTCTCCCTCCCTCTTCCCTTCCTCTCTGAGATCAATAAAAATATATTTTAAAAAACCTAATTCTCATCCCACCAGTCCCAATCCTTCCATTCTTCGCTCCTAAACTCTCCAATGGTTCGAACAGCCAGCCGCCCCCATTCGCCTGTTGCTTCTCGGCTTGGGTCTGCCGGCTCCCTCCTCGGGCTCCGGGCTCCGGTCCCCGTCAAAGTCTGCAGCCCACAGTCCCAATGTCCTACCCCTTGACCCTGTGTCATTCGTTTCTTCCCACCAGGGCCCCAGCAGGAATTAACTGGAAGGAACAGAAGGGACCACGGGAAGGTAGAGAGTTGCCAGGGGTACACAGGCAGACATGGACTGGGCGCAGACACAGCCAGCCAGGACCAGGAGGGGGACGGCCCCCCTCATCACCACAGCGGCCAGTGGCCTCTTGGGGAGGTGGGGGCACCCCCGGGGAACCCCGTGAACCCGGTTCGCCGAAGGGCCCCCTCTGTGAAGGTGCCGCAGCCACGTACATTTCTCCTGCTCAGGACTTGTTCCTCCCCGGGGGGAGGTGAGCGTCTCCCGATACGCGCAAAGAAGGCCGTTTCTCAGAACACCAAGCCCCAGCGTCCTCACGACACTGGCGTCGGGCGACAGGGTCCCCACCCCTGTTCGCGTGTCCTTACCTGGGGGCGGCACGCTCTGCTCAGCCTGGGCCAGGGGGCCGGGCACAGGGGGGTCAGATGGGCTGCGAGGGGATGGCTGCTCCTCCCGCTCCTGCAGGAAACAGGGGCAGAGGGCGCGGTCAGAGGGCGGCACACCCGCGAGGCCCCCCATCCCGCGGGCCTTGTCTCCTGGACCCCCCGCTTCCTCCCCGGGCTGAGCTCGTGACTCTTAAGAGGACAGTCGTTTCAGACTCGCCAGAGCAGGGGCCGCCGGCCCGCGGGAGGCGCACCCTGACGCCGGGGCGGGAGAGGGACCGCCGCGCCGGGATTTGGGACCAGGTGCCCCCTCCCCGGGGCCGCTGGAGAAGAGTTAGGGTCAACGGCCGGGTTTCAGCAACGGACGGACACGGCCTTCCACGGAGCACGAACACGCTTCCTTGTCACAACCACCGGCCCTGGGGGCCCAGGCAGCCTGCTCCCGGGGACCAGCACCGAGGGGTGGCTCACGGGCCCCCCTCCAAAAGCGTGGGGGTGAGGATGCAGCGAGGGGAGCACCGAGCCCGCAGCTCTCGGAGAAGCCTCTTCGTGGTTTATCACGAAGCCAACGGAAGATGCATCGAGATGGAAGCAAACCCAACGGGCCTTTGCACGTGGACCAGATCAGCAGGGATTGAGGGGGGCGGGGCGGGCGGGGGGACCAACGTGCTTTCGGGGATTTCGGGAACCCTTGGCATCTAGTGCTCACCGAGACCCCTGTAATGCGGACGGTTTAGAACCGGGGCTCGGGCACGTGCGGTGCCAGGCGAGTCGACTGTTCCTCCTGATCATGCGTGTGGGGCGGACAAGGGGCTGCAGGCTGCTAACCTGACGAGCTCGGGGAGGCCAGCGTGGCGGGCCCTACGCGCTCAGAGACCAAGGCCACCGCGGAGGATGGTCTGCCCGGAGCGTCCCTAGCCAGAAGCAGGCACGCTCACCCCCGGCCTGTCGCTTCCTTGACCGAGGCCGGCCTTTCCCTTGCGAAAGGGCGTGTGCGCCCCCGAGAACGTACCTGTAAAAAAATGTCAGAGTACTCTTCTTCTCCCGGCCGCGCGGGGCACAGCCTCCGGCACCAGAGCGCGAGGCCACAGAACCCCTCACTGCTCTCTCGTCTCCCGAATACCATCGCCATTGGCTGACGCTCCTCTCCTGCACGCCTGCACACCAGCGCAGAGAGGGACGTGTCCTCGGGGGCCTTCGGGTCTAGTCCCAGAGCTCGCCCCCACCCCTGCTGCTTCCTCCCGCCCCTTCGCCTGCCACCGATGGACCGCCACGTCCAGCCCCCTGCGCCTCCTACGTGGAAGCTAAAGCGAATGAAGTGAGCTGTGACGGCCCTCCTCCGGGTCCGCTAAGACCTCTGGTCTCCTGGCAAGATCGCCAGTTTGGCTCAAAGAAGCTCCCGCCATTCTCGACAGGATCTAGATGTTTCTTTTACGTCGACAATGCCCTCCACCGAGCGGGACGCTCCCTCGGCCGCCCGCCCTGCCCTGCCCAGGCCCAGGAGCCTGCCACAGCTGGACGGCTACTCCCCGTGGCACCGACGGGGGGTGGCACTGAGGCCCGGGGAGGCCCCGCCCCCACCCCCTCATGGCACCCAGCCGGCGAGGGGCAGCCCTGCAGCTGGAAGCCGGCCTCGGCGCCCCCACACCTCCCACCCAGCCGCCCCGGGAGCCGGAAGAGGCCGTTATTCTGACAAGACGCGGTGGCGGTCGCAGCAGTCCCCGGGGAGCGGATGGGTTCTGTGTCCAGAGCCTTCGCCTGCTCGAGCGCAGAAGGGAACAGTGGGAAGTCTGCTCCGCGGGAGACCACAACCTGCGGGGAGACGGGCGTGGGGCTGGCGGGGGCACGGGGGGGGGGAGGAGGAGGAGGAGGAGGAGACGCTGGCTTCCGGGGGCGCGGCCGCATGCACAGCTCCCGCGGAGCATCGGGGGCACCCCAACAGCCCTCGGTGCCAGGAGCCGCCCGCCCTCCCTGTGCCCTGCCTGCGGAGACGGCTTTCTGAACGGCTGCGGCCGTCGCTGTGAGACGGCCATCGTGTGCATGTAGACGTTAACCGTATAAAGAAAACACATTGCCGAAACCGGTTTGGCTCCGTGGATAGAGCGTCGGCCTGCGGACTGAAGGGTCCCCGGTTCGATTCCGGTCAAGGGCATGTACCTTGGTTGCGGGCACATCCCTAGTAGGGGGTGTGCAGGAGGCAGCTGATCGATGTTTCTCTCTATCCCTCTCCCTTCCTCTCTGTAAAAAATCAATTAAAAAAAAAAAGAGTGAAGGCTATTTAAAAAAAAAAGACATGAAGGGGACTTCTCGACACACGTCCTGTTGGTTGAGCCTGTTCCTTCAGAGAAAAGCAAATGCATGGTGTGTGTATGTGTGTGTGTGTGTGTGTGTGTGTGTGTGTGTGTGAACGAGCGCACGCAGTACCTGAAATATCTGTGGAGAGTACATGACATGTTTGAGTCACACGGGGGTTGCAAGGATCCTGTTTAAAAAATGGAATTGTGGCCATGGGACACACATCACCGTCTTCTCACCATGCTTTCTGAAATCCTCCACCGCTCCCACGCGCCCCCCCCCACCCCCCGTGTGTGTGCACGTGCGTGCACCTCCTTTCTTCAAGGCTCCGCGGTGGAACACAGGTCATCCAGAACGCGTCTGATGAGGGAAGAAGAGAGGGGTGGGTTTGGAGGAAGTGGGGTCTGGGAGGAGAGGGGGGATGCCACCAAGAGCCCCAGCCGAGGGGCCGCACAGGGGGGGCTGCTGCGCCAGCACAGCTGGTGGAGGGGGACGTTCCTCCCAGCCCCCCCCAAATCCAGTGGGTCTCCTCATCGGGACTCTTCCCCCTCTAGTTTCCACAATCTCACAGCCAACGCTTCTCCACCCGTCCCAGTTCCCTCTTCTCCGAATTCTACAACAACCTGTTTACGTTTCTGGAAACAAAAGAGCCGAAATACAACACGAATCAGCCTAGACCAGGGGTGGGCAAACTTTTTCACTCGAGGGCCACCATGGGTTCTTAAACTGGACCGGAGGGCCGGAACAAAAGCATGGATGGAGTGTTTGTGTGAACTGATATAAATTCAAAGTAAAGGAGCGGAGGGGAGAGCAAGAGAACCGGACAGAACAGCCGGATCCGGCCCGCGGGCCGTCGTTTGCCCACAGCTGGCCTAAACCCTACAACCGGAGGGCAGCTTAGCGTCCGCGTGTGAAAGCGTGAAATCACGTGGTGTGAACCATTTTGTGTTTGTTTTGCGTGTCTCCCCCCCCCCCCCCGCTTCCCCGCCCCCGGAACATGACAAGAGGTGAACTGACAGCCTCGCTGGCTATTTCTCAGAGCCCGCCCTGTCCGGTGGACACACTGGTCTTTGGCACATTCCAGGAGCATCGCTAACGATCCGCAGCACGACCTTGTCCTCCTTCCCGGCGGCTGGCTTCGGATCCCTGGAAGTAGCACGCCAGGCCGAAGGTCACCGGTGTGTTGTCCCAGCGTCCAGACACACACTGCGAAATCTCCCCAGCCCCGTGCCCCCCGCGGCGAGTCAACAGCCGTTTCCTAGTATCCGAGGCGGGGGCCTGGCGGTGCCTGCTCTTCCCGGGACTCGCCTCTTGCCTCACCCGGGCTGTCACAGGCGGGTCTCACGTGCCCAGGTGGAGGGTGGACACGTCTCATCTGCTGGGGTAAAACGGGGCCATGACCCCACGGGGATGGCGGGGAGGGGCTCTCTCTAATGCAGGGGTGGGCAAACTTTTTGACTCGAGGGCCACAATGGGTTCTTAAACTGGACCGGAGGGCCGGAACGAAAGCATGGATGGAGTGTTTGTGTGAACTAATAATATAAATTCAAAGTAAAGGAGCGGAGGGGAGAGCAAGAGAACCCTCCGCTCTTTTGGCTCCGCGGGCCGGATAGAACAGCCGAACGGGCCGCGGGCCGTAGTTTGCCCACGGCTGCTCTAATGGGACGCCCTGAGCAGGACCTAACTGGGGAGCACCCCAAATGCTCCCTAACGCCCCCAGGATGACCTCGCAACGTGGCAGGAAACCCAGTGGGGTCGTATTTGCAGCGAGCACCACGTTCCCACCCTGGCGTGTTTGTCTTTAGATTTCGTTTGGTTCTCAGAAGCGGTCCATGGGGTCGCGCTCCTGAACTCTCCCCTGGGGTCACCTTCTGAAGCTTGAAGCGTGGCCGCTGCCCACACCCTCCTCCATCCAGGTGACGAGGAAGCATCCATCTTGTTCCGATTTCTTGTCCGAATCCTGTATTGCGCTCGCGCCCACGCGGGCGGGCAGGACGAAAGGATGCCCGCCCCCCGTTAAGCGGCTCTCCCAGGCCTGGCCTGTTCACGGCGCCGTCTTCCCTTCTGCCTGGTCTGGCGGCCACTCGAGCGCACGGAGGACCCCTTGGGGCCCGGGTGTCTGTCTCTGCTCCCTTCCCATCAGCTCCGAGGACCTGCTCGTTGGCCAGCACCTCACGCCTCCCGAACTCGCCACCCTGCTTATCGTCCCGACGTGACTTCCTCACTCGTTCCCTCCAAGGAAACTCGGGAATCGTTTCTGCAAAGTTTGCTGGAGTTATGAGACCTTCTCGCCGAAGACCCGCTTGGAAGTGAGGGAGTCACACCTGCCCATTACTAACACGCATGCTGGTACTTGCTCCTCTGCTCACAACCGTCATGCGAACTCTGAGGGCACCCCCCAGCGAGACCGTCACCCCGAGTCCCACAGGGAAGGGGCATGCTCCAGGCGCCCCGCTCCAGGCGCCCCGCACCGGGCCGGCCTGCCGCTGTGACACACAGGCCCCTGCATGTCTCCCGCCTGCTCTCCGGTCCCCGGCCACCCCGTCCGCACCCAACGGGCACGAGACGTCCTCTCGCCAGTGACAAGCAGACCAGACCCCTTTGGGACATCGACTCAGAAGACAAGCAACACTCAAATCTAACTTAAGGCATCCGTGTCTAAACAGCACTGTCACACGTGGCGAGAAGCTACACAGATGTCCCGTGAAACCTGGATTTCAGACAACTAATAACTGGGACCGGGGGGAGGGCGGGAAGTATATCCAGAATATTGCACAGGACCGCTCCTGAAGGTATTTGGGGGTTTGTCTAAATTCTATGGGCCCCTATACTCGCCCTGATAGACTGTCCCCAATCTGGAAAACCCTAGCAGTGAGAACAAGGTCTGGCAGGGCAGCTGCCTCCTGTTCCTACGTGGAACTCGCAGGGCCAAGAGAATGTCCTTTTGAAAGCGCAGAAAGAATTCCGTTATCCCGAGAAGCCAAGAAGGGCTGTAAGAACAGGGGGAAATGGTGGCGTTCATAAACTAAAGCTCCAGCGCAGAGGCAGCGGGGAGAAGCCGAGCCGAGAGCAGAGGCCCGGGAGTCAGTCCGAATGTCCGAACGTCTGTCCGCCCTCCGGGGGCACCTTCCCTGGACACAGGGGCAGGAGCAGCAGCTGGGCACTGCGCCGGCTTGGTCTCCACTCGAGGGCCAGCGTTTAGGGGCACTTCCTGTTGGAGGCGAGGGCCAGGACGGCGAGAGGTGGGGACTGGGGGGCGTGAGGGTCCCTCTCTGAAGGAGGCAGCCCGGGGCGCATGCTCCTTTAACGCCCGAGCCCTCCACGGCCCCGCTGTCTCCCCCTGGGAAGGCGCAGCCCCGAAGCCCCGTGATGGAAGCCGTGAGGGTCGCTCCTCTCTGCAGGGCTAGGGCCCCCCCCCCCCCGCCCCCCCAACCCACGGGGGCTTTACAAATATTTTCTGAAGGCAGGGGCGGGCGTCCAACGTTCGGGGCAGAAACGGGGCCTCGCGGGCGGCCTGGGACGGTGATCTCATTCGATCTGCACTCAGCCCGGCGAGGGCGGGGGGCCTGCGGGGTGGCCTCAGCCAGAGCCCCATCCTTGGGCCTCCGTGGGGCCCCAGCAGGGGCGGGTGGGGCGGGGCTGGTTGTCCAGCTCAGCAGTTGCTCCTCCAGAGTGTTCCTCGCGGCCACACCCCGGGGCCTGCAGGAATGTCCTGGCCGCTCCGGGCGAGAGGCCTCCGCCGACCCCGCTGGCTCCTCGCAGCCCCTCCGGCCCCTCCCTGCGAGCCTCCAGCCCCAGGAATGTGCCCATCGCCCTGCGCAGCCCCACGCTAGGCCTCCAACCACGGGGCAGGTGGCTCACCCTCCGTGGCTCCACGGAACAAGAATCCTAGGTGTTGTGTGTTATTTTTCGTTTTTGTTCCTTCTCACCCGAGGACATTTTTTTTCCATTGATTTTTAGAGGGGGGAGAAGGGAGGGAGGCAGAGAGAGACACACACACCGAAGGGTTGCCTCCTCCTGCATGTACCCCACAGGGCTGAGGACTGACCTGCAACCTGGGTACGTGACCTTGACCCAGAATCAAACCCATGGCCCTTTGGTGCTCGGGCGGTGCTCTAGCCGCTGAGCCACGCTGGCCAGGGCCGAGCCTGACTCTTAAAAGATCAACCGTGAGCGACTCAAGCCGGGTCTGGACTCTGGCGGATCCTGAGGGAGCAGAGTTTGCTCCCCCAAATATGCCTTCTGGGGTGCTGATTCTTGTATGGCGGTTCCTTTTTAAGAAACAAAAGACTCAAGAAAAACTCGAAACAAAACCCTGGCCCTTCCCGCCACTGCCTACAAGAATGCGGACGGAAGCCCGCTCTGGGGCAGCCGCCTCCCAGGTACCACAGTCCCACGCGGGCCAGGTGTGAGGGACAGGGAGGGCCCAGCCAGGGCCCCCGGGGTCAAAGTCCTGGGTCCCACGGTCAAGGGTGGCCCAGCAAACATTTCTTTACCAAACATTTGCTTTTCTGCCTCCACATGAACCGCCTTCCTGCCTTTTGAAGTCCCCAGCCACCCCTGACTCTCCTGCGCTCAGGATGGCACGGAGACCTCGACTGCCCCCTTTTCTTACAAAACCCCGCGGGTGCGTATGGGACAAGTGTGGCCCTTTTCTCTGGTTTCCCTGTCTCACGCTGATGCGGTGATCAGTCCAGGCGGAAGAACTTAGAAGGGAAGCAGGTAAACTGAGGTGTTTGAAATGCAGACCCAGGCCCGGCTGGTGTGGCTCAGTGGTTAAGTGTTGAGCTATGAACCAGGAGGTCAAGGTTCAATTCCTGGTCAGGGCACATGCCGGGGTTGCGGGCTGGATCCCCAATAGGGCATGTGCAGGAGGCAGCCGAGCCATGATTCTCTCTCATCATTGATGTTTCTCTCCCCTCCCCCCTCCTCTCTCCCCTTCTCCCTTCCTCTCTGAAATCAATTAAAAGGACTTATTTTTTTAAGAAGTGGAATCTTCATGATCTGGAATGCCTTCTACCCTGCCCTCCATGCACACCATGCCTTCCTCTCAAGGCTTAGCCCCCAAACCACCTCCTCCTGGAACTTTCTCTAACAGCCCCAATGAAAATGGGCCCTTCCTCCCTCATCTTGATTTAACTCAAGGTGGGAACGAAGGAGGGCCAGCTGACCAGCGGGGGGGCCCCTCTGATCTGGGGCAGGGATGTCTCTGCTTCTGGGTGAGGCGGGGAGGGTGAGGCTGGGTGGAAGGAATGCCACGGAACGCTGTCCCCAGGACAGGCCCACCCCGCCGGAGCCACAGCGGGACAAGGGGCAGCTGTCCACTGCTCAGCGTCAGCTGGCACCCACGCTCGGTGGCAAGCAGGGCACCAAATAAATCTGCCGGCACCAATTGCCAAACCTGCTCGAGACCAAAGAAGGTCTGCTGGGCAGGGTGAGCGGTTCTTGATCCAAGAATTGGAGCCATGCAGCCTCAAGAGAGCAGCTGGGAATTCAACGAGACAGGAATGTAACCGTCAGCACAGCAACTGCCGGGTAACAAATGGGAATGTCGGGCTCAAGTCCAGGCCCTGGGGTCCCGTCCCCGTTTCCCACCTGCTGGTGTGTCCTGGGACGGCAGGCAGGTCCTGGTGCCTCTGCGCTTCCAGGGGCAGGACGGCGGCTGGGTAGGTGGGTCTGAGGATCAAAGGAAAAGGATGTCAATGAAGGGCTCGTCCGGTGATAAAAATCGCCGCGTGTTCTGTAAACAGACGGTACTAACCGCGGGGACGGGGCGTCTGTCAAAGAGGTCTCTGTCCGGGGGGTGTCGTTGGCGGTGTCCTCAGACCTGCCTGGCACACGATCTGTTCAGGGACCTAAACAAAGGCACAGAAGACCTTCACAACCTTTCACGCGCTGCTAGGGCCCACAAAGACCCAAGCCACAGAGAACAGGAACGTCTTCGACTGCGCAGACGCTCCGCCTGAACCAGGGGTGGGCAAACTTGTGGACTCGAGGGCCACCATGGGTTCTTAAACTGGACCGGAGGGCCGGAACAAAAGCATGCATGGAGTGTTTGTGTGAACTAATATAAATTCAAAGTCAAGGAGCGGAGGGGAGAGCAAGAGAACCCTCCGCTCTTTCAGCTCCGCGGGCCGGATAGAACAGCCGAACGCGGGCCGTAGTTTGCCCACGGCTGGCCTAAACCTATGTGCCAAAACCTTAGCGTGCGTAAACTTTAAATTCTACACGTACCCCAAACCACCCACCCACCCACCCACCCATGATGAGAACGTGGGGGCCGTGGGGCCATCAGGGACCCCGACCCGAGGATGCTGTTAAAACGAAGCATGAACTCTCCCAGCCTCCCCCCACAGCCCCCCAACAGCTGTCTGAGGCCGCTGAGGGGAACCCCTGGGCCACAGACTCTGGTCAGCTATGCACGAAGACGACACAGAGGTAGCTGATGGAGAAAACCAGCTCCCCAGGAGGCCGAGAGCAAGCCGCATAACCCCCCGCAACCGCTCGCCGCCGCCCCAC
This sequence comes from Plecotus auritus, assembly GCF_963455305.1. Taxonomy (NCBI): domain Eukaryota; kingdom Metazoa; phylum Chordata; class Mammalia; order Chiroptera; family Vespertilionidae; genus Plecotus; species Plecotus auritus. The sequence goes on along the minus strand of NC_137775.1, from coordinate 190,975,113 downwards.
CGCGCTGCCCCGCCATCGCCGCCGCGGCAATGCTCAGCACACGTGGGTCCCTCCCAGAACCCCAAGTCCCCTCCCGGCAGACCCAGGAACCCAAACCTACACCCTCCCAGACAAGTCACCCTGCAGGACCCCGGCGGCACCGGCAGGACGTGAAGCGGCCGGAGAACCTGGGTTCATTCTTGCTCTCGGGCTCGGCCCCACTTCCACGGGCTGGTGGCCCGTGTGACCTCAGGCCACGGCGAGGCCTAGGGGCTGCCCCCCACCCCGCCTGCTTCCCCGCGTCCCTCTGCTCCACCCTGACCCACACCCGACGGGCCCCTCCCCAGCCCCCAGAGGAAAAGTCGACTCTTTAGTGCTTAAGGTTTCCAACTACACGCAGGGCTTTAGGGTGAATGTAACTTCCTGGGAGAGTAACAGGCCGACCGAAAACTCCGATCGAGGAATCGGTGACTCATAACCAAGACCAGGGCCTGCCGCGGAGCGGGGGCAGCTGTCACTCCGGCAGACGAGGGCCTGGAGGTTCGAGGTGGGAAACACCAACCAGCCCCAACCCTCTCCCCCACCCACCCCCATTCCTTAGGGGGCTGTCTCAGGAACCCCGGAGAGAGGACAGGAGCCCACACTTCCACACTGGCGAGACTCTCCCTGGGAGACATGCTGTCACAGGCTCGCCACGCAGTCGAGGGCAGCATTTCCTGAGCCCTTCCTGCCTTCATCGAAGGCCCAAGGTCTTGCAAGGTCACGGACATGGACTGGAGGCAGCGCCCGTGGCTCCTGTCAACAGGAGAAGCTACTGTAAACTGTGTGATGGGTGGCTGTTGTCTGATGGGATTCCCGAAGTCTGGAGGACGTCAGGGGGCGGGAGAGGGGCCCCTTGAGAGGTTCCAGGCTTTCTGGAATGGCCTGTTCTCCCCACCCGGCAGCCCCTGCCCAGGTGCCCGGTGTCCCAAGTTCCCCTCCCTCCATGAGTCCGGGTCAGCGCCGTCCCCACGGCCCGGCCCCTCGGCCCCGCGCAACTACCCGGACCACACGACTGGATGGGGCGACGCCGAGGAGCCGAGGCAGCTGGTGACGCCCGTTTGCGAAGCGCGTCACCACCGGCGCCGTGACAGCACCCTTCCTTGTCCTGCCCTCCGGCCCCGGCCAGGCCCAGGGAGCGGCATGCTTAGGGCCCGTCGACAAGAGGAGGGAGGCCCGGCGTCCCATCCGCCCCGGGAGCCCGCCCCCGGGTGTAAAGGACAAGGCCTCGAGCCCAGAACACCCACGCGTGTCACAGAAGGTTCACTCCCTGCACCCAGCGGCAGGCAGCCCTCAACCCGCGGTGTGAACGGCCGCCTTTCCCTCCCGCAGCGTCCCTATGAAGAGCGGCGGCTGCGCCGTCAGAATCATCTCCACTCCTCGGCGAAACCACGGCAGGTCAGCGTGTCCTCACAGAACAGCCTCAGAGCCAGGGTGTCCCCCGTGACCCGCTCCCTCCCGCCCACCTCCCAGGTGAGAGAGAACAGGGGCAGCAGGAGCTCCCCCCCCGCCACGTTTCGGGAAGAGCATGTCGTGCGGCGGCCATGTCCCTTTGTCCGAGGATGGGTGTGCAAGCTGAGCAAGGGAAGAAGGACAGAATCACGCTGAAAAGAGGAAGAAAGAAAACAGCAAACAACACACTTTTACACACACACACACACACACACACACACACACACACACACACACGCCCCAGCCAGAGATGTTGGGAATGGTGTTCATTTCCACAGACTGATCCCAAATCTCCTGTGAGGGGTGATGTCACCCCCCAGCTACTCAGGACGCTGCCAAAACGTTGGCGGAATCCAGATGTCGGGGCTCCCAGCACAGAACCCACAGCTGCATGCAATCAGCAGAGCGTCTCCTCGGAGGGCTGAGCCCGTCCCTCCTCCTCCTCCTCCTCCTCCTCCTCCTCCTCCTCCAAGAGGAGCCCGTACAGGGAGGCCACGTTGGCCCTGGGCCACGCAGGAGACGCCTTCGAGCAATCGCTGCTCTGAAACGGCCCTTGGAAAACTTCTTCTGGAAAAAAAAAATAAAAAATGGGTTAGACAGCCCCAAGCTGTGCTGACGTGGCCACCGAGCGGCCACGGGCGTCAAGGAATGAGCGTGGCCGAGTTCCAATAAAACTTTATTTACAAAAGCGGGTGGCGGGGGGCGGGGGGGGGGGCTGGCGTGGGGCACACAGGCCGCATTCTGCCAGCGCCCGCGCGAGGAGGGCCGATTCCCGGCCCGAAGGCCCGGGGTAGGAACCTGACTCCCAGCCAACAGCAACAACGTGCGGAACCCTGGGGCGGGGCGGAATTTCTGAAACGAGCCCCCCGGGGGGGGGGGGAGGGGAGGGGGACGGGCCGATAAGACTCCGTTCTGCAGGAATGTGGGGTCCCGCGCCCCACCTGGCAGCCCGGCCTTTCGGGGGGGGGGGGGGGCCGGGTCCCGAGGACCGTTTGCTGGACGTTTTTTAACTTGTGGAAAGGAGCGGACACGTTTCCAGTTCTGAACTCGGGGGCGGGAGGGAGGGCGGGAGGGAGGGAGGGGGGAGGAGGGGGGAATTATAAAAGTAAAAGTAAATATTTGAAAGGAGTGTTTGGGAATTCGCAGGCCTCCTCGGGACCATGTGAAAACGCAGGCCCCGAGTGGGGCCGGCTGCTGAGGCGCACAGCTCACCACAGCCCCACGTTGTGTGCGGACCGCGGGGACCTGAGCTGGTGTGTTTCCCAGCGTGTGCGCTTCTCGGGAGGATACGTGAATGTGGCTTTTCTCCGCCGTGCTCGCAGGCACGCCTAATCCCTCCTCCAGACCCCGGAGGAGGCTGGCTCCCTGTGGTTGGGAATTAAGAGCGTGGGGCGCAGGGAGATAAGCAGGGTCCCGGGCGGGCGGGCGGGCGGGCCAGCTCTGGGCAGTGGGTTGGACTCTGCCCTGACATGAGCAATGGAAAAACCTCTCAGCGCGGCGCCTTTCGGATTTTAAAATTGCAGACAAGGGCTGTGGGCCTCTATTTATAACTCCCTCCCCCACCGCCATCTCTCATTTCTACTTGACTAAAACCCAAACTCCTCCTCCCCACCCCCCCCCCCGCCCCGGCTGGGCCCCTGCGCCCAGCCCTGCCCGGTCCTGCCTGGGCGCCACCCCGGCTCCGGGCACTCCCCCGGGGAGGCCTCCCTGACCCCCTGGCCTAGCTCGGCCGCTCTCTCCCCGCTGTCCTGTTTTATCTGCTTCAGAATTATGATCCCCGTCCCCAGTGATCTTATTCGCCAGTTGTCCCTGTCAACCTCCCTCACAGGACACAGGAGCCCCAGGAATGTGTCTGCTTTGCAAAGCTGCCTCCCTGGCCCCGGGCCTGTCTGGCACCTGGCTGTGCTCACTCAAAAAACCCCAGGCATGAGGGGCAGCCACCCACCCCACGGGGGCAGGCACCTCGCCTGCGGGGTGGCGCCCCGTCCTGAGGCCCCCACCCCCACCCCCACCGTGAACCCTCTCCCACCAGCAGGGAAACTGGGGGGGCCAGGGCAGGGCCAGGGCTCCCCCCCCCCCCACCCCCAGGCCCCAGAACAAAGGACCCTCCTAAGCCTCCCAGGCTAGGAAGTGGCCTGGCCCCGCCTCCCGCCCCTCCCCCCGCGCCAGCCTGGGCCCCGGCTCCAAAGCAGAAAAAAAAAAAAAAAAAAAAAAAAAAAAAAACAGGATAATTTCATGCTGCACCAATTTTGGTGCTTCTGGGCCCATGAAAAACGGCACATATCGGTGACTCACGGCAAAGCCCGGCCGCGCCAAGCCACAGCTATTAGGGCGCAGCGAGGCGCAGAGCACCACTGGAGGGGTCCGAGGGAGAAACTCTCCTCTGTGAAAACTTGGAGATAAATCTGACCGCGCGGAGCCGGGCGCGCGAGACGGGGCCCCTGTAAATCATCCCATTTTCTGAGAAACTCTGGAACTCTCGTCTAATTTTCCAGGAACGGGGCGGGAGGCTGCCAAGGCCGCTGGGGGTTTGAACAAGCGCGAGGCGGCAGCGCCTTCGGGAGCCCTGGCGGCAATGGCCGAGCCTGTCCCCCCGTGGCACAGGATCCATGAGAACGGCCACCCTGTGTCCCCAGCTGCTGGGCTCCCCAAGGGCGGCCCCGAGCCGCTGGGGCGGCCGCCGCAGCTGCCACGTCCATCAAGCGGGCGCTGGCGCTCGCCGCGTTCCTGCCATCTCCGGGTGGACAGGCAGGAAACCGAGACGCCAAGGGGAGGGGGGGGGCACAGAGAGGGCCTCTGTCCTGGGCCCGCCCTGAAGGGCTGCTCTGTGGCAGCTGCAGAGACTCTGCTGACTTTCAGGAGGGCTCCCCGGGGAAGGTGGCCCCCGTGCGCCCCAGGGCGGGGCAGCCGGGTGGGGGAAGGTGCCCTCGGGGGGCCCAGCGGCCGCACCGGAGTCGGACCCGGGGCCCGGGGGGGGCGGGTGCAGCAGGAGCTGAAAGTGGCCGATGGGGCGAGGTGGCTACGGCCTCTTTAAGCACAAGGCAGGGATCACCCAGGAGGCAGAGGGCCGAGCCTGGGCAGGGCTCACCCACTCCACAGGCCCGTGAGTCACCCACACACGTCACGGGTCTGCTAAGGTTTTCGCCCTCTTTTCTGGCATGGAACCCACTTTGGCTCCGTCTCAAGTTCAGTGATTACAATGTAATCTTCAGCCTTTTCTTCGAAGGTTTCTTTCACTTTGACACCAAATAAGTGACAAAGGCCCGCCGGGGGTGCCCGAGGACATGCTCATCCCGGGGACACTCCCAGGCCGGAGGGAAAGCAAGTCCCAGCGGCGTGAAGACCGGGGTCAAGGGCAGAGCACAGGGGGCCTCACCGGGGCTCCCGCTGGACGGGGAGTCCCAGGGAGAGGCGGCCACGTCCTCGGGGCGCCAAGGGCTGAGGAGGCGACCCTGAGGTTCCCGGGTCAAGTCCAGAGCCCCAGGCCGCCTCCCGACATGGCCGCTGCACTGACGGTGAGATCCAGCGCCATCTCCTCCCGGAGGTGCGCGGACCCAAGATCGAACCTGCCCAGCAGCCCGTGAAGAAGAGGGAGGAAGACTGAAGGGGCCCAGAGGAGCCTGGGCCCCAGAGACCCCCGGCCCCCACGTCTCGGGCGGGGCACCGAGCCCGTCTGGAGAAAGACACCCCCCTACAAGAGGCAGGCAGCACAAACCCGGGTCCGAGGCAGACAAAATGGCCCTGGCCAGGCCCCGCCCCACTGATGGAGAGGCCTGGGGGGCGGGGGGAGCCCGTTTTGCCCGGGATCACGATAAAATTCGAGGCCACACTACGACCGGACGGAGAGCACCGCCAAATGCGCTTCTCTAACGCGACTTTACCTCGACGTCGGCGCGGAAGTCAGAGTTTCCTCGTCGCGTTGGGTGGACCCATCGGGGAGAGAGGAACCCACAGGATGTCCCTCACTCCCCTCAACTGCTCCCCTCGCTCAGAGACCCTCGGAGATGAACAGGCCCACCCTCGGGAGCAGCCACGGAGCGACGGCCGTTTTCCCTCCGTCAGGACCAACCCAGGCGCCCGGGCCCCCTCACTGCCCTTCGGGATGCAGCTCCGGGGTCCCCGCCATCCAAGGCTCCTACCCGCCCGCCACCCCGAGGCGCCCAGGCCCCTCCTCGGTCTCGCTGCGGCTACGTCCACGTGTGCTCACTGGTCGCGCAGCGTCCGTGCCCGGCCCCCAAGCCCGACCTTCGCGCAGTGTCTGTGCCCGGCCCCCAAGCCCGACCTTCGCGCAGCGTCTGTGCCCGGCCCCCAAGCCCGACCTTCGCGCAGTGTCTGTGCCCGGCCCCCAAGCCCGACCTTCGCGCAGCGTCTGTGCCCGGCCCCCAAGCCCGACCTTCGCGCAGTGTCTGTGCCCGGCCCCCAAGCCCGACCTTCGCGCAGCGTCTGTGCCCGGCCCCCAAGCCCGACCTTCGCGCAGTGTCTGTGCCCGGCCCCCAAGCCCGACCTTCGGCAGGGCCCAGGAGCAGCTACCGCCCGACCCGGCCCCGGTGCCCCGGTGCGCAGGGCAGGCCTCCCCAGAGGGCCCGGCTCTGCAACGCCGCCTGGTTAAGCTCGGAGAACGCCGAACAGCTCCTATGGGCCACCCACCGGGGCTGGGGTCCCCTCCTCCGTGCTGCCTCAGGGGAGCAGCCTAGGTGTCCGGGGGGTACAGGGCACGGTCACCCCTGCGGCTGAGTTTCAGGGGAGCAAGGACAGTGAGGGGTGACCGGCCCCACCTCGCTGAGGGGACAGGGGAGGGAGGGACCTGGGCTCAGATACTCCTTCCTGTTCTTCCCTCGAGGGCGCGGGAGGGTTTATTCCCTGGGAGTGTTTTTCGTTTTTTTACTACCAAAAAAAAGAAAAAAAAAATACAATTTACAAGGTGGGTCGCTTCTCTCAATGAAAGAGAGTCCCTGGGGGGGGTGGGCGGGGAAGGAGAATGCTAGAAAAAAACACAGGGACGGCAGGAACGGCCCGAGACAAAGTGACTGTCTGCTGGGAGCGGCCGTCGGGCTCCAGGCTGCAGAACACTAAATCCGAGGGGGCGACGGGCCAGAGGCCCCAAAAATAGCCCTGGACAGAGGGCTGAGACGCCGCGGTGAGTGGTCACCCAAGGTCGCGGCCCCGCTCGGGACGCAGAGAGCAGGGGTCAGCTGCGAAGGGAGCCAGGCGTGGCCCGAGCAAGGCCAGAAGCCGGCCAGAAGGGGCTCCCGGCGTCGCAGACATCTTAGCGAAGTCGCCGGTCCCCGGTCGCCCCCCCCCCCCGGCCGGTGTGCTGGGACTTCGGCCGGTGTGCTGGGACACCTCCCCGAGGACAGGGGAGAGGCTCCCGGGGCACCGGGTGAGGGGTGCGAGTTCCCCCTACGGACGGACGCAGCGAAAGACCCAAGACAAGCCGGGCCGTGGGGGCTGCCCCACCGAATCACACGTCCAGGGCTCCAGAAGGCGGCTGTGCTGGGAGGGAGGGAGGGAGGGAGGGCCTTTCATTCCATTTTGGTTTTTATCCTCACCCCAGGATGTTTTTTCATTGATGCTAGGGGGAGAGGGAGGGCGAGGGAGGGAGAGGGAGAAAAGCATTGATGGGAGAGAGAATCGGCAATGACTGGTTGCCTCCTGCACGAGCCCTGACTGGGCCTTGAACCCGCGGCCCTTTGGGGTATGGGACGACGCTCTGATCGCTGAGCCCACACTCCAGGGCTGCAGGCAGGGCCTTCAAAGGGGTGACTGAGTTAAAAAGAGGTCCCTAGAGGAGGTTAGGACACAGACACACCCAGGGCAGAGCCGGGGGGGGGGGGTAGGGGGGCCCCGGGGAGAAGGTGGCCATCTTCACGCCAAGGAGAGAGGCCTCGGAGAGGGCGGGGACACCTGGACCTCGGACGCCTGGCCTTCCGGGTTGTGGGGTGATGCCGTTTTAAGGGCCCCATTCTGCAGGGCTGTTGTGGCCCCCGAAAAACGAACACAGACTAAAAACTGTGAAAACCCTGCTAGACTGGGGCGGGGGGCGGGGGGGCTGCTGACAGGAACGGAAGCACCCCCATCTGGAACGGTCACCACCCAGCCGTGATGTCATCTGCGTGTGTCTCTCCCAGGTCCTTCAAGTCCCCCCTGTGAACCCCAACAAAAGAGCCTGCAAGGGGCACTAGGCTGGGAGGCTGGGGAGCCAGGGAGCAGGCAGGGAGGCGGCTGAGCTCTGAGCTGGGGGCGCACCTCCCCCTCCAGGACTGGTCCGCCCGGCTGGTCCCCCTGCCTCCAGCCCCAGGCCAGCCCCCAGGCCTTGAGACTTCTCTGGCCTGTGCGTCACCCTTGCCCCTGTGACAGCGAGTGTCATGTGTCAACTTGTTGGCTCCGGAGCCAGCCCGGGAACCAACACGGCGGCGGCGCGGGGTGCTGGAGGAATGTCCTGGAAGCAGGCGGTGCGGGTCTGCGAAGGGCTGGGAGGCAGGCCGCCCCTCCCCGCCGGGGCCCCTCCAAGGCAGGGAAGGGCCTGGGAGCCAAAGCGGAGGTTTCCGGGAAAAGGAGGACGGGGCCTCCAGAGGCAGCAGGCCCCCGCCCGCCCGCCCGCCCGCCCGCCCGCCGCCCGCTCCCCGGCTGGCCTGCCCTGCGGATTTCAGACTTGCCAGCCCCCAGCCGCCGGAGCCAAGTCCTTACAATACGTCTCTTTATATAAACACATACAGGTTCTGCTTCACTGAGAGCCCTGACGGATCCACCCAGCCGACGGCCGTGCGGTCCCCGGGCCGCGTGGGACGCCTCCCGGGCCTCCCGCACCCGCAGGCTCCCGACGTGGGGCCTCCGGCCAGCGCCTTCGCCCCACGCCCTCCCACCGTCGCCCCTGCATACAGCCCCCTCCGCCCACATCCCTGAGGGCCTGGGGGAGGGTCAGCCACAGAGAACAGCTCCTCCTGGCCCCCTAGGACCCTCTCTCACCCCCGCCCCCCCCCCCGCCCCCGCCCGCCCCGCCCCCCACCTCCTGCTGCTGGCAGGTCTGTGCCCTCTCTGCCTGGCTGCCGAATGGCTTGCCCTGGGGACCCCGGTGCCTGCAACGTTAAGGAAACGTACTGTTAGTACCCTCGGCCGTTTCCAATGTTAGGGGCGTTCGGATCCCGGAGATATTTACACAGGCCCGTTTCATTACCCACGTATCACCTCTGAAAGTATTTGCCCAGCGAAATTCTTTTCTCGGCCAGAAAAACACACGGCTCATGAGCCCGGCGGGGCAGGTTTCTAGAGAACAAGTGGACTCAGGGCGGCACGGTGACCGGCCGGCTAAGCCCGGGCCTCGGCCGAAATGGACCGAACCCGACGCCCACTCCGTGCCCCGTGGGGAGAGGCGCGGGCTTCCCCCAGGACCAGGAAGGAGGCAGGATGCTTGCTCTTGCCACGTCCGTCTGTGCGACGCGGAATGGCCAAGTTCTAGGCGGAGAAACCAGGAAAGAAAAACGAATAAAGAGCCTCCAAATTGGAAAGGAGAAATGAAAAGTCTCTCTGTCCACAGAGGACATGGTTTTATCGTAGGAAACTCTTAGAATAACACACACACACACACACACACACACTCGGCTAATAAATACACTCAGCAAAGTTCTAGGATCAAAAGTCAACAGGCAAAATCAGTGGGCTTCTATACACGAACAAAAAATCTGAAAAGGAGATTTTTTTTAAAAAAAAGAACTCCAAGAAAAAAAAAAAAAAAAAAGGAGCGAGCACAGAGGGGGAAATGGGTATGGGAAAAAAAGTTAAACAAATGACATTTTTAAAAAAGTTCTTCAGAGAGCAACAAGGAGAATGAAATAATTTTTAAGAGTTAACCGAGGAGGCAAAAGACGTGAGCGGCACGGAAAACATGGTGATAAGACGGCAGGGAAGACACTGCCGGCGGCGAGGACGCTTAGCCCGGGGACAAGGCGAATCCCACCCAGGCCATCCCCAGACAGAACCCCGCCCCGCGAGGGCAGAAATAGACCCGGCCTTCCCAGGACGCACAGCGTTCTCACGGGCCCGAAATAGCCCCGCGGACCTCGGAAAAAGAGGAACGGCGAGAACGAAGGCTTCACACTTCCCGATTCAAAACGTGCTCCCCCAGCTACAGTGGGAAAGGCCGACGACGCGGAGACCAGAACGGGACCGAGAGCCCAGGAACCCACCCTCGCCCGGCAGACTTCCCACAAGGGGGCCAAGACCGCCCGGTGGCAAAAGGACAGTCTTTCCACAAGTGGTTCTGGGAGAACTGGACACGCACACGTGGAACCACGCGGGCCGGGGAGGGGGCGGGGGGGGGGGGTTCTTCCCCGATGCCATGAGCACAGGCCTACGTGGGGCCCCGGGGGAGCCCGGGGGAGCCGTACGAACTGCATGCAGAAAGGCTCTCTCTATTTCTGCACGACACACCAGTGGGGTTTTGATGGGGATCTGTGCATGCGTGTTTCTAAAAAACGCTTAGAAGAAAACACGGGAGGGGAAAAAAATTCATGACACCGGACATCACAACACCTCCAAGATATTACAGCAAAGAACAGGGAACGGGAGAAGAAGAAAAAAAACAACGAGGATGAACTGGAATTCACCGGAATGAAAAACGTGTGTGCATCCGAGGACACAATCGAGGGTGTAAAAATGTTACCCGCAGAAGGGGGTGAAGGAGTTGCACATCTAACGAGGGATTCATCTCCAGAATACGTAAAGAACTCCCCTAACTCAACAACAACAAAAACGCACACCCAGCAAAACCCAAGAGGGGCAGAGGCCTTCACCAGGCCAAGAGAACGCGCACACGCAAAGGAGGCCAAGGTCGCTCGTCGCTAGGGAAAGGCCAGTGAGACCGCCAGCAAGCGCCCAGAAGGCCGGTGTGGGTGCAGGCGGGAGACCCCGGGGCCCCTCGAGCGTTGCCGGTGGGGACGCAGAACGGTGCGGCCGCCGTGGAGAACAGCGGGAGGGCACCTCCAGAAGTTAAACGCCAGAATTACCGCTGGCTCCAGCAATCCCGTGTCTAGGTACATACCCCAAGGACCTGAGAGCAGGGACACGAGCAAATATTTGTACGCCATGCTCCTAACAGCACTACTGACACCAGCCCAAGGCGGAAGCCACCCGAGCATCCGCTGCCGATGAGCAGATAGAGCCAAATGCCGTCCGCACACACGGCGGCGGAGGACTGAACCTCGCACGGAAGGGACGTGCTGACACACGCTACACCACGGATGAACCCTACGGCCATCCCCCTGAGGGAAATCCGTCAGTCACACAGGGACAGGTCGGATCTCACGTACCTGAGGTCCTTAGTGCAGGAGAAGTCACAGAGACAAAAAACAGAATCAAAGGGGGCTGTTTCACGTGCATCGTAATGTATCATCGGGGACGGTCAAAGAAACGGTGAATGCACGCTTATAATCTTAAAAACATCCAAAAGGTTGGCTATTCGGTGGGCTTCCGCCGATGAACTTAACCACCTCTGCTGTTTTGTGTTTTTTTTTTAAATACAACCACGAGACTCGCGGACTTTCTTGCCATGCTGACGCCTGGGACCCAGAAAAAGCCGCCATTCCAAAGGGCCCATCGATGGAGTCAGGCCTTTTTTAAACAGCACGCCCTCCACCCTCCTGTTGCCTGGATGCACTCGGCCCACCTCGGGGAATGTGCTCACGGCTTCCCCACGTCGATGGATCTGGACCAGCCAGGCCCTGTCCGGATCCCGTGTCTTTAGGGAAACCCAGCTGTCTGGGAGCCCTCCCTCGGCGGTCCGGCCACCCAAACCCAACCAAGATGGGAGCTCTGTCGTTATCCGGGCCCTGAAAAACCCTACCAGCCCTGCCCAGGCCTTCCTCCGGGGACCGCCCACAGCACCGGTGCGGTGACGATGCTACAGAGGTTTCCTTTCTAAATGGTCCGCTGATTTATTGGAAAACCACGCACACACGGAAGCTTCCCGTCCCTACGGAGACAGACGTTCTCGTGGAAGCTGTGGGGTGACCAGGAACCGGTGGCCACGAGGTTGCCTTCTCTCCCTTCGGTGCAAAGGGGCTCACTGCCAAGCTCAGGGCGCTGGGTCGGTGTCCCCTGTCCTGCTGGTGAGTGCGCGTCTGCCTTTGCGAGACGCCATGATACGGGAGGTATGGAGTCTGCCCGTTTTCGTTGAGTTCGGAGCGCATGAGAAAAAACTAGTCATTTCCTTCGTCGCTGGCACCTTTTCCCTTATTAGACTCGAGGGCAGAAAATCAGCTCCAGCGATGTCAAACGTTTGCCAAGTCTACCGTGTTGACTCGCAAGGTCAACGTTCGTACTTCTGGATCCGGCGGCCCTGGGCCACGCGCCTTTGTTCTCATCTCGTGTCTGTTGGTTTGTTTCCAATCGAAGGGCAATTTGTACTTGGGGAGCTAAAGGGTACGTACCCCTGTAAGCTGGGGAAGTGGTGCACCCAGGGAGCTTTTTCTGAAAAGCACGGGGGGCGCTCCTCACCGAGAGGTGGGCGACGATGGGGACAGCGATGACAAGCATCACGCCCAACGGGGGATGTGAAGGGCCCTGCGTCCCCCCCCCATCAGGACCCTGGGAAGGAGAGCTGTGACCCGGCCAGCGCCAGCTCCTGACCGCAGGCGAGGGTGCTGCCACCCACTCTGAGGGTCCCTCTTCCGTTCTAGCTCCCCAGCAAACACGCTTTCGTGACCTACTAACTTGATTTCAAGGGATGACCATGGGTTGTGACCCACATTTGGAAATAAGGTCCGGTGTGGGTCTGTGGCTAGTGCCCGGTCTCCGGCCGTCCCCTGGACACCCACACACAGCAGCGCAGGGACAGGGCTGCCACGCCAGCCACTCCTGCCGCCACCACCCCGCCTCACTCCCCGCCTCGGCCGAGGGCCCGGGGTCCGCCCCACACCCCACACCTGAGTCTTTGTGCCCACCGCCTCCTCCCGTCCCAGAAAAACACGGCTGATCCGCTGGAGGCCCCCCCGCCCCAGGGCCCCACCGTGCTCCATGTGCCCTCCTGCCTTCATCCAACCAGAAATCCGAAATGGGCGCTCAGCTCTGCTGGGGAACGCAAGGACGCTGCCCTAGGGAATTTACTTTGCTCTCTCCGGGACGTCCGTATCATCCCCTCCCCTCTCCCCCCAGTGCTGTGCCCCGGACAGCCCGCACGCCCGCGGTCCCGACCCTCCCGGCCCTCCGGCCCCCGCAGCGCCAGCTCAGCGCCGGCCCTCTGCCTCGTGGCCACAGCGGGGACCTGCCATCTCCCGCCTCACCCGTTAGGTAGTGACCGGCCCCTCTTGTTCAAGGACTCACCTGGCTCCCGGCCACAGCCAGAACGGCACACAGTAGGGATGCGGGAGGGATCGGCAAACTAACAAGGCCAGTGAGTCTCACTGTCGATGAGGGTGAGATGATAAAACTTAGTTTGGAAGTTAAACATCTCTTAACCTGTTGAGGGCACTACGCTGTGCACCCTGCGTGCGGGTCAAGCGCAGGGCGAGCACAGCCGCTGGGCAGCGGCAAGTGACATCCTCGTCGTCAATACAGCCCTTGTCCGAAGCCGAACCCGCACGTCTTCTCCCACACGCACAGCCGTCAACCTGCGTGAGCCCCGCCCTGTCTGTTTTGATGTAAGTGAAAAAAGTATTTTAAAAAGAAGACATCAAGAAAATGAAAATTCGCCGAAACCGGTGTGGCTCCGTGGATAGAGCGTCGGCCTGCGGACTGAAGGGTCCCGGGTTCGATTCCGGTCAAGGGCATGTACCTTGGTTGCGGGCACGTCCCCAGTGGGAGGTGTGCAGGAGGCAGCTGATCGATGTTTCTCTCTCATCGATGTTTCTAGCTCTCTATCCCTCTCCCTTCCTCTCTGTAAAATATATTTTTTTAAAAAAAAGAAAATTGAAAAAAAAAAAAAAAAGAGAGAAGCTTCAAGTCTTAAATCACTGTAGGGTTTTACAATAAAGACTGTGGGATCCCCCATGAAGGACGGGAGACCCTGGTCTTCATTGGGAAATGTATAATTGGGTAAATTTCATGATCTATTAACACAATCGCTTGTTGAATTGGAAACAGAGTATCTGCGTTCTAAATCACAATGAAGGGATAAAAAGAAATTAATATTTTCAACATCAAAAGGAAATGGAAACCAGACAGACCAAGGGGCCTTCTCCAACCCGAAACAATGGACCTCGACGCCGGTGACACGCAGCCATAAATGTCAACTGCTCTTTTCAAAATAATATTGAAAAATATTCCAATAAAAAAAAAAAAAAAGGCCACACCAAACCCCACAAACCACCCCGGGCAAACTGAAATAGAAAGGCGTGGAGAAGGCAGCGAGGAACGTGTGGGCCGAGAGACAGAGGGGCCGAGTCCTGGGGACAGAGCGAGACGCAGACCCGGGCACCCCAGGGGTGGCGAAGGGGGCCAAGCATCGTTCCAGGCAAAGAAATCCAAAGCCTGTTTGCAAAAGCGTAATCCACTGGTGGAAACACGGAATTAGGGGGAACGGAGATGGTATCAGGTCTTTTTCACCCCCCAGATAACAAGGCAGCCGTGGGCACGCATCTTAAGGGATAAGAACGGACGGACGGACGGATGTCACACTCCGAGGAGACGTTTCCCTTAGAAGCAAACCAACCCACGGGGACCCGGAAGGCCTCGGCGGAGAGCGAGCGCCCTGTGTGCGGCTGGGAGCTCCTGCCTGTCACAACCGGGAAGAGGAGGACGCGGGTGAGGCGTCGAAGGCTGCAGCCTCGCGCACGAGACCACCGTCACCGACATGCGTTTGCGAGGATGGACAAGCGCCTCTGACGCTGTCATTTAAAAAAAAAAAAAAAAAAAAACACGGGCCCCGAAGAGGACGCGTGCGTTCGGCGAGTGCACCCACATCTCGTTGGCTCAGGAAAGCCCTGGGCCCAGCTCCAGGCCGGACCCCGCACGTCCTGGGGCCGACACAGCAAGGTCGCTGCCGAGCCCACAGGCCCCCCCCCCCCCCCCCCCCCCCGCGCTGGAGCCAAACGCAGCACGACCGGAATTGGGAACGTATGTGCGAAAAACAATAACGAGTCAGCTACTCAAAAATTAAAAACAAGCCCTGGCCCGAATCACCGGCCAAGGAGGAAATGGGGACAAGCGTCGTCCTGGGACAGTGGGGAGACACAGAGGAAACGAGAGAAGCGACAGAAGGAGAATTAATGTCCCGACCTTTGCACCGCCTGCAAAGGGAAAGGAAAGTCAGATGCGTGAGGCGGATCCGTCCTTCACCCGGAAGGAAGGAAGGAAATCCTGTCACAAACAAATCGGGAAGCAGGCCGTGACCGAACTCACGGAGGTCCGAGAGAGATGACCAGAGACCCATCTTCTACAAACACGATGAGAAACCCGCACCTCGCCACGGGGACATTTAACCCAAGGAAAGGAGGACAGCACGGTGACGTCTCCAAGTACGCAGCCATTTTATGGACGTCAGCAGAGAAATGAAAACGTGGCGGGTTCAGTAAGATCATAGCTTTTATTAAAAATATTTTTAAAAATCAGAATAAACCAACCAAGAAGCCTGCAGCTAAGAAGCCCTGGAGAGGAAATGGAGGCGAACCCACCCTCCCTCCCTCCCTCCTCCGTAGAAAGCTGTGGCCTCAGATGGTCTCGCGACAATTATTTCAAGAAAAAGAAAATGGTTTCCAAACCCCTGCTCGGCCCAGGCATGGGCTCGTGCGTGTGTGCATTCGGGTGCATGTGCATGCACACGCACACGCACGCATGCACACGCACACGCACGCACACACAGCTTACGCTGGGGTTGTTGACACAAGGGAAATGAAGTGTGGAGGTCAAGGTCCCAGGCCAGTGATGGGAGGGTCGGGGGACATGAGGCGCCGGGCGGAAGTCCACGCTCTCGAGGGAACCTGTCACAGGCCCCTGGCTTTCACGCGCTGGTCCTGGGCCAGCCGTGGGCAAACGACGGCCCGCGGGCCGGACCCGGCCCGTTCGGCTGTTCTATCCGGCCCGCGGAGCCGAAAGAGCCGAGGGTTCTCTTGCTCTCCCCTCCGCTCCTTTACTTTGAATTTCTATCAGTTCACACAAACACTCCATCCATGCTTTTGTTCCGGCCCTCCGGTCCAGTTTAAGAACCCATGGTGGCCCTCGAGTCAAAAAGTTTGCCCACCCCCGTGACCTGGACGGACCGCACGAGCAGCACCCGGGGGCCGCTGCAAGGCCACCTCGCTGGCTCCGAAGCTCAGGTGGCAGCCTGCATGCGGCGGGGGTCACAGCAGCCCGGGTGGCCCTGCCCCGTGCCCTCTCAGCCCCCCGCTGTCCCAGCCGGCCCGTCCACCGCACATCCAGCTCGGGGCCGGGGGAGGGGGCAGTTTTTCAAACTCCAGGTGCCTGGGGGGCACCCCAGACCAGGGAAAATCACATCTCGAGGCGGCGGGTGGGGTGGGGAGGGGATGGTCAGGCTCCTCAACGGCTCGAGCCTTTCCCAGGCCGAGAACCATCGCCCGCATGTCTCTTCTTCACGTTTATTCCCTTTTCACGTGCGGAAAGAGAAAGGGAGAAAGTGACCGTCGAAGCCTGCAGAATCGCACCGTTCCTTCTGGAGCAGGGGTGGGCAAACTTGTTGACTCGAGGGCCACAGTGGGTTCTTAAACTGGACCGGAGGGCCGGAACAAAAGCATGGATGGAGTGTTTGTGTGAACTGATATAAATTCAAAGGAAAGGAGCGGAGGGGAGAGCAAGAGAACCCTCCGCGCTCTTTCGGCTCCGCGGGCCGGATAGAACAGCCGAACGGGCCGGATCCGGCCCGCGGGCCGTCGTTTGCCCACGGCTGGCTGTTTTGGAGTGTAAAATGTGGCTGGCGACTCGAGACGCCGCCACTGCACTCCCACACGGGGCTGCACCTGGTATGCTCTCCGCCTGTTCAAAATCTAGTATTTCTTCCTACAAACACCAAGAACCCCTTTGAGAAAAAAGCAGCTCGACCCTTTCTCCACCAGGTGCGGCTGAGCGCCGTCTCCTTGGCCGGCCGCGAGGAGCGGCCCTCATGGGGAACCACGTGCCCGCGGGCCCCGGGGCCTGCCCCCGGCCACGCGGGTGACAATAACCTTGACTCGACGGTCCCAGGAACAGACGCGTCGGCAGAATTCTACTCAAGTACCTACAGCTAAGGCAGCGACCCAACCAGGCCACTCTTCTCGTGACGCTGCAGGCTTATCTGATGGAGCCTGAGGTCCTGTCCGCAGTCGTGGGGAGGCCCCCTCCCTGCCCCCTCCACAGGCCAGGAGGCTGAGCCGCGGGGGCTGCCCGCCCGCCCGTGGTTGCCACGCTGGCTGGGCCCTGAGCTACGGGGCAGCTCCCCGGAATGGGGTGCGGTGCCTGGGCCCGGGAGGGGCCCATGGCAGACGTTCTGCTTTTGATTCCCAGCTGGGCTCTGGGTCCGAGAGCCGGTGTCCACTTCTGCGGGGTCAACCCGTTACGGGGGGGGGGGGGACCGCTAGTCCAATTCCCACTCGAGATGAGCGTCACGGCGTGAAGCCAGCAGACACCCGCCTGAGCCGGGACGCTCCCCGGAAACAGCCACGCTCCGTCCACCACCAAGGCATCGCCAGGTGACCACCACGCGACTGCAACCCAAAAGGGGCGTGGGGTCCCCTTCCCACGTCTGCACACGCAGATGGAATGAGGAGACCCCCCTGCGACCAGCGAGCCCACACAGGGGACGGGACGAAGCCCGCGTCCACGCGCCGATCCCGCAACACCTCTGAGGCTTGCGAGGGGGCCGGCCCCAATTTCACCGGCGAGGATGCAGGCGCCGAGACGGTGCGTCACCTGCCCGGGGTCACGTGGCAAACACGGGGCCTCGGGAACAGGGGAACCGCACGGGACCAGCGAAGGCCAGGAGGCCCGGGTCAGAGAGAGGAGAAAGGATCGGGCCCCCCCCGACGGGGACATCGCACCGACAGGAGACCGGGGCCACGGGAGGGGGACGATGGGTAGAAGGGAAAGCCCCTGTAACCCTAAACTTACAACGGGGACTGCTGACACGGATCCGACACGCCAGTCCTTTGGAAAGAACTGGTTTTCCCTGATGTCCCTTCTTCTTTTCACTCACTCGAGTTCTGTGCTTGCTACTGGTATCATGACTTACGATAATCCTGCCTCTGGAGTTTTATGAATAATTACAAATGACTGAATGCCTCTGGGTGCCTTCCAAGGGGAGAGCTTTGTACACCCGAACTATAAAAAGAGAAATAAAAAATTAAGAGACTAAGTCAATTAAGTCAAAAAGGGAAAAAAATTACCAAGATGCCACCCACATTGCCAACTGCCCCCCGCCCCACCGCCCGGAAGCCATCTTCGTGTGGGAGTCGGGGAAGTCGCCCCGACGGGGAACAGAGCAGTCGGCGGCGTTGGGGCGTACCCCCCCACCCCCGATCGGAAGCCGGTGGGAAACAGTTCTAACCCGATCGGTACAAGGGGGGGGGCACTCCAGAACGTGGTCCTTGGGTTTCAATACCCGATAAAATGGACACCCTCCAGGGTCCTTCTAATCACCCCGAAATACGCAGGGCTCATCCCTGTAATAAGCTCAGCTCACCAATGGCCATCCCTTTTCACAGAAAGAAAACTGGTGCCCGGCCGGCGTGGCTCAGTGGTTTGAGAGTCGACCTAGGAACCAGGAGGCCACGGTTCTATTCCCGGTCAGGGCACAGGCCCGGGTTGCAGCTCGATCCCCAGGGTGGGGCGTGTAGGAGGCAGCTGATCCGTGATTCTCTCTCATCATGGATGCTTCTATCTCTCTTTCTCCCTCTCTGAAATTAATTAAAATATACATTAAAAGAAAAAAGAAAAAACTGGAGAAAAGCCCCAAGAAGTTCTACCTAAATGACACACCCCCAGATGCGGGACTGAGGTCTCTGGTTAAAGGAGAGCACCAGAGGGCCTGGCATTATCTCATTCCTTGAACGAATCTCAAAAAAACAAAAAACAAAAAAAACCCACTCGGTTCCCTCCCTCCCCCCCCACTCAGCCGAGCATCCGGAGTGGGAGCTGCGGGAACCTGGGGTCTTTGGCGCTTCTCAGGCGGGACCTGGGTGCCCCGAGCCACACACGCACACCCCACACAGCAACACGGCGCAGCGCCCGGGCTCACCTGCACGCGGGGGAGGGTGGAGAAACAGAACACACGTTAAAAAAAAAAAAAACACAAAAAAACCCAAAAAGCAAACTTTGATTTCGCACTTAGAGTAAGTTGAACGGGTTTAGACTCGGCCAGGCAGAGGATGCTAGGATTCCTTCAAACTCCCAAGTCCCAGGTGTCGGGAAACACATCCTGCCCAGCATTTGAGTTTTCCATACAAAAATCCTCTCCCGTAGAATAATACCACGGAACGTGTCGTTGCTTCGCTCCCCCCCAAAACTCGGTGTGTGTCTGCCCTGCCCACACGAGCCTTCCATATCAGACCTGCTATAAATAACCACCAGAGATACTGGTGTTTTTCTCTCTCTCTTTTTTTTTTTCTCTGAAGTTCGTATAATTTGCAGGACCTGCCATTTGCAAAGCCATATTTCTCCCCACCACCCCCCCCCCGCCCCCCCTGTTCTGAGAACGGCAATAACGAAGACAGCAATAATCTGCCGATGAAGTCATCGCATCCATCACGCACCCTCTGGACCCTGGGACACCGAGTCATTTATCTGCGACGTGATTGGTCAAAATAACCCTGGACAGCACAAAGAAAGGCGCACCCGAGGGGCCCCTCTCCCCCCCTGCCCTTCCCCCGCCGCCCTGTCTTTAGGCCTCAGCTGTTGGTTCTGCTCAGAGCCTGTCCTGCTTATCATAAATCTCATGGCATGTCATTACATTCCTCCATCCCCCCTAATTGCGACTGCAGCTAAAAAAAAAAAAAAAAAAAAAAAAAAAGTAATCCTCCTTTCAACATAGCGTGAACGGCCACGGCCGGCGAGCCCGCTCCTCCTGCGGCAGCCCTGTCGCCAGGCTGCCCCCCTCGCCCGGAGAAAAAAGGGAAATCTATTTCTTGACGACAGTTGGAATGTCTGGCCTACGGGTCACATGGAGACACAGGCGCCGTGGGGAGCTCTCCGCGGGGAAGCTCCCCGGCTCCCTCGGGGGCCCTCGGGGCCGGGGAGGGGCCGGCACCAGGGCTTTGCACAACTCCCAGAGTGGCTGTCGGGAACTGTCGCCGTGGCTGCGGCTCTCGCCGGTCCCATCGAACGCGAATCTGGGCCGTTGTCTGAGGGCCGAAGACACACACACAGAAATAACAAAAGAACAGCAAGAACGCGAGAGGCGGCCTCGCGGCCTCTCTCCTGGTCTCGCCCCAAGCACGTGCGCACCCCAAGGTTTCCCGTGTCACACCTTCCCCGACGCCGCCGCCGCCGGCCTGGGCAGTCGGCGCTGCCACGGCCACGGCCACGCACGTGTTGAGCCCTTCCTGGGGTGAGACACCTAGAAGTGCTGGCGCACGCTACCCACGGTTCCCGGTGACCGGGGCGGCCAGGAATACCTCGGTATAATAACCGTGCTCGAGTTCCCCGTCACTGGCGCTGGGGCCCCTTCAACGGGAGGACAAAGGCAGCTACTCCGGCCCGGCGAGCAGCGGATGTCAGGCCTGCCCGCCGCGTGGCACACGTGAACTCGTCACTACAACGCTACGGCCCCTCAAACCATCTATTTTTGGCCGATTTGACAGGAAAAAAAAAAAATAGGTATAATTTTGACGGATTCGCAGGGGGTGCCTATTGTGGTCGGCTGCTGGCGTTGTCAAATTGGACAACCGAGAGAAAAAGGGGTGCCCCCGACTGAAGAGTCAGGGGCTGCCTGTTGAGAAATTGTTGTGTGCGAGGGCTGAAACCCGCTGCCTTAGACCATGAGGCACCTCGGGCCCCGGACTGAGCCGGTGCTGACCGCCCGAGTCCCAAGCTAACGCCCCGCTGACCAGAAAGATGGGCCCCCCGCACCCCAGAGTCTGGGCAAGGTGGGAAGAGAGGGGAGTCCACTGGGCTCCAAGCCATCAATCACCTTTAACCTCGGAAAGAGTGAGTAAAACGGGGGAGACTGAAGAGGACCCGCACAGTCTGGCTGGCCCCGGACGTTCAAATCAGACTCGGTGAGAATTCGCGAGGTGTGGACCCCCCACGGGCGGGTGGGCCAGGGCTCTGCCTTGGCTTGCCTTGGGCCCGGTCTCCCCATCCCCACCCGTTCTCCCCCAGACAAGGGCCCAGATGACTGGTTGACCCACACCACGCCTCGGGCCGGCGACCGGGACCCCCGCGGGAGCAGCGGAATCCAGGACGGAGGGGCGGAAGGAAGGACGCCCCGCTCCTCCTGCGATCCGGAAAGATGCGGTGAAGAAAGCAATTGATGGCAGATGCACTGAAACAGCCCCAAACCTGGAAGCCATTCAAATACCCATCCACAGGGGGCCCGGCCCGGCCGCCACGCGTCCGTACGGGAGGCATCGAGACCCAGGAGCAAGCATCGACCGCTCCACGTTTCCACACAGATTCGGGTCGGAGTGGTTATGCTGAGCAGGACAGGCCGGACAAAAGACGTTTTTCACTCTACGTGACGCTCCAGGAAATGCAAATGAGTCCCTCCTGAGAGAGAGGTCCCAGCGGAAGGCTGGGAGGGAGGACGGGCAGAGGCCCGGGACACAGCCGATGGGGGTGATGGATTTATCTCCCGGACTTTTGTGGAGATGGTGTCACGGGAGGAAACGTGTATCAAAACACATCGAATGGTCCCCGTTTGATAGGTGGACTTGATCATCTGCAGCAGCTCAATTCTACGGAGCCGCCTCGAGACAGCCCATCAGTGCGCCTGCCCGACCTGGGGCCCGGGGGGGGGGGGGGGGGCCACACGGCCGGGGTCCCACCAGCCTCTGCTCACGGCGTGCGCCTCCATCCATCAACGTTTCATGTGCCCCTGTCTGAAGACAACCTAAGAGACGCGGGCGGGTCACGAACCCCGCGTCCTGCCCCGGTGACGCCCGGAGGACACACGAGCTGCTCGCCGAGGCCCGGCCCCGTCCACGGAGGGGCGGCCGGCGCTGTGATTCAGGGGCCGTTTCCACAGCAGCGTCGCCCACACAAGTCACACACGTGTGAAGAGCGTGGCGCCACGCGGACGGCCAAGAGGGACGCCCGTTTGCCGTCGGGAGCGAGAGAAGGCGGGACACATTATGGATAGGTGTGTGGGGGGAAAAAATTAAGTTCCTGTGCATCGGCCATACTCTTAGGAAATATAATGTCAAAACAGACTGTCTACCTTATCAGCAAAACCATAAAACATGTAGAAATAAATCTAACCCCCCCAAAAAAATTGAGAGAAAATTAAAAAAAAAAGGGGGAAAAAAAAAAAAAGCAAGAGAGGAAAGAAGGGCCGAGGGCTGTGTCCTGCGGCGGACGCTCCTTATCGCCTCCCATAAATCCTGGCCAGGACACGGCAGGCATCTCCAGTGGGAACCGCCGACAGGCTCAGACAAGAAACGCTTCAAGGAAGCCTGTCCCCTCCCCCCCCCCCCGCCCGCCCCAACCACAAAGGGCTGGGAAAAGGGTGGTCTAACTGAACCCAAACCCTTCTCCACAAAGCCCTCCTCTATTCCAGCCCGGCACCGCTGGAAAACCGCCCCCACACATTCTGGCTCCAGGGCGGCAGCAGCTAATTTTCCACCCTCCTCCCGGCCTCTGACTGGCAGAAGCAGGTGACCACCCTCCCGTCCCCCGGGGGGTGGTGTTTGCTGACCAAGCAGGGGCTGATTTTCTGTCTCCCACCCATGGAAACCAACACCCGATCCCCCTGCCGGGGGGCGGGGCGGGGGAGGCGGTGGGGGTCCAGCGAGGAGCCTGGCCTCCATGCCTCCTCCCGGCATCCTGAAGCAGGGCCCGCTGGTAATTTCTCCTCCCCACCCCCCCGCCGCCCCCACTTTCCATGCCAGCAGGGTCGAGTGGGAGCTGAGTGCCCCCACAAAGTGACGAGGCTGCGCATGTGGGCCCTTTACCCACCCCCTACCCTGCTCCTAAGGGGGGGGGGGAGGGGCGGGGAAGCTGCGTTTCCATCCGCTTGGCCACAGGGAGGCAAGTGCTCGGGGAGGTCTGAGTGGGGCCGAGGAGGGGGCCGAGCACCCACCCAAACGGACTGTGAGGACGCGCTGGGCCTCTTCTAGGTGCTGTGGGCGGGGCCCGGCAGGCAGGCATGGGACACCCACCCCCACCCCCACCTGTGTGTGTGCCACCTCGACAGGGATCCCGCCTGCTACGGAGAAGAGGAAACAGGATCTCGCCACAGAAGCCCAGGATGCCCAGCGTACAGCTGAAAATCACCCATCACGCCGAGAAGCAGGCCCGTCGCGTGACTCGGAACGAGGAACCGATCGGCAACGGGTGCCGGCACTGAGATGACCCGGGCTGGGACTGCCTGGCCAGGCGTTCCGAGCGGCCATCCCAAGCATGCTTCCACCAGAACGGCAAACGCTCTGGAAACAAACGAGAGCCGGCAGGTTTACAGCTCCCGGGGACTCCCGAGCAGGGAGAGCGCCCATCACGTGTCCCCTTTGACCTTCCCGATCTCCGGATTCTTTCCACCAGGGGACACGGGGCCGAGACGCCGGCGTCGCTGAGCCTACCGTCACGAACAACGCGATCGCACGTTTACGGCGGTCCCGCCCTGTGTGCGTGGTTTCACGGGGGCTGGTCACGGACGTGCGTACGACGACGGAGGGAACCTCGGAAGCACGGCCGATGGGGGAACCGGGAGAGGGGACGCAGAGGAGCACAGACGGAACAAGCAGGGAAGTGGCTGCCACAGGGGACGCCCAGAGGGGAAGGCGCAAGGCCACCGTGCAGGAGTCTCTCAGGATCCACCCCTGGCCCTGACCTTGACGGTCCAGGGGGCCGTGTGGCTCAGCGGTGACTTTTCCGCCCCGGGAAAGGGGAAGGCAGTCGCCATCCCATTTCTGGTTAAGACGCTGAGGATGCTGGGCTTACATGGCACTGAGAGTGGGGGGTGAGTGAAGACAGGGAGGGAGAGGCCCCAGGGAGCAGGTGGGGAACCCCACGGACACGCTGAAAGGAAGGACCTCTTGTCGCGCTCTGCCTGCAACGGCACGCAGTGATCGATCTCGACTCAGCCCATGTTTCACAGAGGGCTCTCCCGCGGGGGCGCTGGGGGGGGTTTAGGAGGTCGCCGTGGAATGCCACTGGGTCTCCCCGGGTGCCAACGGAACCTGCTCACCGTGACTCGGGCGGCAGGTCGGCCCCGCGGCAGCCGTGTCGCTGCCTGCGTGTGCGAGCTGCTCCCTGACTGCGGAGTGGGGTCCTGGGGAGGGAACAGATCGCTCGACCAAGTCCCCGTAACCCAGCCGCGGGCAAACGACGGCCCGCGGGCCGGATCCGGCTGTTCTACCCGGTTCTCTTGCTCTCCCCTCCGCTCCTTGACTTTGAATTTCTATCAGTTCACACAAACACTCCATCCATGCTTTTGTTCCGGCCCTCCGGTCCACGTTAAGAACCCATGGTGGCCCTCGAGTCAAAAAGTTTGCCCGCCCCTGCGCATAACCCAACCCTCCCTGGAAACAGGCACCTCGTGTGCCTGGCGTGGGAGAACCTAGAAAACCACCGAGAAGGGCTCGCCGGGCACCCTGGCAGAGACGGGGGCGTGGGAGGGCCTGGGCCGTCTCCTGCCACCGCCCTGTCCCAGCGCATTGACGTCTGGGCAAAATCGGAGAGCTCAGTGGGCCTCGGCGTCCCAAGCCCAAAATCACCCTGACAACGGTATCTCCCTCCAGGGCTTTAATGAGGGCGATGTGAGCTAAAAAGCAAGCGAAGGCTCGAGTCGGACACAGAGTAGATGTTCAACGCACACTCGTGACCGTGAACTGGGGCCGGTCCGACGGCGCTCCCAGCCAGGTGCCAAACACATCCACCTGCAGGCGATAAAGCCTCGGTGCTCAGAGGCCCTGCCGGCCTTTAGGGTGCAAAGGGGTCACCCGGTGCCTGGCGATGGGACTGCTCGAGGCTGAAACCACCCGAGCAGAGCAGGTGAAGAAGGCCTTGCTTAGTTAAAGGCGCCTGCTTCCGGCCTCGCAGAGAACAAGTCTGGAAAGTCTTGCCATGATGTTGAGGGGAGGATCTCAAGATGCTTGTGGCTAAACTGACCACACACGTTTAAGAAAAAGCGGTGGGGGGGGGGGGGGGGGTCACACGAGTCTGAGGGTCTCTGAAATGAGGACGGGCTGGCGTTGGGAGAGGAACCTCGGGTCCCGGTCGGCGCATCCCTGGAACTCACGTCTGACCCTCAGGGCCTGAGGTTGCCCGTCCTTCCCCAGGGAACCAGCCCCTTCCCTGGACTCTGGCTCCGAGGTCCCGGGGCTGCTTCCGAACGGCCCTTTTCACGCACATGCCTTCCGATTTACAACACACCCTTGGGAGACGGGCTTTTCTTTTCCTAATGGGCACACACACACACACACACACACACAAAAAAGAATCTGTAATTAAAGAAAAATAGCATGGAGTCGCCTGGGAAGCTCACCACGCCAACCACGTCTGTCTAGTTTTAAGAAAGTGATTATTGAACTTTACAGTCAACAAAATGAAGACCATATGATTGCTGACCTTGTGAACTGAAAACTGACTGCGACATAGGACTCCCGGGTCCCAGCAGCCCCAAGCCACAGCCGCGGCGGCGCAGGGCGGGCACGGCAAACACACCTCCGCCTTGTTCCCCACCCGGCACCCCAGCCGGGCCCGGGGCCCCCCAGAGCCCCCAGCGCCCCAGCCCAGACCCACAGGCGTCCTCTGTGTCCTGCCCGGGGCCCGCGCGCTGCCCCTCCGGAGTCATTAATGAACCCCTCTCAGGTCCTCACTCACTGCTTTATGGTCACACACGACATCTGACTTGAACTTGAGATGCTCAAGAATATACGAACTTGGGCAAAAGTAAATAAATAAGTAAATAAAGGTCTCCATGTCCTTCCAAACTATTTCAGAAAGGGCCTCTTGATCTGTGTAGTATCTTTGATATCTTCCAAAAAATTCCTGAGTTAACATCAAGTTTTCCTTCTGTTTAGCTTTCTCACACTAAATATTTGGAGTAATAACAGTGACTATTTAGACATTCAACAAACCCCTACTTTCAGGCCGAGGATGCTCAGCCCGCCGGGCCAGACGGCCCAGCCCGCAGCGGCCGCCTGCCGGGGCCTCCGTTCCCCCGGCCCTGAAACGAGGGAGAAACGGCGCGGACCGCGTGCCAGGAGTGAATGATTCAGGTCCCCAAAGTGCCGTTCGGGGACTGGGAGGAGGGAGGGAGCTGCAGCTGTCGGGGGCGAAGATGGGGGGCGGGGGGGGGGGGGAGAGGGGAAGCTAAGGAGAAGGGGAGGGAGGCCACCCTGGTGTAACAGGGCAGGGTCACCAACGTGAGGGCCTGTCACCAACCCCACGCAGGGGGAGACCCTGCACAGCGGGGGGGGGGGGGGGGGACCCACGGGGAGGCCCGGAGGAGGGGCAGAGGCAGCAGCGAAGGGGGACTTCCCTCTCGGCAGACTCGGCGCTGGACGCGTGACAACGACGAGCCTGCGTCCCGTGTGTGATTCTAGAATTTTCCTTCTAGTAAGAAGCGCTTTCCTCAAGTTTCAGACCCGTGGGACTGGGTGCTGCTCCTTCGCTCCCACCCCCACCCCAAGCCTGGCCGGAGTCCTGGCGATTCTCGGGCCGTGTCTTCCCGCTGGCCGGCCGAGGGCTGGCCCTCCCGCCCTTTCTAGGAATTCCAGAGAAATCGCTGCTGCGCCCCTAAAACAATGAGGCCATTAAGTGCTCCCGAGTCACATGAGCGAGACCGCAGCACCCAGGCGGCTCGGCTCAGCCTGTTTCTAGAAACACGGCAAGGACTTCCCTCTCTTTTTCACTTCTTGTGCTTTTTCGTTCGTTCCTTAGGAGTTAAAAAAAAGGAAAAAAAAGGGGGGGGGGCGGATAGCGAGGTGAGTGAGTGAAGACACATTTGCTTGTGGAGAAAAACACACCAGTTCGCTGCTGAGGCAGCCATCGCCTTGAGCGAGAAGGCACAGCCTACTTCCATCCGCCCCCAATGCTGCTGCCCTCGCCCCGAACCCCTAGACCAGCCGTGGGCAAACTACGGCCCGCGGGCCGGATCCGGCTGTTCTACCCGGTTCTCTTGCTCTCCCCTCCGCTCCTTTACTTTGAATTTATATTAGTTCACACAAACACTCCATCCATGCTTTTGTTCCGGCCCTCCGGTCCAGTTTAAGAACCCATTGTGGCCCTCGAGTCAAAAAGTTTGCCCACCCCTGGTCTAGACTCACCGCCCTAACCTGGAGGCAACGGACTCGGCTGTGTTTAAATGCCATGACCACTCGGAGCATCGCCCATGGTCAACATGACCCAAGCTATGGGGTGCACCTCAACACCCACTCCCCCCCACCCCCAGGACTTTTTATTTCACAGAGCATCGCAGCGTTTCTTTCTCCGCCTCCGGGGCCGCCGGGGCGGCTGGCGTCCCCAGCGGGCCACGCAGAAGCCGGCCTGCGCTCAGGGCAGTGGCCCGTGAACAAGGCACCGGTCCTCACTCAGCGGGAGCCTCGGTGAGCGGCCTGGGGTCTCCAGGGCAGAGCTGGCTCAGGCTTTAGCTCCCCCGCGGCCTCCACGCTTAGCATTTCGAGACTGAATTCCTCTCCCGGCCACAGAGCTATTAGTACAGTCCCAACAGACCGGCCTCAAAGGGTCTCCTATAAAGTAAACATCCCTGAGGTTAGTCCGAATCTCTCTAGATGCAGGCTGTCTAAACCCCACTGTCCCCCAAAGGTCGGAGCCATCACCCCCACACGCGGCTGGGCTCCAGGGCAGGGAGTTAGGCGGCGACAGCGCCGAGGACCCGCGGGCCGGGGTGGCCTCGCCTGGGCCCCAGAATGCTTTCAGGTGCTCCCGAGAGCAATGCCTGTCTCACTCTCCTCCCTATGCCCTTCGGTCCCCCACCCGTCGACGCAACCTGAGGACGGGCACTCCGGTGGCCAGCACTGGGCGTGGGTGACCCTGTGACGGCCCCGTGCTTCCCGGCCCCCGACTCGGGCTGTGCGGAGCTTCCACCCTCCCGGCGGCGCTGTCGCCCTCGCCCCCCGCCCACCTGGACTCACTGCCCGCTGAGGCTGAGCCAGGGGTGGGCAAACTTTTTGACTCGAGGGCCACAGTGGGTTCTTACACTGGACCGGAGGGCCGGAACAAAAGCATGGATGGAGTGTTTGTGTGAACTGATATAAATTCAAAGTAAAGGAGCGGAGGGGAGAGCAAGAGAACCCTCCGCTCTTTCGGCTCCGCGGGCCGTAGTTTGCCCACGGCTGGGAAGCGCTCGGCTGTGTCCCGTCAAAGGGATGCTCTCATTCCCACGCCGCCTCCACATCTTACACATTTTAACCCAACAGGGACAATGTAAGACTGAGGCCCCCCCACCCTGCCCCCCCAATCTGGGGCTCAGTACACGGGTATCTTCAGGGCCCCTCTGAGCTACAGCTGACACCCGTCTTCACACGTGAGGGGGGCAGGGCGGGGCTAAACCCCCCTCAGGGGGCCCTCACCTGCCGTCCCAGCTGCACTGACCTCACGCGCTGGGCAACGCGCTCCACCGTGAGGTCAAAGCCACCGGCCGGTGCTCATGGGCTTTGGCCTTTCCCTCTTAGGAGCTTTTTTTGACGTGAAACACGGCGTTTTCTCCTTACGAGTTGCTACCTGTGCCCCGGCTGGGTTGGCTCAGGGGACAGAGCGTTGGCCGGCGGACTGAGGGGTCCCGGGTTCGATTCTGGTCAAGGGCACCGGCCTCGGTGGCGGGCTGGATCCGTGGCCCCAGGTTGGGTGTGTGCACGAGGCCACCGATCAATGTGTCTCTCTCGCATCGATGTTTCTCTCTCTCTCTCTCCCCTTCCCTTCCACTCTCTCTAAAAAAAAAAAAAAAAATCAATGGAAAAATATCCCCGAGCGAGGATTTCAAACAAAAACAACAACAAAAAGATGCTACTTGTGTTTGAAAAGAACGCCGTCGCTATTATCCTGTCCAGGGAGGGATGGCGACTTTTTAAGTTTCCGTCCTCATTTCTAACATGGCAACGACCAACACGCGTGGCCACAAACAAGCTCCTGCGGCTCTCCGGTCATGTGCAGGTTTCAAGGGGTCCTGGGAGCAAACGGTGGGAGAAGCGCAGCCTCCACGGCGTGGCCCAGCCCTGGGGGGGGGGGAGGGGGGGCTCCCCTGAGGGGCCGGGGGCAGGCCGTGCACCCCGGGGGCCGCAGGAGCCACCGCAGGGGACCCTCCCAGCCAGGAAGGGAGGAGACGTCTTTGTTCAGAAAATATTTTCTTGATCGCGCTTCAGGGCTCTTCAACCCGACACCGGCCACGAAAATAAATGTCCCCCCCGGAGCGGCTGGGGCGGCAGGGGACCCCGGAGGTGGTGACCTTAAAGAAGGGCCCGCCGTGCTGCCCAGAGGCCCGTCCTGCCGGCTGCTGGCAAGAGGCACGTCTCTGAGCCATTTAGAACATTCTTTCCTGCCTCCAGAATAAGCCACCCAAAGGGGAGGGTCAGAGGGAAAATGTCACACAGCCAGCCTTTCCAGTTTTCTAGTCCCAGCTGCGGCCTCCCTGGGGCTCCTGACCCTCGCAGACACCAGGGCGTCACCGCTTGGCCTCGCTCTCTCTCCCGGGTGAAACCAGGGCCCCACACTCAGCAGCTTCCAGGGTTAGAGCCCCCCCTCCTCCCCCCCAGAGAAAATGCAGTCATTCCCAGTGAATGCAGAGTTGGCTGTGCGTTCCCTTCTGTGTTAACTGCTTGGTGACGTGGAGGCCGGAGCCACAGCCTGTGGGGATCACTGCGGGGTGGGTGCGGGGGGGCGGGGGGGCGGGGGGGGGGGGACAGAGAGCGGCTGTGGGATGACCACGCCCAGGCCCGAGCACATGCTTCGCTGGGGAAAGAGGATCTATTTCTGACCTGAGAACGGGAGATTTACCTGCTAAATGGGGCAAGGACCTTCCTAATACCCACTTCTATCCGCGGGACGCAGCACCCCACGGGGGGGGGGGTGCGGGGGGGGAGAGGGAGGGGGAAGAAGCCAGGGCACCGCACTTACAGTCCTCCCTCTCGGGAAGCCCAAACCCACCCCGAGGGCTGATTTAAAAAAGAGTCAGGTCAACCCCAGAAGTCACCGAGTCTGGGAGAGACGGTGATGGGGCTGGCGGCGGAGCTGGGGCCTCCTTCGGGCCCCGACCGCCCCCGAGGAGCTCAGACATTTTCAGACGTGACACAGGAAGGGGCAGGGGGCGAACCTGGGAGAGTCGCAGCGCAACCTCAGTGCCCCGCCGCCAAACGTCCCCTGGAAACGCCAACCAGGAGGGGCCTCCGCGGCCGGGAACAAAGGGGACCACGGGCTATCGCGTTACAGCACGGGCCCGGGGGCCCGGCTTCCAGACCTTTCTGCAGCCCAGCACCCTCGAGGGCGGGCAATCTTCCCCGAAAAACCTCCCCGGGGAGAGAGCGTGCTAGACCTTCTGTGCGAGGAACTCACTTGCAATTCTGTTTAATGTTTACAAACCCCGAGAGTAAAGAATCACCCGCCTTGAACGAGGCCCTTTCCTAGCGCACGTGCCCCACGCGCTGGAGCGGGGGGCTTTCGGGGGCGGGGGGGTGGGGGGGGGGACACGAGCTCTCCCTTCTCCCTTCCTCCTCCTCCGAGAGCACCCAGGGTGCAAAGAGCGTGGGACTAGGGGTCCAGCGACCTGAGAGAGCCCGCTCACCCCTGCACGAAGGCCCAGGCCCCTGACCCAGAGTCTGACCACCGGGAGGTCCCCTGTCTTCAAGAAGGAAGACACCCTCCTCCCCTCCCCCCCGCCCCCGCCCCCGCCCCCCGCAGGCTGCCCTGAGGCTCTAGGGTGGCCCTGGGAAAGTCAGCTCCAGGGGAGTCAGGACCCACCCCGCCCAGTCCGACGCCTGTGCCCCTCGTCCCGGTCCGCAGCACAGGACCCTGTCCGAGCAGGAGCTGGGGTTACGGGGGGGACGCGTGCAGACGCCGCCCCATCACCCCACCAGAGCGCCCTGCGGTGCCTGCCGAGAGCCCTCCAACCACCGACTCAAGCGCCCGTGTTTGGTAAAAGGTGCTTCTGAAGGTAACGGACCCTGCAGATGTCCACATCCAAGCAGTCTTCCTTAGCATAGGGATAACTCTGAGAAGAGAATTCTAGAGACACGAAGGACAGGGAGAGCTCTCAGACACACAGGTACACACACACACACACACACACACGCACACGCACACACACTTGCCAGCAACACGGAAGAGGCACTTCTTCGTCAGGAACGAAAGGTCAGTGGTTAAGCTCTCCAATCAAAAGGCAGAGACTGGAAAAAGGGAGAGAAAAACACCTGATCCAACTAAATGCTGTCTGCAGGATCGAAAGACACAACTGGACTGGAAGGAGGACGATGGGAAAGATTTCTCACGTTCGTAGCAATAAGAAGAGAGTTCGGTGGCTATGCCAGCCTCAGCCAACATACACTTCAAGTGTAAACTGTACAAAGACAAAGAGGGACGTTATAGGTTGAGTAAAGGTCAACTCGCCCCGAACATATAACAACGACAAACACACATGCACCAAATATGACAGCCCCAAAAGGTCTGAGGCAAGCGTGGGCAGACAGACAGGAGAAAGGGGCAGTGGTACAGCAACAGCTGAAGGCTCTGAAACTCCCCTTTCAGGAATGGATAAAGCGGCCTGGAGATCGGGACGGAAGCACGGGCCTCGGCCAGCCCTATAAATCCCTTGGATGTCACCGACATATTTGGAACACTCCACCCAATCACAGCAAAATACACGTTTTTTTTTTCTTTTTTTTTCCTAAGGCATATGGAAAATCCGCAAGGATAAACCATAGGCTGGCCACAAAAGTCCTAAGAAATTTTAAAATATTGAAGTCATAAGAAGGATCTTTCCAACCACAATAGAATGAGACTAAAAATCCACAGCAGAAGCAAAACTGGAAAATTCAAAAATATGCAGAAACGAGCGCACTCTTTAAAAGCCAATGGGTCAAAGAAGAGAGTCACAGGAGAAATTTTAGAATATTCTGGAACAAGTGAAGACAACACATCAAAAATGATGGAATGCTGCAAAAGCAGGAAGCTTACAGCTATAAATGCTTCCTTAAAAAAAAAAAAAAGACTTCAAATAACCTAAATTCACACTTTATAGAACCACAAGAAGAACAAAGTAAACCAAAAGCTAACAAAAGGAAGGGAAGAGTAAAGATCAGAGCAACAATAAATGAAGCATAGGATAGAAAAGGAATAGAGAAAGATCAACAACACCAAACGTGGGTTCTTTGAAAAAAAAAAAAAAATCAACAGAATTGACAAACCTTTAGCTATACTGCCTATGGAAAAACAGAGAGGACTCCAATTGCTAAAATGAGAAATGAAACTAAGGACACGACCCCTGAATTTACAGAATAAAACAGTTTATAAAGAGAATACTACGAACAACTAACTGTGCATCAACCATCAGATCATCTAAACGCAAGGGGCAAATTCCTAGAAACACACCATCTACCGAAACAAAAGCATGAAGAAACAGAAAATATGAATGGGTTTATAACTGGTAAATAAATTAAATTAATAATAAAAATTCTCCCGATTTAAAAAAAAAAAAAGTCACCGAGCTAGATAGCTTCGTTGAAGAATTTTGCCAAACTTTAGAAGAAATATCCAAATCAATCCTTCCCAAACTCTTCCAAAAGGCTGAGGAGGGAACACCCTGTAACTCGTTCTATGAAGCGAGCATTGCCCTGATCCCTAAGCCGAAGACACTGCAAGAAAACTATACGCCGATATCTTTGATGAACAATTCCTCAACGGAACACTAGCAAACCGAATTCAGCAGTGTGTTTAAAGGCTTATACACCTGACCAAGTGGGATTTATTCCTGGAATGCAAGGATAGTTCAATGTACACAAAGCAATCCGTGCAATATACCACATTAATAGAATGAAGAGGGGGAAAAAGCCTCCATTGATGGAGAAAATGCATTTAACAAAATTCAACACTTTTTCATAATTAAAAAAGAAAACACTCAAACTAAAAATAGAAGGTGTCTTGGTCCATGTGGGCTACTATAACAAAATACTACCGACTGGATGGCTTATAAGCAACAAAAATTTATTGCTCCCGGTCCTGGAGGCTGGAGCGTCGGATCGGCGTGCCAGCAGGGTCAGGTGATGGATCTATTCCTGGTCACAGATGCTCATTGTACCCTCACACGGCACAGGAGCTAGAGAGGTCTCTGGGTTCTGTTTTGTAAGGGCACGGATCCCATTCATGATGGCTGAACCCTAATCACCTCCCAATGGCCCCCTCTGCTAGGGTTTCAACGTATGAAATTTGGGGGGGGGGTCTTTTCCATATATGGAAAACCCTCAGATAACTTCATACTTAAAGGCAAAACAGTAAAAGCTTTCCTTCTAAGACCAGAAACAAGTCAAGGGTGCCTGCCTTCCCCACTTCTATCCAATACAGACTGGGAAGCTCTGGCCAGAACCATCAGGCACGGAAAGGAAATAAAAGGTATCTAAATGGGAAAGAAAAACTAAAATTATCTCTGTCCCCAGATAACAATTTTGTACATAGAAAGCTTTAAAGAGTCTAGAGCAGGGGTGGGCAAACTTTCTGACTCGAGGGCCACCATGGGTTCTTAAACTGGACCGGAGGGCCGGAACAAAAGCATGGATGGAGTGTTTGTGTGAACTGATATAAATTCAAAGTAAAGGAGCGGAGGGGAGAGCAAGAGAACCCTCCGCTCTTTCGGCTCCGCGGGCCGGATAGAACAGCCGAACGGGCCGGATCCGGCCCGCGGGCCGTAGTTTGCCCACGGCTGGTCTAGACACACAAAAAAATATTAGAGTTAATAAATTCATCAAAGTTATAGAATACAAAGTTAACCTGCAAAAATAAATTGTATTTCTATAGTCTAACAATGAACGTAAATTTAAAAAAAAATTTAAATTTTAACGTAAAATTTAAAAACAATTCCATTTACAACAGCATCAACAATAAAATAGTTACGAATAAATTTAACCACGAGGTGTACACACTGAAGACTACACACATACCTACAAGAATAGAAAGAAGATCTACTTAAGAGAAGACATCTCATGTTCATGGATTGGAAGACTTAATATTGTTAAGTCAAAACAATCTACAGTTACGCACCAATGTTTATTTTTTGTTTGTGTGTGTTTTGGGTTGTTTTTTTTTTTTGTTTTTTTTGCAGAAATATAATAAGCCATCCAAAATTCATATGGATCCCCAAGGGACCCTGAATTGCCAAAACAACATTGAAAAAGAAGCTCAGTGTTGGAGAACTCACACTTCCTGATTTCAAAACTTACTACAAGGCTACCGTCGTCCAAATAGGGTGATACTGGCGTAAGGACGGGCATACCGACGAATGGAAGAGGAGAGCCCAGAAAGCCAACCCTCCAGTGGGGTGATTTTCAGCAAGGTGCCAAGACCAGTCAATGGGCAAGAAGCGTCTTTTCAACAAATGTTTCTGGGGAAACTGGATATCCACGTGCAAAAGAATGACGTGAACCCTTACCTTACACTGTAAACAGAAATTAAATCAAAATGGATCAAAGGCCGAGATGCAAGAGCTAAAACCACAAAGCTCGTAGAAGAGAACAGAGAACTCTTCACCACACTGGGTTTGGCAAGGACTTATTGGATAAGACAACGGAGTAAAGGGAACAAAGGAATGAAATAGATAAATTAAACTCCATCAAAATATTTTTAGAGGGTGGAGTTGGCTGGGGAGAGGTCAATGGGGAGAAAAAGGGAGACTTATGTAATACTTGAAACAATAAAGAATTAAAAAATAAAAATAAGAATTGAATCGGATCAATGGGGAAAAAATACTTTGTATGATATTATGGTAGAGATATGTCATTATACTTTGGTCCGAACCCATAGAATGTACAAGGAAGTAAAATAAGGTAAACTATGAACTTTAGTTGATGATGATGATGTGTTTCTGTGTAGTTTCATCCTTGGTAAAAAAAAAAAAAGGGGGGGGGGCGGGGAGGGAAGGCAATGCATGTGTAGGGGCAAATGATATATAAATGATATATGGGAAATCTCTGTACCTTCTTCTCAATTTTTGTTATAGGCATCAACACGAAAAACGTCTTTAAAATGTTTACACTAATGTTAAAAAAATGTATGTATTTTTCACAATGAAAATAAAAAAATAATTTTAACCCATGGGAAAAAATATATATATATATTTTTAAACTTTTGGGGTATTTTGTTTTAGTTTGTTGTTGCTTGAGGACAAGAGAATGAAAAGATAACCCACAGTATGGGACAAAATAGTTGCAAATCATATACCTGATAAAGGGATTAATATCCATAATATATTAAAAAAAACTCCCACAAATCAGTAACGAAATGCAAATCAAAACCACGGTGAGGTAGCATTTCACCCCTCTTAGGGCAGCTATTAAAAAAAAAAAAATCGGAAAATTCCAAGTACTGGTGAGGATGTGGAGAAATTGGAACCCTTGTGCACTGCTGACAAGAATGTAAAATGGTGCAGCCTCCATTTTACATACAGCAACTCCTCGAAACGCTAAATATAGACCTACCGTGTAATCCGCAGTTCCACTTCTCGGTATGTACCCCGAAAGGCTGGAAGCAGGGACTCCGACAGAGGGCTGCGGGCCAAACCAATGTTGATGAAAGCACAATTCCCGATAGCTGAAAGGCTCAGGCAACCCAAATATCCCAAGACAGATGAAGGGAGAAACAAGGGTGTCCTGTACATACCAGGGACTGTTAACCGTGTTCCGCCGCGAACGTGAAAGAAATATCGACGTGTGCCATACACGGAGAAACCTTGCAAACATCACGCTAAGTGAAAGAAGCCAGGCACACGACCACCTATTATGTGATCCCAACCATCAAAATCCCCCCAACAGAGCGATCTACAGGGACAGAGAGCAGAGCAGTGGTTGGTAGGACTGGGCGGGGGGTTGGGGAGGAGGTGACGGAGTAGAGGGCTCCTTCTGACTTCTTGAGTTATTCTACGAGTGAGTGTGGCCCAGCCGATGTGGCTCAGTGGTCGAGTATCGATCCAAGAACCACGAAATCCCAGTTCAATTCCCCATCAGGACACGCGCCCGGGGTTTTGGGCTCCGTCCCCAGAGCGGGGCGTGCAAAAGGCAGCTGATTCTCTCTCATCGTTGGTGTTTCTCTCTCTCTCCCTCTTCCTCTCTGAAATCAATAAAAACGTATTTTTTTTTTAAAAAGTCAAAGGCAGGGATTGAGCCCATCCTGACTAGACACTACATTCATCCATCTGTCCACACACACAACTGATTGCACACGTCTGAGTACACGCCTTCTAACGGAGCTGTACCCTTTAAGGGGGTAAACTGGATGCTGTGTGAACTGCATCTCAATAAAACTGCTTTTGAAAAAAAAGAGAGGGGGCTCTATAAAAGACGAGGCCCACCCTAGCCGGTTTGGCTCAGTGGATAGAGCGTCGGCCTGCGGACTGAAGGGTCCCAGGTTCGATTCCGGTCCAGGGCATGTGCCTTGGTTGCAGGCACATCCCCAGTGGGGAGTGTGCAGGAGGCAGCTGATCAATGTTTCTCTCTCATTGATATTTCTAACTCTATCCCTCTCCATTCCTCTCTGTAAAAAAATTAATAAAATGTATTAAAAAAAAAAAAAAAGACTAGGCCCATGACATAATCAGCACAAAAAGGGGTGCCGTGCCCCCAAGTCTGGAACCACCACACTCTTCCTCTTGGAGGGTCACACTAAGTTTTCTGAAAGTTAGTAGACGCCATAAGACATGACCTTTACCGACCCCGACATTTCCGAGCCTGTGTGGCCCCGGATATCAGCCCTTATGGCATCTGCTGGCCTTCCGGAGCACTGTGCGGTCCAACATCGCCGCGTGCCTAAGGGGGTGCCGCAGAAAGGATGGCGGGAGGAGGAGCGGGACCCCAGCCCCACGAGGCCCAGCGACACACGTGTTTGAGCAGCTAGGGGAGGGGAGGCGAGAATACAAATCCCAAACAGTCCATTATCCACTTCCCAAGGAAGGATTTGGGCGGTAGAGCTTCTCAAAAGGTCTGACGACGAAGAAGTGACGTGGCGTGAACGCTGACACGCAGACCAGACGACAACAGAAGCTGCTGGGGGGACACCCAGCCCCGCCCGGGTCGGAGCTCCCACTAACGATACCGGCCCGGCCAGACCCGCAGCCTCCCCTTGGACACCGGCCTCATCCCTCGCCACTGCCTGGGGCCCTCGCAGTCCTAAGCAGGGCCTCCGTGGGAGTGGGGTGCTCAGTGGGGACACCCCCCCCCCCACACACACACACACTTCTCAAATGAAGGCAGGCAGGATCAGCTCCTGGCCATTCAAGGATCAGAAGGTTCCAGACCTTTCTAAGTGTTCTGATCACAAACAAGACAGAAACCACCGAAGAAAACCCGGGGAGCCCACGGAAACATCCGAGCAGGACCCCACGCACGTGGTCGCAAATGGAATAAAGCATGGGCACGTGAGAAGGCCGCTCGGAACCGCGCCGGGCTGGTCGCTGACAAACCCTTGGCAAAATTCCCCGATTAGGTAATAGCGTTAGCCATGATAGAGCTCTTGCAGGGAAAAGTGTCCTTCTGGGGGGCTTTCTAGAGAAAAAGAAACGGAAGACCGAATGGGGAGGGAGCACGTCCAGAGCGCGGCCCAGGAAGTGTGGCTCCCCGGGGGGGGGGTGGGGGGGGTGGGGGGGGGAGGTGGACAGAGGGTCTCAGGCCCCGCCCGCCCCCCTCCCTGAGCTGGAATCTGCATTTTTAACACGATCTCTAGGAGATAACGCTGCTGTTTGCAGACACGGTTAATATTTAACTGGTGTCAGTCCTGAAATTCGCCAGCGCCCTCCAGGAAAGTAAGTGAGAGATCCCTTTATAAGACTCCTTAATTGCCAAGTCCACCCACGCCACCCCTCTGCCTCCCTCCCCCGCCCCACGCGTGTCTGGACAGGTCAGGTGCTTCCTCAAACATCTGCTGAATGAATGACTGAACAGGTCCTTGTCAAAAGCCATCCAGTGTCCTCCAAACTCTTACCCTATATTCATTTATGAACCAATGTCACCCCAATAAATTCAATAAAAAAGGGGGAAAAAAAAAACACCACCTCACAGTAACCTCCTATCCCAGGTGACCAAGGCGAAGACTCACACAGCCACAGAAAAGGGGAGCAAGCCCGAGCGGGGACTTAAAGGGGCCACGGACGCACTGAGGGTCTCTC
Organism: Plecotus auritus; assembly: GCF_963455305.1. Taxonomy (NCBI): domain Eukaryota; kingdom Metazoa; phylum Chordata; class Mammalia; order Chiroptera; family Vespertilionidae; genus Plecotus; species Plecotus auritus. The sequence goes on along the minus strand of NC_137775.1, from coordinate 190,937,255 downwards.
TTCTCCCCGAACACAGGCCCCTCGCCAGCAGCACTGCTCAGCGATTTCCGTCCCTTTACTTAACATCCCCCGCGTGGGGAGGGACAAAGCCACTCCGCCCGGGGGGAGGAGGCGTGGGGAGAATTTTCCTGATAGACCCGCATTTCACGGCTCGTTTCCAACCCGAGAAATCTACGAAACAGGGCCGAGCCTCACACCGATTCGGGATCTGCGGTGTGACCACGCGAAATGCCGGCGTGCTTGCCCGTGTCCTGCCCGGGTGAGCCCGGGGGACAGAGCCAACTTCTTTTTAAAGTCGATGAAGAAGGCAGACACGAGAAGGCCCACCCAACGGCCTCTTCTCGTGCACCCCCACCCCCGGGGGGTCCCAGGGCTCAGACCAGCCTAAGGCCACCTCTCGTCCTGCCCCGACCTCCCCGGGGGAGGCGAGGGTTCCGACTCCAGCTCGGAAGGCCACCTGGTCACCAGGCCCAGGTGCAGCCCCCGCGCCGGGTGACGTCTGAACAAGGCATCGCTTCTCGTGGGGCTTCACCTCGACGGGGGGAGTCCAGGTCCAGACCCCGCAAAGTGGGCTTCGGAGGCGAGGGCGGGGGCCCGGGGACAAGCGGTGAGGGGAGGGGTCTGAAGCAGGTGGGTCAGAGGTCACACCTCCGTGACGCCTGTTCCTGCCCCGGCGGTCCTCCACCTGAGCATCATGGGAGTGCAACCTGCCCGCCGTCGGAGAGGAATGCGCACCTGCTCCTGCCGTGCGGGTTGCCCAAGACATTCTTACTAAATCACAGGACACACCCCGGGAGGCTGCCCGGCTTCTGTGGGACCTCGAGGGTTGAGCGTCGATGGAGTTTGAAATGTCGCCAAATTCCAAGATTCAAAAGATTCAGTGTTCTCCGGGAGTTCAGAAACCCGGCTCTGGGTGGCGACTGGGAACGGAAAGCCTTCGAAGATGTTACAAATCACTCACACGTGCAGTCGAGCGCCCTGACATTCCTCCACCCCGCGACCCCCGCCTCCTGCGCTCTCCCTCCCACAGGCGGGTGGGCAGCATTCTCTGCCCAGAGCCTGGGGCCTGTCCCCCCCCCCCCCCCCCCCCGCTCACTGCTACGGGAGCAAGGAGAGCACCCGGCACCCCCACCCTCAGTGCAGCCACCCCGGGGAGCCACCAACGCTAGCACCTAACACCTCGCCCCACCGTGAAACCTGGCCTGGCGTCGCGTGGGACACCCCAAAGCTGCCTGTTCTCCTGCGGGCCCTGACCACCCTTCTGGGAGGGAGCACCGGGAGACAGGAAAACCCCAGAAGAACCCGCTCCAACTGCCCGCCCCCACCCCACAAGGGACAACCCAGCCAGCCTCACAGAAACCAAAGGGCCCAGCCATGCATGAGACCCAGGCAGCGCCTGGCCCCATGGCCACTTGCGGACCAGCCGCTGAGGCCAGCGCTTTTGGGGTGTCACCCGGTCAAACCCCCGTGGTGGTCACACCTTCATACTCACAGAGAACCACAGGCAGGTGCCCACTCGCCCTCGCCAGGAGAGCAGGGCAGTCCTGGGCAGTGCAGACCGCAGCGTCCCCACGCGGCAGCTACCTGGGTGCAGGCGGATGCCTCCCAGACCTCGATCATCTCCCCGGCGGGGGCTCTCTCGCCATGAACGGACAGACCGCAGTGGATCAAAGGGACAATCAATATGTGAAAGAGGTGATCGGGTTGTTTTTTCTGCAGAGCCAGGGTGAGAAAGCCCCACGTGCTCGGAGCAGGGCGTGCAACGCCACCAGGCGTGTGAGCGCTCCCCACATCTTCTCTTCACCTCAGTCCTCTGAAAGGGTCCCTGGATAGTGATGGCGGAGGCGAATTTTTGGAGAAAGGGGCAATGTGACATATACGTCATCAAGGTTTAAAAAGCAGTACAGGCAGGCCTTGAAATTCATCTTTCTCCAGCCGCTCCCGCACCACTGCCCGCCCGCCACTAGGCGAAAAGATAGGGGCGGATTTATCTGGGGGAGTCATTACTTGTTCCATATTAAACAATTAATATCACAAGTGGGATAGCTACCATCCACAGAGGCTACGGGGCCCAGGACTCCGCGGGCGGCCATGGCCGCCGCCCGAGCTGGGGGTGGGGGGCGGCGCTTCTGAAAACACGCGGCAACCGGAGCCCCCCGGACCACACAGGCGGCGGGGACAAAGCGGCTGGCTGCTGGGCCGGCCGTCCGGCGAGCACGCAGAAGCGGACAAGAGAGCCACACCGCGGAAGGGGCTGTCGGTGCACCCGCGCCGGGGCCCCGGCACCCGCTGTGTGCGCGCGGGACTTGCCGCAGGGGGTCGCTGCGCGCACACGGCTGGGCGGGGGCATAGGCCACGTCGTGCGCAGTGCGCAGTGCGCAGCGGAGGAGACCGCCCAGCTGGTCCGCGGCCTGGCCTGCGTGCTGCGCGGACAACAGAGCCACACCGCGGAAGGGACTGTCGCTGCACCCACGTACCCGCTGTTGCGAGAGTTGCAGCATGGAGTCGCTGCGTGTGCGTGGCTGGGCGGGGGCACAGGCTGCGCAGTACGCAGTGCGCAGCGTAGGAGACCGCCCAGCGGGTCCGCCGGCCTGCGTGCAGCGGGCAAGAGAGCCACACCGTGGAAGGGACCGCCGGTGCACCCGCGTACCCGCGCTGTGTGCCAGGCTTGCCGCACGGGGTCGCTGCGCGCACACGGCTGGGCAGGCGCAGTACGCAGCGTCGGAGAACGCCCCGCTGGTTCGCCGGCCAGGGTGCCAAAGTGGACCACAGAGCCTCACCGCGGGTGGGACTTCTGGTGCACCTGCATCGGTGCCCGGCACCGGCTGAGCGGGACTTGCCGCATGGGGTCGCTGCGCACACGGCTGGGCTTGAGCACGGCAGCACGGAACGCAATGTGCAGTGTGGAGCACGGGAGCCCGCTCCGCTGGTCTGCCCGGACGGCGTGCCGTACCGCGGGTGGGACTTCCGGTTCATTGGTGCCGGGCACCCACTGAGCAGGACTTGGCGCGTGGGGTCACTGCGCGCTCACGGCCGGGCTTGGGCACGGCCGCGCAGTGCGTAGGAAGCAGCCTGGGAGCCCGCTCAGCTGGTCCGCCCAGCCGGCTTGCCGTACCGCGTGCGGGTGGGACTTCCGGTTTACCCGCTCAGCGGGACTTGGCGCCGGGGGTCACGCGCGCTCACGGCTGGGCTGGGGCACAGCAGCGCAGCATGGGAGCCCGATCGGTTGGTCCGCCAGGCCGGCGTGCAGAAGCGGACAGCAGAGACGTACCGCGGGTGGGACTTCCGGTGCCCTCACGTCGGTGTCCGTCACCCGCCGAGCCGAGAGGAACTTGGCCGATGGGGTCACTGCGCGCATGCGGCCGGGCGCGGGCACAAGCGGCACGGTGCGCTCGGCGGGTCCCGTCGGCCGAAGGGGACCACAGCGCCACAGCATGGAGGGTCGCCGCTGCGCCCACCTCAGGGCCTGGCCCCTGCTGAGCGGTACCTGCGGCACGGGGTCGCGGCGCGCTTGCGGCCGGGCGCCGGCACAGGCGGCACCGTGCGCCCGGCCTGGCGTGGGAGCCGGCTCAGCTGGTCCGCTGGCCGAAGTGCTGAAGCGGACCACAGCGCCGTGCCGAGGGTGGGACTTCCGGTGCCCGGCACCTCGCGGGGCTTGCCGCACGGGGTCGCTGGGCGCACGCGGCTGGGCCGAGGCGCGGCGCTCGGCGTGGGAAAACGCTCAGCTGGTCCGCTGGCCGAAGTGCTGAAGCGGACGAGACGCGGCGCGGAGGGCCGGCCTGCACCTGCGCTGCCTGGCAACCGCCGAGCGGGGCTTGCCGCGGGGTGGCTGCGCGCGCGGGGTGGTGCGGCGGCGGGCTCGGGCGCCGGCAGAGCGCAGGGCTCGGGTGGGAGAACGCCCGGCGCATCCGCTGGCGAAATGCAGAGCGGACCACGGAACCACAGGACCTCGGCGCCGAGGGTTCGCCCGCTGCACCGGCACCCGCGGCGCGGGAATTGCCGCACAAAGTCGCTGTGCGCACCGCTGGGCGCGGGCACAAGCCGCAGTCTGGGAGGCCGCTCAGCTGGTCGGCTGGCAGCACAGCCCCGCGCCCGGACGGACTGGGGAGCTTGGAGCACAGCCCCGGATCCCAGGATCTTTGGCCCCTGACACAGCCTGGTGGGCTCCATCCAACACGGAGAAGTGGGGAAGCCACTTCCAAATCTGCCCAGTGGGGCACACCCCCAACACTCTGCATGGGCCTGGAGGAGCCTACAGCAGAGCCCCCGCCCCCACTCCTCCACCGCCAGGAGAGGCACTTCTGAGGGAGGGAGAGAGGCGAGCAGGGCCTGTCCATGTCCACCACAGGGATCCCAGGACCAAGCCTGGTGGGCGGGGGTCATGCGGCGAGGGCCCCCAGGGGCCCTCCATTGTCCTGATACGGACCCCTGGTTCTCATGGCAACCCCCCCCCCAAAAAAAAAAAACCCTGCTCTCCCCACAAACCCCCTCCACCCTACTGAGCAAGGGCACATACTGGCCACTCACAGAACTCCCAAGTCCTTACCCACCCCTGAAACCACACAGAACACTGTGCTGGGGGGCGGAGGGAGAATCTCAGATCCACCACCAGCCAGCCATGTGACCAGTCTCCTCTCTCCCCACCCCCCTAGGGGACCCGTGACCCCCAAAGCCGGCCATTTCTAGTTGTCCAGAGTCAGGACTGTCTAACTCCCCTCCCCAAAATGTCAGCAAGAACACCAAGGAAGGACAGACTATGTCTTGAAGCCACAGGCATAAAGCTATTGGGACATCACAGAGAAAAGAGATGAATTTAAAATGATAGCAAGGAAATAGACACACTACATATGGGATATCTGCTACCCACTTGTCACTGCATACACACACACACACACACACACACACACACACACACACAACCCTGCCACACGCCACGGCAGAGAGAAGGCTTGGAGAGGTGAAGGGGCTTGCACTCAGGGCGACAGACGGGACCTGTAGGCAGAGGGCCCCTCCCTGGCAGAGAACGCGGTAGAAGAACTGAAGGATATAAAAGGCAGCGAGGACAGGAACAGCCAGCCGTGGACACTAATTTCCGAAACTCAGACGCTGCCCCGCGTTCAGAGGCAGGAAGGCAGGGGAGTGCCGAGCTCAGAGCAGAGGGGCTGCAGAGGGCGGTGCCTCCGGGGCCAGCGGCCAGGCCAGCGCGGGACCCCCTGACTCACCGCTCCAGAAGGCAGAGAAACAGCAGACATTCACCCCGAGCAGGGTGGGGGGGGCTCCCCGAGATCAGGCCCACATTCTTTAGCTACTTAGAATCGATCACATGAAAGCAGACTGGAGGCAGGTTCTGAGAGCAGCCACGAAGGAGTGTCCACCCAGAACAAAGGGCAAGAGCCTCTCTGTCGGGGCAGGTCCCGACTGGCCTGCTCCCAGCCCGAGATGCTGCAGACGGAACCCAGGCTCGGGGTCCACCCCGAGGAGCCGAGAGAAGGCAGAGCGCAGGCAGATGAACTTGTCTAAGGTCCCAGAGAAAGTTACCCGCAGGGGAGAGCCCGGCTTTCCTCGGGGCTTCCTGCAGCTGCCAGGGAGAGAAGGGGGGGTGGGGGGGCACAGGACAGAAGGACTGCCTCTGCCACGAGCCCCCAGAGGACTTCTGGGGCTCCCGGCTCCCAGCGGCTGGTCTGGGATGTGGGAGCGGAGAGGGAAGACAGAGGGAGACGACAGGAAGGAATCCAGAAAGCCCAGCCCTGTGCCGCGTGTCCGCTCGCCTCCCCTCCCCCCGCTCCGGGGCTTGCACACCCAAATCAAACACGCACGTAAGTTCCTGCCTGCTGAAGGGTCTGCTTTCTGGGGAAGCCAGCCACAAGCAGGGAAGGAAAAAAAAAAAAGTAAAAGTGAAAAAGTAACGTAACAACTGGAGAGAAGGAACTGCAGGAAAAGCTAAAACGAAAACTCGTAAAAACTAACATCTCCAGAAAAAGATTTAAAAAAGACACAGTGCATCTATGGAACAGGAATATGATGCCATGAACATGAGAATAATTGTTTGGGGGTGATATTTCATCACTGTAGGCTCAGTGACTGTAACACACATCCCACTCTGGTGGGGGTGATGAGGGTGAGGGAAGCGGTGGAGGCGGGGGGGTGGGGGGGTGGGGGAGGAGCGCGGGGGGGGGGGGGGCGGATAGGAAATCTGTGTTTTCCACTCAACTTTTTTGCAAGGAATCTAAAGCTACTCTAAAAAAAAAAAGATCAATTTAGAAAAAAAAAAAGAACCCAAAAAGAGGTCCTTAGAAATTAAAAATGAAGACAGAGAAATCCACTTGAAAAGTGAGTCAAGTTGCTATGCCCCACAGCCTAACACAACACAAAGACACGGGACAGGAGGTCAGGACAGAGAACCCGAGCTGGTTGGGTAGCTCCGCTGGTTGGAGCGGCGTCCCCAGTGGGTTCGATCCCCGGCCAGGACGCAGACAAGTATCACCCCCTGATGCATTAATAAGTGGAACAACAAAGTGATCTCTTCCCCCTCCCTCCCCCTCTCCCCCCTTCCTTTCTCCCTCAAATCAGTACATTTTTAAATGAGAGAGAGAACCCTTTCAGGCAGCTGACCAGCAAATAAAAACCATTCTCATAAGAGCGAAGAGGAAAATGGAGGAAGATAAATTAAAGAATTAACTCAAAAACCTGTCCCATCCCCAAAGGATCCGAGTTTCCGTTTAAAGGGGCCCCGGAGGTACCCTGAGCCATAGATGCTGACCCCGCCCAGGCTCGGCTTCAAGGGGCTTCCAGACAAAGACAAAGAGAATCTCCGACGGAGCTCCCAGACATGAAAAAAGAGAAAACGGGGGGAAAAACAAACAAACAGGAACACTGGGAAGTTTTCACACACACAGAAACTCCAGCATCCGACTGGCTTCACGCTCAGCCAGACCAGACCAGACAATGGGGGCCTTCAAATTTTCGAGGGAAAACTGTGTCCAACTTCGACAAACTGCTGTGAGCGTAGACCAAGGACATTTTCAGACATGCAGGGCCTCAGAAAATGTGCACGCACCTCTCTCTTGGAAGTTGTTATGGAATGTTCACCATCAAACTCTGGAAAGAAACCAGGCAAGTGGAGTCATGGGATCCAAGAGCAGGGAATGATGGAGAAGGAAGAATCCGGGGCGGCCAGGCCGGCTGCTGGCCTCAGCGCCCGAGGGGCCACTGGGCCCCAAGGAGAGATGGTTTCCAGGAGATAAAACTGGCCACATACCAAGGGTGTGCGAAAGGACGTTTGCACAACTGGGTCCGTGCGGCGTGGGGGTGGGAGTAGGGAGTGATAAGTGCAGAAACCACAAAGCAGATGCAAAAACAGCTGCAGGAGAAAAGAAAACGTCCTACAGGGCAGAGAAAGTCATCGCAGTCAACGAGGGGCCGGCCAGGGAGCAGGGTTGCCGGGGGGCTGTCCCAGCAGCGTCTGCCCCGCAAGTCCTCGGGGCCCAGCCCACGTCAGCTGAAGAGAGGAGGGGGACGAACAAGTACAAGACTGGGATTCAGATGGGGCCTTCTAAGCAGGGAAACTGGGCACTGGGAAGATGGGGAGCGGGGGAGGGGACGGAGGTGGGGGAAGCAATTTATGATTTCTTATGCAGACGTCCGCTTAGAAACACGAAGACAGAAAAAGAAACCCAACTCATAAGCCGCCTTTCCTTCTGGGGAATTATCTGAAAACAGTGTGCCTGGGGGTTGAGGGGTTAGAACACTGGGGGACCTTCCCAGGGACGGATTTGTCTGGTGAGGACACCCCGGGCCAGTAGAAGGGCCCACCTCAAGGGGTGACCCAGCTAAGGAGCTGGGAGCTTTTCCCGCCTGTCCCTCCTCCGAGGGGCCCTCACCCTCTAGACCAGGGGTGGGCAAACTTTTGGACTCGAGGGCCACCATGGGTTCTTAAACTGGACCGGAGGGCCGGAACAAAAGCATGGATGGAGTGTTTGTGTGAACTAATATAAATTCAAAGTAAAGGAGCGGAGGGGAGAGCAAGAGAACCCTCCGCTCTTTCGGCTCCGCGGGCCGGATAGCACAGCCGAACCGGCCCGCAGGCCGTAGTTTGCCCACGGCTGCTCTAGAGAGATGCAGGCCTTGCTCTCAGAGTCTGATTTCTCTAGAAACAGCTGGGAGGGTTTCCAGGAGACTCACACAACTCTTCAGGAGAGAGAAGGGCATTCTAGAAAAAGCCAGGAGCAGGCTCTCAGGCCACGCCCCACAGCCTTGCTGGCCACCAAGGGACACTCGGAGGGCCCCGGGCATCACCCAGCGAGCTCCCCATCCCACCCGGTGGGAACGGCCCTCCCCAGCAGCGCCCAGATGTGGAGGGAGGGGATCTGCTTGGGGCACAGGACACGTCCTCCACGCGGGAGGCCGCTGCACAAACGTCTGGATTTCAACGTCCCTCGGTTCACAGGGGCTTTTGGTGGCCGTGGGTTCCCTGAGCGAGGAACCCTAAACTTACCCCTCCCGTTAGATAGGGGGGCACGCGAGATGTTCCTATTAAAGGAGCACGCCACTCATAAAACGCTCGAGGAGACCACCGCCCGGACACGCTCGGAATGGAGGTTAAGAAAACAGCTCAGCACACCGAGGCCCCGCTCCGAGGCGCGAGGGCGCAGGGACCGTCCTCCGAGGCCTCCTCCCGTGCCTGGAGGCCCCGGGGGGCCTGGCCGTGGAGCCCACCCCGCTCCCAGCCCGGTGACAACTTCGCGGTCATGGCGAGGCCCGCGCGCCCAGGCTCCGTGCCCGCTGCTCCACGAGCCACGTGCCCGGCGAGGCTGCCGGCGCTCAGGCCGCTGCCCCGGCGCAGAAACGCGGGTGAGGTGGGCACCCGCACCCAGCTCTGCTCCCCGCCGCCTGGGGCAGGCCACACTCCCACCCCGGCCCGTCCCCGGGGCCTCCTGCCGCTACCGAGCACCAGGGCACAGAGGGGCAGGGACAGAGCCCTCCCTCGAGCAGGCCTCGCCGATTAATAGAAAGCAGGACACTCAACGCCAAGGAGGAACGTGCCAGAAGCAGCATCTCCCGGCTCTCACTAACCGCCACGTGCCGTGTCAGGGTCCACACACACCCCCCCCTCCCCGAGGGCATGGCACTTTGCCCACGGCGCGTCCCCACGACCCCCACTTTACCCGAGAGCCGAGCGAACAGGCCCGGGCTCACGGCGAGCACATGTAGCAGCTGGAGCGACGCCACCGGGGGAGGGGGGGTGCCGTGTGCAGTGGTCAGCACTGGGCAGAGGGAGGGAGCGAATTCCTCCCGATCCCCTTCCCGCCGTGGAGGCCAGATCACACAACCCGCGGCAGCTGCTCCAGCCCCGACAGGAGCCTCCCATTAGGAGCCGATCGGTCAGGGGGCACCTCCCCCAAACCCACACACAGACCCGACGGCCGCAAACAGGGCGGACGTCCTTCCCCAGCAGCACCCGGTCAACACGGACCACCATCCTCCCCGGGGGCCCAGGCAGGACCCTACGGCAGGACTGCGCCCGAAGGGCCTCCAGAGAAGTCAGCTCCACCAAGACACCCCCTTTGGCGTGATGGGCACCTCGGCGAGAGAGGCTCCCCTCACTGCCAAGGGGATCCCTCGCCCTGAAGTCTGGGTGTCCCCAAAGCCGGAAGGCACACCGCTCGATCCCGCCTCAAGAGGACTTTCTTGTTGCTCCCTCAAGGGCAGTCACCACTTTTCCTTTCGTTATCAAAAAAGGGTTGTCAGCCCGGCCGGTGTGGCTCAGTGGTTGAGTGTCGATCTATGACCAGGTCACTGTTTGATTCTGGTCAGGGCACATGCCTGAGCGGGGGGCGGTGGGGGGGGAGCAGTTTATGATTTCTTATGCAGACGTCTGCTTAGAAATATGAAGGTAAAGACAGAAAAAAAAACCCAACTCATAAGCTGCCTTTCCTTCTGGGGAATTATCTGAAAACAGTGTGTGCAGGAGGCAGCCGATCCATGATTCTGATCATTGATGTCTCTCTCTCTCTCTCTCTCCCCCTCTCCCTTCCTCTCTGAAATCAATAAAAATATGTTTTTCTAAAAATTAAAAAATAAAGAAGGGATGTCAGCCTCCCTATGACCAGGCTTTAAGGCCCTAAGGGTCACCTGCTTGCATCTCCACCTGGTTAACAGGCCCTGCGGTCACTAACGAGGCGCACCGACCAAAAAGCCCACCGCTCACCATCAGCTCAGAAGCCACGGAAGGTGGTCGGAGGCAAAGGTGTCCCCCCAGAAGGAAAAGGCGGGGGACAAACCCGACTCCCCAGGCCTGTGCGGCTAAAATACTAACACAGACTGAAACGCCAGCCGGGGCTGGAACACGAGGTCCGTCACACGCCCATCAGCACAGACAGAGCTGGTCGCAAGTTCCCAGGTACCCAAGCCTCACCTACAAGCAGCTTGGCGGTCTACACTGCTCCCATACGCTCCCTCCTCTAGAGCGAAGCACAAAATAAGACCAGTCTCAAAAAAAAAACATCTCCGCTCGCAGAAAAAGTTTTATTTAAATTTTGAACAGGAGACCGATGACTTAAAATGAGACAAAGCAAATATTTTCTGCTCCCGTGCCCCTGCGAGGCCAGGTTGGTGAGACAGACGGGGTCTGTGCCACCAACTGCAAATGCACAGAGAAGGCCTGGGCAGAATTCCGAGGACATAGGTTCTTTTTTTTTTTTTTTTTTAATCCTCACCCGAGGATATTTTTTCCATTGCTTTTTTTTTTTTTTTTTTTTTTTGACTGAGTGGAAAGGAGGGAGGAGGAGGGGGAAAGAGAGAAAGAGAGAATTGATGTAGGAGAGACACATGGATTGGTTGCTTCTCACACGTGGCCCTGGTCAAGGCAAGGGGGACTGGACCTGCAACTGAGAGACGTGCCCTTGACTGGGAATCAAAACCACGAACCACCCTCTGGTCCCGGGGCGGGGGCTGGTGCTCTAACCATTGAGCAGCTGGCCAGAGCTAGGTCCTGGGTCTGATCAGACGGGCAGCCCAGAGTTCCCACAGCTCTGAGACAAGCAGCTATCTCTTCCCAGGCAGGAGTCTGGTCTCCACACGTCGTCAAGTCTCGAACCAGCCGTAGCATCCACAGCAAAGCGTTTGGACCGGCTCTTGGATTCTGACTGCACGCTTCTCTCCCGGTGGAGGCTGTGGCTGGGTCGTTGCCGTTCTCTGGGTCCCGTTCCTGGCGGCCGCCGCCATGCCCAGCCCCTGGACAAGCACCTGGCCTGAGCCTGCCCAGTGCCAGGTCCCTGGTCCACAAACAAAAAGGCGTTCTGGCTGCCCCCAAAATGGTACAGACCACGTAAGATATGCCATGGACAACTTGAGGGATAGACAACTTTTATTGAAACACCGTTTTCATGACAATAAACATCCCTAGCAGATCAAACGCAGGACTTTGTGGAGATCAATGCCTCCTTCCGAAATGAATGTGTATTTGAGTATAAACAGTGAGTGGACAAAAGAGGAGATTGATAATGGCCCAGGTGGATAAAGGCCGAACTCTGGACAGCTGGGAGCTTCTGGACAGGTCATAGAGCCTCTCCTAGTTCTCCTGGCATGTGACGGGGGGCTATGTGTGTGTGTGTGGGGGGGGGGTTCTCTGGCCATACTCGTAAAATGGGGGTCAGGAGCTGCAGAGGGTTCAGAGCAGCGAGGCTGTGACCCCGTCTCCTAAAAGCAAAGGCTTGGGAAGCACCAGCGGCCACACTTCTCCGTTTCACAAGCCTCTGCCCTCAGATCCCCTGTGATCTGGAGGGCGGCCGGGGAGCCCTCGGCTTTCAGGGCGTCCCCACTACAACTCCAATGCTGTGCGCCGTCCTTCTCCGGAGCTCTGAGTGGGAAGAGAAGAACCTCGTATCTCCGTCGTTCCAGGAAACACCTCGGGTTTCAGGACTTTTCCTGCGAATAAACCCTCCCCTACAAGACACTCCCCCCTCCCGGGCTTCAGCATGCCTTCTGCTTGGAGAAACCTAGATTTCCCTAGTTTTCCTTTTAGAAAGAAAACGGGGGGGGGGGGGGCTCTAAGTCCACTCCCGGGAGACACCGGCAGCTTTGTGCTGGGAGCCCCAGCCGCTCCTGCTGCGGCGCGAACATGTGTTCCAAGTAAAAGTGAGCGCGGCGGCGGCGGCGGCGGCGGCGGCGGCGGCGTCGAGTGGAGCCCGTTTCTGGAGCCGGGGGCTGCAAACGCTGATTCAGCGCTTTCGGAGACAAAGTGTCCCGGCCCAGCTCGTCAACAGCAGCGCCCAGAAAGTTGTGCAACGGCGCGTATTTGCTCACGAGCGCGGCCGGTTCTGGGTCTTTTCTTTGCATCTTGAATTAAACCGGGCACCGGGGAACTGCCAGAACGCGTCCCTGGCAGTGCATGGGCCACACCGATCCGGGACCTGGTCCCCGTCACCTGTGGCGCCCGCCCTGCCGTGCCCAACGCTTCCGTCCACGCAAAGGACAAAAAGTTGGCGTTTCTTCCAATCCCCGGCGAGGACGGACACAATCAAAAGGGGAGCGTTCCCTCCTCTCCCTACGGCCCGTGCTGCAGGGCCTTCTCCGGGCGGCGTTCGGAGAGGCGATCGGCGGAGGAGGAGAGTTGCATCAGAAATTTCCTTCGGCAAACCGCACGGCTCTTATCACATTTCCACGGCTGGCGGGCGGCTAATCCGCGAGCCCTCCGAGTCGGGGTTAGGCCCCAGCGGCGGGTAACGGGGTCACTAACGGAATCGAAAAAAAAAAAAAGAAAGAAAAGAAAAAGATCCCGAGGCCCGGCCGCTCAGAGCGGGGAGTGTCTGGCCAGCCGCGCGCGGGCGCACCGGCGGCTGCAGGGGCGCGGGCGCCCATCCTCCGGGCGGCCCGGCCGGGAGCGCGGCCATAGCCCCGACTGCGCACCCCCCACCCAGCCCGGCCCCGCGCTGCCGGCGTCGGACGGGATGGTTCCAGGAGGCGCCGCCGGCTCCAAGGCTCCCCAGGGTCCGGCACCCGCGCGCAGAGCCCAGCCCGCTCGCCGCGCCCGTTCCCCGCTCCCGCCTCCGCGCCCCTCGGTCCAGCCCCGGGCGCCGCAGCCCCCGGCCCGCAGGCGACGCCCTTCCGCCCGCCGCGCCCCCGCGGCGCCCGGCGTCCCCGGCCGGGCGGCGAGCGCGCAGACAATGACGGCGCGGGGACCGCCCGCCCGCCCGCCGGGCCCCGCCGCGCCGACCACAAAGTAACTTGCGGCCGCGCTCCCCGCCCAACTCCCTACCTGCGTGGCGCCGCTCCCTCCGCTCCGCGTGGCTGTCGGCGACCCTCGCTGCGGTCAAGGCGAGCGCGGCACGCGAGGCGTCCCGGGCCCCCGAAGAGCTGCGCGCAAACTTTGCTTCGCGCGGGTATCCGAGGCCTCCGAGCGCTGAGCCTGCTGCCGGCGCGCCGCTCGGTCCTGCCACCTCCTCCCGGCCTCCCCACCCCCTCGATGGGCTTTAAACTAGCCCGGCCCCGCCCGCCCGCCGCCGCCTCCGCCTCCGCCGCCTCCGCCTCCTCCCCCGGCCGCTTTTCCTGCTCCTCCTCCCGCCGCCGCCGCCGCAGCCCGGACCGCTCGGCCGCCAGCGCGGGCGGAGCCGGGCCCAGGCGCAGGGCGTGGCGCGGGCGCGGGCGCGGGGCCGGACCCTCTCGTGGCAGCTGCCCGGGCCGAGCGCGGGGCGGGCACCGGGGCGTGGGCGCCTGCACCCCTTGTCCTGCCTCCCGGACCCCCGGACGCGGGACCCCCCGACATCCCAGGCCTGGGCGCCAGGGGAGGACGCATGGGACCTATCCTGAGAGGCAATTTGCAGGCGAATTCTTTGAAACTCCCAAGTCCCAACTGTGCGGCCCAAACCCTGCATCCCGGGCGCCCGCCACGGAAGGATGGGACGCGGGGACGCGCTCAGCTGCCCTGGCCTCTGGGAGAAGGGAACCTGGGTTTGTGCTGTCAGCTCAGAGCCAGCCGGGTCTGGGGACTCACCTTCTGAGCCTCAGTTTCCCCATCTGCGTGTGAGCCCTGGAGTGCTTGCAGGTGGAGTGGGGAGGCCCGACACACGTTGTTAGTATCAGCAAGCCTCCTGTCCTTACCTGTGAGACGGGAGCTTGAGCCCGCCCCCTCTCGCTCTGAGTACAGTCACACCTCTGCAGCTGGGGACTGGCAGAGAAACCGGAGTTAATGGGACCCTTTGGCGTTCATAGGATCACCAATGCCTCTACCCAATGCAAACAGGGTGATAATTATGTCTTTTTCTGGGTCTTGGTGTTATAAAAGCAGCGACAGCAATAACTTACCTTTACGAAGCGTGCGTTTGCGCCAAACATCCCCCCATCTCTCACTGAGGCCTCCAAGGCCGGGGCCCTGGAGACCCCCACTGTGCAGATCAGGGAGCCAGTCTCCCAGGCCAAGCTGGCGGCCAGTGTGCCGGGCCCTCTGGGGCTCTGCCTGTCTGTTCCTGCTCTTCCCGCCTGAGCACCGGCACGTGAGGAAGGGTCACCCTTCCCGGCCACGAACCGAGGCCTCCTGAGAATGTGGGCCCCGCCGTCCACACCCAGGACACCAACTGCAAGAGGGAACTCCGGAGAGCAGGGGGTGAAGAATCGTCGATTCGCGGGAGATGGGGAGACAGGGGACCCCTCTTTTAAACAAAGGGCTCTAGCGCCGTGGTCGGCAAACCGCGGCTCGCGAGCCACAGGCGGCTCTTTGGCCCCTGGAGGGTGGCTCTTCCACAAAATACCACGGCCTGGGCGAGTCTATTGTGAAGAAGTGGCGTTAGAAGAAGTTTAAGTTTAAAAAATGTGGCTCTCCAAAGAAACGTCCGTCGTTGTCCTGTGGATATTTGGCTCTGCTGACGCATGAGTTTGCCGACCACTGCGCTAGAGGAAATGAAGGGGCAAAGCCTCGCCTGCTCGCCTCTGTGGCAGCTGCCCCGGCCGGAGAGCGGGAGCTGGCAGGTGTTGGCACACCTGCGTACAGAGGCCTCGGAAGCACTTTTCGGCATCATTTTTAGGCAGTTCAGTCCCTGTGGCCACTCCCCCCCCGTATACTTGGATTCTTTCCTAAGCGTAGGGGGGGATTGTCTTACCTAACTTCAGTACAGTCGCCAAATTCGCAAGTTCACATCAGCAAGACACATGCATCGAATCCAGGTCCCTCCTCCATCGCTGCCAATGGATCCGACAATCCCCTTCCTACGGTAGCGTTCCCCTCCCCTCCTCGCAAGGTCCGGGTGGGTGAGGGAGGACGCGGAGCCATCTCAACCACGTGGGTTTTTTCAAACATCTCTACGGGTGAGAGGGGGTCCAAACCACTGTGCTCGTGTTCCTGTTCCGGGGCTGGGGGTTTGCTGGGCGGAAGGCTGGGCCAGTGCGACGCCTGCACCTGGGGACCCCAACCAGAGTCCTGGAGGGTCTGCCCAGATCCCAGAGACGTGCGAAGGGAGGGACCAAAAATAGGCCCTGAATAGACGCCCCCAGCCTCCCATCTCCGCCTCCCTCTCCCTGGCTGGGGCCCCCACGGCGCCTGTGTTAGATTTCCATGGAAATCCGTTTTCCTTAGGCTGTCTCCATCAAAACTCCCCTTTTCCTGAAACAGCTTCCATCAGGGTGACTTCGCAACCAACCCGGGACTCACTGAAGGTGTTTAAGTCGGACTTCCTGAGTGCATTTGCTACTGGACAGAAATCACGTTTTGTGGGGTTTGGGAAAGGAATCCAGTTGTGTGACCAGAACAGGGTCATGGCCCCAGAAGCTTCCGGTGGCCCCCTGGAAACAGATCCGGTCCCCACTCGCTGAAGCCACGCATCTGCCTCGTGTCCCCAGAGTTTTGCCTTTTCAAGGCCGTCACATGCCATTTCATACCAACGTTAGTGAACAAAATACATTTGCAGCTCAATACGCTTGATGGTTCGAATCCCTGGAAGTCCAGAGCTAATAGAACTCAGAATAAGAACAAATCTACGTGACGGGTAACGTGTAGCGGGCGCTCCTGAAGATTTGGTGTTGAAGACAGAAAAGAAAGAAGCAGGACTTAGTCTGAGCACCACGTCCACGCACCTGAGGGGCTAGTGGTGTCCACGGGTAAGGCATCGTCTCGAAGTTGATTTTAACTTGTTCAGCCCCAAGGCTACTCCAGCTGGCCAGAAGGCATTTGGTTTTTTTTGTTTGTTTGTTAATATATTTTATTGATTTTTCACAGAGAAGAAGGGAAAGGAATGGAGAGCTAGAAACATCAATGAGAGAGAGACATCGATCAGCTGCCTCCTGCACACCCCCAACTGGGGATGTGCCCGCAACCAAGATACATGCCCTTGACCGGAATCGAACCTGGGACCCTTCCGTCCGCAGGCCGACACTCTAGCCACTGAGCCAAACCGGTCAGGGCTCAGTAGGTATTTGTTAAGAGGGTTATCTGCCCGCCAGCGGCAGGGCGGGGCGGGGCAGAAGAAGGAACAGCTAATCTGGGCGATGTGCTCGATAAGGGTCCCCGCTGGCACATCCAGGTGGAGGTGCGCGAGCAAGGGAGCGAGTGTTGGCATCGGTTCTGGGCCCAGGGCTGCCGGTCGGCACGTAGGAACAGTTCAGCAGCACAGAGGACTGTCTCGTGGTCAAGGTCTGTGTCCTTTATTCAGATGTAAGCCCAGTCCAGGGTCATTGCTACTCAGAACTCAGCCGGTCAGAGACGGAGTGACTGACAGGGCGGATTCTCCAGGAGAAGCTGTGTTCTCCCTCCTCCTCCTTCTCCTTCTGCCCTAACTTTTTGTCTCACCTTCTCCTCTCTCCTCTCCCTCCTCCCTCCTCACTGGATCCCAGTGAGTTTCCCGGTAAACGCTGTTGTCTCAGGCTTAGCGTCCAGGAAGTCAACTCCAGACCTGTGGCTTCTCACCGTGACATCACCAATCCATAACCAACAAATGACCCCATGTGTGTCTGACCCTCCTTCTGCCCCTAATTCTGGCTCCACGCTCACGTCTTGTCCTTTCACTGTTTTCTGTGCAGCCAGCTACTGGGATGCAGGCCTGAGGGGCTTCTCTCCCGCAGGATTCCGCTGTCAACTACGTGGGACCCTGTGTGCGTGCCTGGATCCAGGGCCGAGGAAGGGATTAGACCAGCCGTGGGCAAACTACGGCCCGCGGGCCGGATCCGGCCCGTTCGGCTGTTCTATCCGGCCCGCGGAGCCGAAAGAGCGGAGGGTTCTCTTGCTCTCCCCTCTGCTCCTTTACTTTGAATTTATATTAGTTCACACAAACACTCCATCCATGCTTTTGTTCCGGCCCTCCGGTCCAGTTTAAGAACCCATGGTGGCCCTCGAGTCAAAAAGTTTGCCCACCCCTGGATTAGACCCTTTATTTATTCAATTTAGGGGTTTTAACCTGCATGCACCCCCCTGCTTTGAGGGAGTCGGAGGACGTGGCTGGGCGGCTGGGTGGGGATTCGGCCCATCGGAGACCGGAGGCGCCTCCAGGTGGGCAGACCCTGGAACGGGCAGTGGTCAGGGCCGTCCTGAGGGTGCAGCCTGGCAGAGCCCTCGCAGCGGGCAGTACCCAGAGTCCACTGGGGCCTGACTGGCAGGGCTGGTTCTCTCGGTGATGAGACTCCAGATGGCATTCGAATGCCCGTCGGAGGACAAGTGGGTCCACGCAGGTGCGAGGTCGAGGCAAGGACAGAGGTCCGGGCCGGGGCGCAGTGGCCGGGCAAGGACGAGACCGGGCGCAGGCCCAGCAGGAAGTGGGTCCGGAGGTCAAGCCTTGCGTACAGGAAAGGGCGGCGTCCCACGCCAGAACCAGGACACGGGCCTACCGGGGGCTGTGGTCCCAGCCCCTCCGGAGTCCCCTCAGAGCCGCGCTGGACAGGCCCCGCTCCTGCAGGGCCGGGGAGGGGACACAGGTCCGTCGCCGGCCAGGGGTTGGGGGTAAGTTTTCAGTTTTCACTTAACCACCCAGCGAACGGTGACTCTGAGCACCGCCCGGGAGTGCAGCGCTGTCAAGGCCCCGGGTGATGCCGAGGGGTGATGGCTTCGGCGCGCGCACCCCGCTTCCCGAACAGGGCGCGGGGGTCGGGAGGGACCTCGGGGGCGACCCGGGCAAGGCGACACCAGCTACCACACTGCCGGGGCGGGCCGCGCGGGGCGTCAGCAGTGGAGTCAGGAGCGGCTCCTGGAGCGTCACCTCCGCATGTCACACCGCCCTCCACATGCCACACGCCCTCCGCACGTCACACGCCCTCCGCACGTCACACCGCCCTCCGCATGTCACACGCCCTCCGCATGTCACACGCCATCCGCATGTCACACGCCCTCCGCATGTCACACGTCCTCTGCATGTCACATGCCGGCGGCTTCTCCATGGGGAAGCAGGGGCCACAGCACCGCGGCAGCGCTCGGGGGCAGTGCACGGGAGAACTGGGCGGGCCCCGCATGCCGTCCTGTCCGGAACCTGGGCTTTGGACCGGACCACCTGGGCTCCCAGTTGCGTTTTCCTTCTGCTTCATCGTGTGACTCGGGTCACATGACTCCCCGCGTGACACCTGAGGACCGCGGCTCCGTGTGCTTGGCCACCTGCCCGGGCCCCACGGCAAGTGGAGGTGTGTGGACCGAGCCCCCGAGTCTGTGCTCAGCACCGCGGGGAGTCCCACGTGGCTTTTCTGGAGCAGCCGCTGCCGTCCTGTGGCTGGAGGTGTGGTTCCTGCGAGGCCTCAGGCACAGGCGCTGGGGGCAGCCGGGGTGCTGGGGGGGGCAGCCTGGGCGCTGGGGGGGGCAGCCGGGGCGCTGGGGGGGGGGCAGCCGGGGTGCTGGGGGGGGCAGCCTGGGCGCTGGGGGGGGCAGCCGGGGCGCTGGGGGCAGCCGGGGCGCTGGGGAGGGCAGCTGAGCGGTGCCCCTTGCTGTTGGTGAGGCAGTCGGCATCCTGCGTGGAGTCTGGTCACGATGCCAGGGGTGCGTGCGGGTGGCCTTGTCCTCGGAAGCTCATGTGTGCGCACGCGTCCTTCTCAGGGACAATGCCGACAGGACAGGGCAGAACGCGGCGGCATGTCTCCCTCCCCGTGTCTCCCCTCCCCGTGTCTCCCTCCCCGTGTCTCCCTCCCCGTGTCTCCCTCCCCGTGTCTCCCTCCCCGTGTCTCCCCTCCCCGTGTCTCCCTCCCCGTGTCTCCCCCCCGTGTCTCCCCTCCCCGTGTCTCCCTCCCCGTGTCTCCCCTCCCGTGTCTCCCTCCCCGTGTCTCCCCTCCCCGTGTCTCCCCTCCACGTGTCTCCCTCCACGTGTCTCCCTCCCCGTGTCTCCCTCCACGTGTCTCCCTCCCCGTGTCTCCCCTCCCCGTGTCTCCCTCCACGTGCTGGGCGTCTGCCTGGCAGGCTCGCAGCCCCTCCGACCAGCCTGCCTCCCGCCTGGTCCGGCACCGGCCTTCCCACCCGCAGGGCTGAGGGCAGCACCGGCCGCGGGAGACACGGGGCGGCCGCCTGGAAACACTCCTGTGCGCTCACCAGCCGGCGGCCGCCTCCTCTCCCAGGTGGCGGGGCAGGTTCACTGGTCACCGCACGCAGCGCTGTCCCGGGACCCAGGTGCTCCCCCACCCCGGGTGCTCCCCCACCCCGGGTGCTCCCCGGGAAACCCGAGTGCTCCCCCACTCCGAGTGCTCCCCCATTCTGGGTGCTCCCCACCCTGGGTGCTCCCCACCCTGGGTGCTCCCCCACTCCGAGTGCTCCCCCATTCTGGGTGCTCCCCCACCCCGGATGCTCCCTGTGGGACCCCGAGTGCTCCCCCACCCCGGATGCTCCCCGGGAAACCCGAGTGCTCCACCACTCCGAGTGCTCCCCCACTCTGAGTGCTCCCCACCCTGGGTGCTCCCCCACTCTGGGTGCTCCCCACCCTGGGTGCTCCCCCACTCTGGGTGCTCCCCACCCTGGGTGCTCCCCCACCCCGGATGCTCCCCGGGAAACCCGGGTGCTCCCCCACTCCAAGTGCTCCCCCACTCTGGGTGCTCCCCACCCTGGGTGCTCCCCGCGGGCCCCGGTGCTCTGGGGCGCTCCGGGGGCAGTGTCTGCGGACCCACGTTGTCTAGGACATCCTCCAAACCACAGGGACGCCCATTTAACAACGCGGGGTGCAGCGTGCAGCTCCTCTGGGTCTGAGGGGACGGCTCCGTGTGACGGTGGTTCCCAGCCGGGGTCTCGCCGGTGACTGCGGGTCCCCACTCCCCACTCGGAAGGGGCTTGACAAGCGGTAAAGCGCTGCCTGACTTGGTGGTTGTGAGCGTGAGATTCCCACCAGCGGGGCGGCTGGGCACCCAGCCCCGCGGCCCCGAGCCCCACCTGGGAATGGGGGTGCGGGCGGCCCCGAGCCCCACCTGGGAATGGGGGTGCGGGCGGCCCCGAGCCCCACCTGGGAATGGGGGTGCGGGCGGCCCCGAGCCCCACCTGGGAATGGGGGTGCGGGCGGCCCCGAGCCCCACCTGGGAATGGGGGTGCGGGCGGCCCCGAGCCCCACCTGGGAATGGGGGTGCGGGCGGCCCCGAGCCCCACCTGGGAATGGGGGTGCGGGCGGCCCCGAGCCCCACCTGGGAATGGGGGTGCGGGCGGCCCCGAGCCCCACCTGGGAATGGGGGTGCGGGAGGCCCCGAGCCCCACCTGGGAATGGGGGTGCGGGCGGCCCCGAGCCCCACCTGGGAATGGGGGTGCGGGCGGCCCCGAGCCCCACCTGGGAATGGGGGTGCGGGCACAGGGCGTGGCCAACCAGCCCCCAGGAGGCAGGTTTCTCTGTGGGGATCGAACCCTACATCCCACCTCACAAATGAACTTGGCCCTAGGAATGACGTGGGGCCATGGTTGAAAACAGATGCCCAGTCCCACCAGCCCCAGGCCCCGGGCTCCCCGGGAGAGAGAACACCCCGGCCCGCTCCAGCCCCGAGGAGGCCGTGTCCAGCAAGCTCTCTGAGCCCAACGGCCTCCGTGCCTCGCAGCCGTGCAGTGGGAGCCCCAAGACCAGGGCCCCACACACCCAGAAACCCCGCACGCCGGGCCTGCGCCCGCACACACTCACACTCACTCAGTACCCGGAGGCCACGTGGCCGCCCCGCCAGGCGATGGGAAGGGCAGCAGCGCCCCCTGCAGTCCAGGCGGCCCTCTGCCCTGAGAGCCAGGCTGAGCCCGCCCCTCCCTGCGGCTCCAGCCTCTCCTCCTGGTTCACGCCTGCCCTGCTCCCCCCGGGACCAGGACGGGGCGCCGTGCGACCCCTCTACCCCACGGTGGCGTCCCGTCGGGAGGAGGGAGGCTTCTGTGAGCTCAGAGCCTTGCTCTGCACGGTGTTGGTTTGGTTAGTATTCTTTGGTTACTCCTCACCTGACGATATTTTTCATTGATTTTTGGAGAGAGTGGAAGGGAGGGGGCGAGACAGAGAGAGAAATATTGATGTGAGAGAGAGACACATGGATTCGTTGCCTCCTGCACATGCCCCAACCAGGGCCGGGATGGAGCCTGCAACCGAGGTACGTGCCCTTGACCAGAATCCATCCCGGGACCCTTCCGTCCGTGGGCCGATGCTCCATCCACTGAGCCACACTGGCCAGGGCCCCCAGGTTTACAGTAAGACGGGCAAAACAGTGTCCACCGGACACCCCCAGAGCTTTGTCATTCCAGCGGGACCCACAGGACACGGGGGGGGGGCGGTCAAGCCCTGCTAGACACCCCCACGCTGGCCACCCAGCACCCCCCTCTGCTTTAGTTGTGCGACGCACCCCTGGCGCCTCCGTCTCACCTACAGGGCTGGTCAGCAGGGTCTAAATATTGCCCTGACATCACCGGCCAGTCTGGGAATCGCACTGCCGCCGCCTCAGGGTCAGGCCCGAGGACCGAGGGCGGGGCGGGCACTACGGCCTCCCCGGGTCCTGGCCATCGGGAAGCCCTGCGCTCCTGGGCGGCCGGGTCCCACCAGGCCGGTGCCCAGCCTCCACGCTGTGTGGGCCCCACGAGGCGCTTGTGAAAGTGAGAGCCTGGTTTGGCAGGTTTGGGGCAGGACCTGAGAGTCTGAACCTCTCAAATGCCTCCTGGGAAGGGGCCCAGAAATCGACCCACGCCCCTGTGCTCGATCCGTATTCGACAGAGGAGGCCAGAGCATACACTGGGATAAAGACAGTCTCTTCGATAAGTGGTGCTGGGGAAACTGGGGAGGTACTTGCAAAAAAAAAGGAAATTAGACCACCACCTGACACCACACACAAGAATAAACTCAAGCCCTAACCAGTGTGGCTCAGTGGATAGAGCGTCGGCCTGCGGACTGCAGGGTCCCGGGTTCGATTCCGGTCGAGGGCATGTACCTTGGTTGCGGGCACATCCCCAGTAGGGGGTGTGCAGGAGGCAGCTGATCAATGTTTCTCTCTCATCGATGTTTCTAACTCTCTATCCCTCTCCCTTCCTCTCTGTAAAAAATCAATACAATATATTTAATTTAAAAAAAAGAATAAACTCAAAATGGATAAAAGACTTAAATATAATCACAAAACCATAAAAGTCCTAGGAGAAAACCCAGGCAGGAAAATCTCAGCCATTCCTCACAGCAGTGTTTTGCTGATATGTCTCTGTGGGCAAGGGAAGCAAAGGAGGACATAAACAAATAGAACTCCATCCGACTGAGAATCTCTGCACAGCCACGGAGACCACCCGCAGGATGGAAAGGGAGCCCGCTGCCTGGGAGAACACTTGTGCCCATGTTATATCTGGTAAGGGGCTAAGCTCCAAAATCTGTAAAAGACGTACACTACTCAACACCAAGAAGAGGAACAGCCCAATGAGAAAATGGGGCGAGGGACCCGAATACACACTTCTCCAAGGAGGACATACAGATGGCCAACGGACAGTGAAACAATGCTCAGCATCACTAATCGTGAGACAGATGCAAATTCAAATGACAATGAGGTGTCACCTCCTACCTGCCAGCATGGCCACCATCAGTACATGGGTCAATAAATCAACAAACGACAAGTGCTGGCGAGGATGCGGAGAAAAGGGACCCCTCGTGCGCTGCTGGTGGGAACGCAGACGGGTGCAGCCACCGTGGAGGAGAACAGTGTGGCGTTTCCTCAAAAAATAAAAAATCATAGTGCCTTTTGACCCAGAGGTCCCACTTCTGGAAATATATCCTCAGAAACCTGAAACACCAATCAGAAAGAATGTATGCACCCCTATGTTCATAGCGGCATTACGTATAATAGCTAAGATCTGGAAACAGCCCAAGTGCCCATCAGTAGATAATGGATAAAAATGCTGTGGTACCTTTGCCCAATGGAATAGTACTGTCATATAAAAGAAATAAAATAAAATAAAAATAAAGAAAGAAAAAGAAGAGGACATGGGACATCTTACCTTTTGCGACAGCATGGATGGACCTGGAGCGTGTTATCCTAAATGAAAGAAGCCACTCAGAAAGGTCAGCATCATATGATCTCACCGTTATGTGGACCCTAATGAATAAAATAAACTGATAAACAGCCTAGGCGTGCATACGAGGAAGAGGCTCACAGCTGTCAGAGGGGCGGGGGCCTGGGGGGCTCTGTGAAAGAAGGGGAAGGGATCGAGCCAAAACAAACAAACACGCGTGTACTGTGGCTATCACATAGATGCAGACAGCAGGGTGGTGACAGCCAGAGGGGAAGGGGGTGGGCACAGGGGGGGTGGGCAGAGGGGAGGGAGGCGCATGGGGACGGAGGGAGACTCGGATGGGCGCGCGATGCAGTGACAGGTGATGTTCTGTTGAGCTGTACACTTGAAACCTGTATGCCCTTGTGAACCAATGTCACCCCCAACAAATGCAATAAAACATAAAATAAAATGCTTCACGGACCACACGTTAAGTAGCAATGCCAAAAAACTGCTGTCCCCAATTCATAGAAGATAAAAACGGGGGTTCAGAAGTGTGAGTGGCCCTTCCCACTGCCTCTCCAACCCCCACAGGAAGCCAGGGTTTCAGGCTAGTTCCCCAAGTCCACGTGCAGTGTCCCCCCAAACCCCCACATCCCTAGGAAGACGTAGGCCCCTCACATGCAATCTGAGGCCCTCCTTTCGCCCACCTAACATTTCTTTGCAACTTTTCTGTGTGTTTAAAAACACAGGCCCAGCCGGCGTGGCTCAGTGGTTGAGTGTCGACCTATGAACCAGGAGGTCACAGTTTGATTCCTGGTCAGAGCACATGCCTGGGTTGCAGGCTCGATCTCCAATAGGGGGCGTGCAGGAGACAACCAATCAATGATTCTCTCTCATCATGGATGCTTCTATCCCCCTCTCCCTTCCTCTCTGAAATAAATTTAAAAGTAAAAATAAAAACACAGTCACACTAATTTTTGAACCTACTTGAAGGGTAGTCCTCGTTCTATTCTCTCAATTGCTCTGTGGGTCTGAACACGTCACATTGAAAAGCAGGGCACGAGAGGAGAGCGATGTGAACGCCGCTCAGAGCACACGTGCGTCCTTGGGGGTGGGGGTGGGGGGTGGGAGGAGCACAGGCCCAGCCTCAGAAGACCTGAATTTGAATCCTGGGTTTACCATGTACACAGGCAACGTTGCTTCCCTGAGCCCAGGTCCTGCCTGGAAATGGGACACGTGCACTCCAGGGCAGCATATGTGAGAGTGGCAGGTACTGAGGAACCTATATATATAAAAGCCTAAGCAACCGCCGGTAGCTATGATGTGCACTGACCACCAGGGGGCAGATGCTCAATGCACAGGCATGGAAACATGGAACAGACTGATGAATCTCAGAGGGAGCGGGGAGGAGGGCAGGAAGAGATTAACCAAAGGTCTTATATGCACACTAGAGGCCCAGTGCATGGATTCGTGCTCCAGTGGGGTCCCTCAGTCTGGCCTGTGGGGATCTGGCCAAAACCAGCTCTCTGACATCCCCCAAAGAGTCCTGGATTGAGAGAGGGCGCAGGCCAGGCCAAGGGATCCCACCCCCACGCCCTGGGCCTCTAGTGGCTCAATAAAAGTAGCTTTTAAAAAAATACATATATATATATATATTGATTTCAGAAAGGAAGGGAGAAGGAGAGAAAGAGAGAGAGAGAGAGAGAGAGAAAAACATCAATGATGAGAGAAAATCATGGATTGGCTGCCTCCCACATGCCCCCCACTGGGGATGGAGCCTGCAACCTGGGCATGTGTCCTGACCAGGAATCAAACTGTGACCTCCTGGTTCATAGGTCGACGCTCAACCACTGAGCCACACCGGCTGGGCTGAAAGTAGCTTTTGAATCTCATGAGGAACAACGCTATAATAAAGGTACCATCAGGGTTTTTAGACTCAAAAGGCCTGACTTCAAATCCCAGAACGTGTCCCTTGCCCCGTCCCCTGATGGGGTCTGGCCCTTCCCCTGCACAGTGACAGGTGCTCTGGTGAGCTGCAGGGAAGATGAACTGGGACCAGGAGCCGGCAGTGGCCGGCTGAGAGCGGGTGTTTAATAAACAAGAGCCATTCCTGTGACAAGATGCCGTGTACGTATTTACCAGCCACCAGCATCGCCCCTTGCCGTGGCGGACACTCTTCTAAGCGCTGTTCAAACACTAACTCAGCTAATTCCCGTAACGGTCCCACGCGCCGCGCCACCATGAGATCAATGTCACTGATCGGGAGACGGGCACTACGAGGGCCAAAGTCGCTCGGCGGGGAAGGGAGCGACGGACCCCTGACCCTGGCCTTCTGAGTCCTTGCTCTTATCGGCTACTGTCTGTCTCTCAACGGAAATGTTAAGAAAGCATCCTCGCCCGTTTGGCTCCGTGGCTAGAGCGTCGGCCCGTGGACCGAAGGGTCCCGGGTTGGATTCGGATGAGGCAAGACCGGTCCCGTGTCAACGCCTCGGCTCCCACAGCAACCAACGCAGCAGCAGCAGCAAAGCCCGGACCCACCACGCTGCGGGGAGGGTCAGCCCGCCGTAGCCCAGCCATCGGGCCCCACACACCTGTCCATCACCCCGTGGCACCGTCCACCTCGAACGGTACCATGCACCAGGCCAATGACATCTCAATAAACCAGGGCGGGCGGGGAATTGGGAAACGAAAGGGATCTGCTCTGGAGAATCAGGCCCCTTCGGGCCCAGGAACCTCCTGGAAAAGTCCCTGATCCTGTGGAGAGAGGGCCCCCCACTGGTGCTCTGTGGAGGAGCGGGCAGAGGTGTCTGCACTTACAACCCGGGGTACCTATCCCCCCAAAGCATGGGGGGCGGGGGCAGGGGCGCCGTCACAGGCGCAGGGAGTGGTCCTTTCAGGCGGTAGAAGAGGAGTCATGGGGGGGGGGGGCGCGGCTATGATGTCACTTCCCCTGAGAGGAGGAAACCTCCCTTTGGCCGCTCCCAGGATACGCGGTGCCTTTAAGCGGCAAGGACGCATTCAACCAACAAACACCAAGAGTGACTCTGAGCGAGGAGAGGGGAGCCGGGGAGCCGCCCCGCAGGGCTGACAAAGGGCAGCGAAGAGCCTGCCCTCCCCGCCAGCAGCCTGTCCTCCACCTGCCGGGCCAGGCGTCACGGCAGCGTCTGCGATCTGCTTCCAAAACTCTTTAGAGGAAGAGGAGAAGGGTCTTTGGTCAAAACTGTGGGAAAGAAGACAAAACCCTTCGGCGTCTGTAAGCTCCGCCCAAGGCTGGGTGTTTGGACAAGGACCCGCTGTCATCACCAGGCTGAAGTCAGGAGAAGCAGTGTCCCTGAGGATATACCCCGGGGGAGCCCACAGGACGTCGGGGGCGTTGAGAGCACGGCCCAGGACCGACTGGAAGCTGTGGGTTTCGTGGAAATTTGTTGCAGGGGATTTATCCACGCAGGGGGTAAATATTGACTAAGTGAAGGTCAAGGTCCCTGCTTCTCTTCAGGAAGAGCAAATCCCGGCATTCTCGGCGACGCAAAGTCAAAATTTACTCTGCAACATCCAGAAAAGACATAGAGGGCGATACAAACAAGTGGAAGTGCATACCATGTTCATGGATGGGAAGAATTATCGTCAAAATATCCACGCCACCCAAAGCGATCTACAGATGCTACGCAATCCCTATTGAAACACCAATAGCATATGTCATGGATCTAGAAAAAAATACTCCAAAAATGTATATGGAACCAAAAAAGACCCCTCAGCAATCTTGAGAAAAAAGAACAAAGTTGGAGGGATCACAATCCCGGATATCAAATTATACTACAAAGCCCCGTCATCAGAACAGCCTGGCACTGCCACAAGAACAGGCATAAAGATTGATGGATCAGAACAGAGACCCCAGAAATTGACCCAAGCCATTACACTCAATTAATATTTGACAAAGGAGGCAAGAGCATACAATGGAGTCAAGGCAGTCTCTTCAATAAATGGTGTTGGGAGAACTGGACAGGTACATGCAAAAAAAATGAAACCAGACCACCCACTTACACCAGACACAAGAATAAACTCAAAATGGATAAAGGACTTAAATGTAAATCACAAAACCATAAAAATCCTAGAAGAAAACAGGCAGTGCAATCTCAGACATCTCACGTGGCAGTATTTCCACCGATACTTCTCCTAGGACAAGAGAAACGAAGGGGGAAAAATAAACCACATTCCATCAAACTAAGACGCTTCTGCACAGCAAAAGAACCACCCACAAATGAAAAGGGAGCCCACTGAATGGGAGGACATATTTGCCAATGATGCATCGGATAAGGGATTCATTTCCAAAATATACAAAGAACTCACACACCTCAACACCGGGAAGACACAGAATCCAACTTAAAAATGGGCAAAGGACCTGAACAAACACATCTCCAAAGAGGGCATACAGATGGCCAAGAGACACATGAAAAGATGAAATGCAGATGATGTGAATGAGTGGGCATGGCTGTGTTTCAATAAAACTTTATTTATGGAGGCCGAAATCTGAAGGGCATACTTTTCACGTGTCACGAAGTATTCTTCTTCTTCTGATTTTCCCCAACCATGTAAACATGCAAAAACCATCCTCAGCTCACGGGCCACGAGAGAAGAGGTGGTGGGCAGGTTTGTCTCCTTCCGGGGGTGAGGTTGGGTGGTAAGGAGGGTCATCGTGAGCATCAGCACGAGCTGAGACAGCAGCAGGAGCCTGTCACACGATTGCCATTCAATCTGTGGTCCCTCTGGGAGCAGGACACAGGTGCTGTCATGGCGTAGGCCAGGAGACTGGAGCCGCGCACTTTTCTTGGATGTAGTTTTAAGTCTACTGCGTAGACACTCGTGGCCGCAGAGGACATGGAGGGTTTGCTTGGTTGCTGATTTACTCTGAGGATGGAGCTTGTTCTCCTTTCCACTCGTTCCCTCACTTTCTGTTATTTCCCCTTCCTCTATTCTCCCTCCCCTGTTCCTTTAACAGGCCGCCTGGCTGCTCTCCGGAAATGGCCAGCCTGCGTCTCCTGGGGCCGTCGCCTGGGGACCAGCACTCCGGACCTCACTCTGGGTAGAAGAGGCAGCTGCCTCTGGGTCGTCTCCTTTCCGCTCCTCGTTTTCCCATGTCTTAAACTGAAAGGTTTAGTTATTGATTTGAGATCCTTCTCTTTTTAAAAAAAGTCAATATATTTGTATTGATTTCAGAGAGGAAGGGAGAGGGAGAGAGAGAGAAACATCAATGATGAGAGAGAATCATTGACTGGCTGCCTCCTGTACGCCCCCCACTGGGGATGGAGCCTGCAACCCGGGCATATGCCCTGACTGGGAATCGAACCCTGACCTCCTGGTTCCTAGGTCTATGTTCAACCACTGAGCCACACCCGCCGGTCGAGATCATTCTCCTCTTTCATGCAGTTATGCACAACTATAAATTTTCCTCTACGTACTGCCTTAGCTGCATCCCATACACTTTGGTACATCGTGTTTCCTTTCAAAGTATTTTCTAATTTCCCTTGTGACTCCTTCTTGGGCCTGTTACTTACTTATGGGGGTGCTGGGGTGAGGGAGGCTCCCCGCTGCCTACTGACGGTACAGCTCCATCTGGAGCCTACCTAGGTGTCCTTTCTTTGGGGGTGCTGAGATACTCCAATATCCTACCCCAAATTTCACGTCTCTCACCAGAAGTCACATAAGGTGAGTTTCTCTTTTGTCACTGAGAGTCTTGACTGAGACTCAGAGGGAAAAAGGGGGGGAGCCAGGGCGTGGGGGGGGGGGGGGAGCCTGGGCGGTGAGCACCTGCCCCCGGCGGGGCGTCGACTCCTGTGCAGAGAACTTCTCTTTCTCCCTCCAGCGCCCAGGCGAGCAGCAGGTGCCTTGCCGAGAGCAGGTCCTCTCCCGGCCTCCGCGGGTCAGCACGGCGAGTGCCAGAAGCTCTGTGCACCATCACGTCCCCACCACGCCACGCTCCAGCACGCCTAGCCCTCTAGCCCTGACTCATCCATCCAGCGAATTACAAACTCCTGGAGTGTGGCTTCTCCGAGGGGCCGCTCTCCCCCGTCCCCGTCTAACGCACCTGTGTTTGTGGCCAGCCATGACCTAAGCGAGTGACCTCTCCATCGGAAAGGGGACTGATCACGCTCAGTAGCGCTGGGCTAGGACCCGCTGTCAGGGCCTCACCTCAACTTCCTTATCTTCAACAATTCTTCTTCTAAAACAGTCACATTCGGAGACTAGTTCCTCTAGGCCAGTGGTTGGCAAACTCATTAGTCCACAGAGCCAAATATCAACAGTACAACGATTGAAATTTCTTTGGAGAGCCCAATTTTTTAAACTTCAACTTCTCCTAACGCCACTTCTTCAAAATAGACTCGCCCAGGCCGTGGTATTTTGTGGAAGAGCCACACTCAAGGGGCCAAAGAGCCGCATGTAGCTCGCGAGCCGTGGTTTGCCGAACACGGCGCTAGCCTGAGGTGCTGCGGGTGAACTCCTCAACATATGAACGTAAGGGGCCACCAGTGGGCCCACAGCAGTGACCTCCAGACCCTCCTGGGTGACTAACATGCCACCCCCAGAGCCTACCTGGGTGCCCACATCACCCTGATCCCGAGTGGTTCATTCTCTCCTCTCTGGGAGCCCAGCCCCCGACCTGAGCCCTCCACTCCCCACACCTGAGCCCTCCATCCACACCTGAGTCCTCCATCCACACCTGAGCCCTCCACCCACACCTGAGTCCTCCATCCACACCTGAGCCCTCCATCCACACCTGAGTCCTCCATCCACACCTGAGTCCTCCACCCCACACCTGAGCCCTCCATCCACACCTGAGTCCTCCACCCACACCTGAGTCCTCCATCCACACCTGAGTCCTCCATCCACACCTCAGCCCTCCATCCACACCTGAGCCCTCCACCCACACCTGAGTCCTCCATCCACACCTGAGTCCTCCACCCACACCTGAGTCCTCCATCCACACCTGAGTCCTCCATCCACACTGAGCCCTCCACCCACACCTGAGTCCTCCATCCACACTGAGCCCTCCACCCACACCTGAGTCCTCCACCCACACCTGAGCCCTCCACCCACACCTGAGTCCTCCACCCACACCTGAGTCCTCCACCCACACCTGAGTCCTCCACCCACACCTGAGCCCTCCACCCACACAGAGTCCTCCACTCCCCACACCTGAGTCCTCCATCCACACCTGAGTCCTCCATCCACACCTGAGTCCTCCACCCACACTGAGTCCTCCACCCACACCTGAGTCCTCCATCCACACCTGAGTCCTCCATCCACACCTGAGTCCTCCATCCACACCTGAGTCCTCCATCCACACCTGAGTCCTCACCCCTCAGACCGAGCCCTCAGGTGAAGTCCTTCCACGTTGGAGGCGCATCTGCCCGGACTGGCCCTCCAGACCTGGGGCACAGCCAGTAGGGGAGCCACAGGCGTAGGGGAGCCACAGGCGTAGGGGAGCCACAGGCTTAGGGGAGCCACAGGCGTAGGGGAGCCACAGGCATAGGGCCTGCCGTGAGTACTGCCTGGAGGAGGGTGAGCACATTCGCTGGAAAGCAAGCATCTCAGGGAAGGGGGGGGGGGTCCCCGACAGAGAGGACGCGAAAGGCGCACCTGCGTGTCCCTGCACCCCGGCCCCCTCGCGTCCCCCTGGCCCCGTGCCCCAGCCTTGGGAGGCCCGGCTTCTCCTCAGCCCTCGCCCTGGGGGTGGGGTGAGTCCTGGCAGCGTTAGAGCCCACTGCGCAGGCTCACAGCGTCTGCCCCCGAGGGTCCACCTTCACCTTGGGCCGGTGCCTGAGGGAGGACTTGATGAGACCTGGGGCCAAGGGAAATGGGGGTTTGTCAGCGCCTGGGTCTCAGGTGGAGACGGGGTGGCGCCCCGTCCCTGCCTCTCAAGGGAGCCCCGCACGTTCACCATCAAGGTGACTCCCCACTCTCTCAGGTGCTCAGACCCCGGACGGGAGGAGCGGTGCGGTTTGCACACAAACCCCACCCGGGTCGGCACCTGCGTGCGGCCGTGACGTGTGAGTGTCCGGAGTCACCCAGCTGGCCCTCCCTGTGGCCCTCCCGCCCCGGAGACCTCCTCACAGCTCTGCCCAGCGGCAGCAGGGCCACGCTCCTGGGAGACAAGTCCCAGATGTGACCCACGGGGACGCCACGTGGGCGCCCCTCCCACGGGCGCGGGGAGAAATGCAGAGGGAGGAGCGGCAGACCCTGCGGATGGAGCGCCCCTCGCTCTCACCCTGCCCCGGCTCTCCGCCTGCCTCTCCCCACGGCCCAGCCTCCAGGTGCCCGGCCACCTCCCCGCCCAGCCCGGCTCACCCCTCAGCCTCTGACTTCCTTTCCCCATAAAAACTGGCGCCCTTCCTGCCTTACCACCCCCTGGATTACTCAGACAGACTGTGTGATTCCAACTCTAGAACATTCTGGAAAAGACAAAACTATGGAGGCCAGAAAGCAGGCTGGAGATTGCCAGAGGGGGTGGTGGGGGCGGCAGAGGCCAGGGCGCCCGGGGCAGGGACAATACTGTGGGGATGCCATAGTGACGGACACAGGCCTTTGTCCAAACCCACAGTGACACCGAGAGGGAGCCCCGTGCAAACTACGGACTTGGCTCAACACGGTGTCCCGCCCCAGCCGGTGTTGCTCAGTGGATAGCGCGCCGGCCTCCGGACTAAAGGTCCCGGGTTGGAACCCAGTCAAGGGCACAGGCCCAGGTTGCGGCCTTGATCCCAGGAGGGGGCGTGCGGGAGGCAGCCGATCCACGGTTCTCTCTCATCCTTGGTGTTTCTCTCTCTCTCCCCCTTCCTTCCTCTCTGACATCAATGGAAATATTTTTAAAAAGGTGTGCGGAGAGGGCAGAGCTCCCTTAAGCGTTGCTGATGCTAAGAAAAAGGGCCCTTGAGAAGGTCAGGCCGGGGCTCCTGAGTAAAGAGAGGGCGCGGCGGCCCGAGCCCCGGAGCTCAGGTGTAGACAGCGCAGGAATGACAGCCCGCGTCACAGTCCAGCAGCGGAGGAGGATGTGCCCCGGGGTCCCCGACGCCCTAAAGGCACCCACAGAGGCCCTAAAGGCACCCACAGAGCTCCGGGGCAGGAGGATGGAGCACCGGTTGGGGCGGGCGAGGTGGCTGGAGGAGGAGGAGGAGGAGCACGTGGGGAGGAAAGGGCTCGGCTCCTTTAACCTCGGGCTCCGGCGGAGCTCAGAGCGAGGGCTGAGTGCAGACTGGCGTTTGGGTAGCGGCGGCGAGGCTGGGAGGCAGGAACCAATCGTAGCTTTCATTTCCCAGGACCCGGGGGAGGAACAAGGCCGAAGGGGGCAGCCGGTCAGGCCGCGGGGACCCAGAGGGACGCGGGCGTGGCCCGCAGGCTCCGGGCTGTGTCTCGAGGGGGCAGGAGACATGGTCACTGCAGGAGCGGAGCGAGATGGGAAATGGTGTCATCAAGGGCGTGAGGCCGCCGGTCACCCTGGAACAGACGTCCTCAAACTACGGCCCGCGGGCCACATGCGGCCCGCCGAGGACATGGATCCGGCCCGCCGGGGGCCGCTGCCTGTCCTGCTTAGCAGCCGACGCGTCCCAGGCCCGCAGTGCACATAGGAATTTGTTCATAGTTTGTTTTTTTTAAACTATAGTCCGGCCCTCCCACGGTCTGAGGGACAGGGAACTGGCCCCCTGTTTAAAAAGTTTGAGGACCCCGGCCCTGGAAGGACAGAGCCTCAGGTGTCTGCCTCCTGACTCCACACCGGTCCAGGGGGGTCAGAGACGCTGCCAGGCCCGCGGCTAGCGGCTGGCGGGCCCCACGCCGGGAGCGTGGCAGCGAGGACACCGCGCGGCGGGCGGGGCAGAGGGCCGCACAGCGTGATTCCCACGCCTTCGCTCTGGTGCTGACACGGGGGGCTCGTGGAGGCAGCCCTGGGCGGACCTGTAGCCGAAGGAAAGCTCAGGCCAGCACAGCTCAGCTGAGTGCAACTCAAATGCCTTCTCCGCCCGAAGGGCTTACGCACCTCACATTCCCCTGGAGAAGTCCCGGGGGACCCTTCCCTGCCCGGAGCCCGCCAGGCTCACGGTGACCTGCGGGGAGCGGGGACGGTGGAACGACAGGGACTGCGCTGCCCGTGGCTGGTCAGCGCCGGCCTCCCGGTCTCCAGGGCCCCCTCCTGTAAGACAAGGGCCGCACGGGGCACCCCTGGGGGCTCTTGCCAGGGTCGTCTGAAGGGAGGGGTGTTCCATCAATACACCTTAGCCATCATTATTATTTTAAATATATCTTTATTGACTTCAGAGAGGAAGGGAGAGGGAGAGAGACAGCCACGGTGAGAGAGACTCATGGATCGATCGCCTGCCTTCCGCACCCTGGGCGTGTGCCCTGACCGGGAATCCAACCGTCACCTCCTGCTTCTTGGGCTGATGCTCAGCCACGGAGCCGGCCGGCCGCGCTCAAGAACCAACCACAAGGTGAGATTCACTCTGAGTTTAAGGCTCTTGGCTGGCCTCGAGCCCTGAGTCCTGGCTCTCAAGTCCGAGCTAATGCTCCTTTGACCACTTATCCGAGAGGAGAGGTGCGTCCGCATCGCCGCCTCGTGGGGAAACGCGGCTCAGGGTGGAGCCCCGTGGGCGGGCGCGGACGCTGCGTCTTTGGTCATCGAGGGATGCGCGCCGTGAGACACCCTCTGTCTGAGCATTCTGGTGGGCACGCTCTCCGTCCATCACCACGGCTCCCCCCGGCCCTCTCAGGGGAGCGGGGACAGAGTGTCCCGCGGGCTCTGCCTCAGGCCAACGGAGCCTTCGGGGCCACACGCGTGACCCTGGCCGTGCGTTTCCTGGCATCGGAACCTGCCTGCCCCGAGGCATTCTCCCTTCCTCTCTGAAGTCAATAAAGATATGTTTAAAATAATAATCATGTCAGACTCGGGCAGACAGCTGTCTCCCAGCACAGCGTGCGTGGATTGGAGGGCACTCCCACGGCGTGGGACCCGAGTGGCCAGCTACGGGGACAGGAACGGCGCTCTCAGCAGCCTCGTGTCCACGGACGGCCTTTCAGCAGACACGGCCCCTGAGAGACCAAGCGCTTCTGAAACGCTCCTTTCACAGACGTGGGTGTTCATGGACTAGAGATGGTCCCTCTGCACCGTCATGCAGTGCGTGCACGCTCCGGGACCGCAGGAGGCCGGGCTGGGCGGGGTAGAACTTGGAGCCAGCAGGACGGTGGTGAGTCCGTCCTCCCTTGCCGGGGGGGGGGGCAGCGGTGGGGGTAGGAGGCCTGCCCGGATCCTTCCAAGATCAGCGAGGACGGGGGGCCCTGAACAGAGAGCTCACAGGCTTCCTCTGTGGCAGCAAGAGGGACAGAGAGCAGGTGTGGGGGCGCCCACGGCCCAGAACTCCGTCTCCTTCTGGAGAGTCTTGTCCCTGGAGGAGCCCAGCCTCCCCCGGGCAGCAGGGGTGAGGTTTCCGCTGGGAAAGAGAAATAGGACCTGGTCTGTCAGGATCACCGAACCCGGCGTGTCCGTGAGGGCTCCCCTGGAGAGAGAGAACCAGCAAGACAGATGATAGATAGATAGGTAGATAGATGATAGATAGAAAGATAGGCGATAGATGATAGATACATAGATATAGATGATATAGAGATAGATAGAGATAGAGATATAGAGATAAATAATAGAGATGGATGGATGATACATAGATATAGACAGATATAGTAATAGCTAGATATAGATAGATGAATAATAGATAATAGATAGGTGATAGAGACAGAAATATCGGTGACAGATGATAGATACATAGATATAGATATAGATAAATAATAGAGATGGATGGATGATACATAGATATAGACAGATATAGATAATAGATAGATGGATAACAGATGATTGATAGATAGATAGATAGATAGATAGATAGATGATAGATAATAGATAGATGGATAATAGATGATTGATAGATAGATAGATGATAGAGATAGAAATATCAGTGATAGATGATAGATACATAGATATAGATATAGATAAATAATAGAGACGGATAGATGATACATAGATATAGATAGACAGATATAGATAATAGATATAGGTAGATGGTAGATATAGATACATAGATATATAGAGATAGATATATAGGTTATAGATTATAGATACATAGATGATAGATAGATATAGATAGATTGATAATAGATGATAGATAGATAGATAGATAGATAGATAGATAGATAGATAGATGATAGATAGATAATAGATACCTGGGTAGGTAGATCCACAGACACAGGAATGGACTGAAGGGTTATACCATCACTGGGGCCCAAACCCTGTAGGGCAGGCCATGCGGAGGGCAGGCTGGAGCGTCCACAGGCGGGTGTCTTCTTCCTCAGGGAAACCTCAGCTCTTCCCTTAGAGCCTTTGTGCTGAGTGGGTGGCCCCCGGGTACTAGGGTGATGTCTCTGGATGGCGCCCACTGAGTGTGCACGTGGCTCTCCGTTACCAACACCTTCACGAGGACAACTAGGTGAACCTTGCACAGCTGGGACCAGCACCTCGCCAAGTGCACACCTGGAACCGACCGTCACATCTGGTCTGGCCAGAAAGTTGCTCAGATCCTCTCAAACAGCATCTGTGCCCTAGCTGCCCAGGTACAGTCTGGCACCCCAGAGTGCCAGCGTTGTGGGTTTTTCGTCTCTTCCTGTTCCTCAGCTACAAAAATCAAGCAGCTGACACATCCCGGGGACTTTCTGGGAGATTGCCCGGCCATCTTCCTCCAGCCCCACGCTGTCCAGCCCCCTGGCCCCCCATCGGCCCTGCTGCAGGGGGGGCAGGGAGGGGGGAAGCCGGTGACTGAAGTCAGACTGGTTGCTGTGGAATTCCTATTTAATATTGGCACTAGGAGCAGTGGTCGGCAAACTCATTCGTCAACAGAGCCAAATATCAACAGGACAACGATTGAAATTTCTTTTGAGAGCCAAATTTTTAAAACTTAAACTTCTTCTAACACCACCTCTTCAAAATAGACTCGCCCAGGCCGTGGTATTTTGTGGAAGAGCCACACTCAAGGGGCCAAAGAGCCGCATGTGGCTCGCGAGCCGCGGTTTGCCGACCACTGCCCTAGGTGACTTGTCGAGTTTAGGTGCTTTTCCCATCTCTTCACATTTTTTATTTTATTGTGTTGAATACTTATCAGGAAGTTAGAATTCACCAGCTGATGTCCTGATATATTCCCCACTTTACACAATGTTATTATTCCATTTAGACGCTGTTAAAATTGTACATAAACCCACCAGCAAATGAGTGGCTTAAAAAGCTGTGGTACATCTACACCATGGAATACTACACAGCTGTAAAAAAAGAACGAACTCCTACCATTCGCAACAGCAAGGTTGGACCTGGAGAGCATTGTGCTAAGTGAAATAAGCCCGTCAGAGAAGGGTAAGTACCACAGGATCTCACTCATTTGTGGAATCTAATGAACAACAGACACTGATGCACAAAAACAGATCCAGAGACAGAGAAGCATTGAACAGACCGTCAAACCTCAGAGGGAAGGCGGGGAGGGGGCAGTAAGAGATCAACCAAAGGACTTGTATGCATGCCTATGAGCATAACCAATGGACGCAGACACCAGGGGGGTGAGGGCATGTGCTGGGGGATGGGAGCAGCCAGGGAGGGGTCAATGGGAAAAAAGGAGACTTACATAATACTTTAAACAACAAGGAGTTTAAATGAAAAAAAAACTGTATATATAGCACCAGGCCGGTGTGGCTCAGTGGTTGAGCATCGATCCATGAACCAGGAGGTCACGGTTTGATTCCTGGTCAGGGCACATGCCTGGGCTGCAGGCTCGATCCCCAAAAGGGGGCGTGCAGGAGGCAGCCGATCCATGATTCTCATCATTTTCGTTGTTGTTGTTAATCCTCGCTGGAAGATATTTTTCCATTGATTTTTTTAGGGAGAGAGGGGGAAAGACAGAGAGAAACACCGATGTGAGAGAAACGCATCGATTGGTTGCCTCCTGCATGCGCCCCAACCGGGACCTGGGCCAATGAGGAGCCTGCAACCGAGGTACGTGCCCTTGACCAGAATCGAACCTGGGACCCTTTGGTCTGCAGGCTGACACTCTATCCACTGAGCCAAACCAGCTAGGGTCTCTCGCATCATTGATGTTTCTCTCTCTCTCTCTCCCTCTCCCTTCCTCTTAAAACAGGGGTGAGAAGGGAGACAGCGACAGAGACAGAGAGAGGTCCCCGCGGGACAGCCTTTCCTCCCTCGCAGAAAGCAGACCCGTGTGCGGGGCCATGTGACATGCGGAGCCGCGTGACAGGCGGTGCTTGCGAACTGTATCCCCGCAGCCCAGACTCCTGGCTCGTTCGCCAGATGCATATTCATCGCCCGTGAACGCCACCCCTCGGCCCTGGCTTTTAATGTACGTCAGATGGGCCTGTAATGGCCCAGACGCGAAAGCTCAAGTATAAGAGAGATAATTGAGCACAATTTTCTCAGAGTGATTCCCCGCCTCTAGGGATCTGGGGATGTGGATTCTAACTCCCGAAAAGCGTATCTCTCTGTTGATCCAAAGTCACAACACTGGGTATTGACCCTGCCAACTGCAGCAGGAACAGATAGACTGGGAGGACGCCGGGTGAATCTTTTGCCAAATTATCAAAATATTTGCATAAATTCACCCCATTTCCCATGCTTTTCTCCACAGCAGCGGTTCTCAACCTGTGGGTCACCTAGCAGGGTGGCCTAAGACCATCGGAAAACACAGATATTTACGTGACGATTCATAACAGTAGCAAAATTACAGTTACGAAGTAGCAACGAAAATAATGTTATGGGTGGGGGTCACCACAACGTGAGGAACTGTACTAAAGGGCCGCAGCATTAGAAAGGTTGAGAACCACTGCTCTAAAGGAATAATGGATTCATACTGTGATGTTCGGTAAGAATCTATATATATAAAAAGCCAGCAACCGGAACGCCGGAACGACTGGAATGACCGGTCCCTATGACACCCATTGCGGCCGGCGAACCAGCCTGATCTCGGGGGGGGAGGGGGTGGTGCCCAACCTCCGCGGCCCCTCCCCTTGTCCAGCCCAGCCCCTGATCAGCTCTCCTACCCCGATCAGCCCTCGGACCCTCTCCCCGGCCAACCCCGCCCCTGATTGCCCCCCCCCCCATATTCCAATAGGGGATGGGGCCAGCCAGCCAACCTCCTGCAGCCCCTGCCCCCAGCCGACTCCACCCCAGATGGGCACCCCCCCCATCCAGATCAGGGGCAGGGCCAGCTGGCCAACCACCTATGGCCCCTCCCCCAAGCTGCTGGCCCCTGATTGTCCCCCCTCCACCCCAATCGGGGGCAGGGCCCACCAGCCAATCGCTCACGGCCCCTCCCCCCAGCTGGCCCGGCCCTGATCAGGAGGCCCCAGTTGGAGCGGGCTGGCTGGCCAACCTCCCACCATCTCCTCCTCCTGACAGGCCCAGCCTCGATCTGCCGACTGGGGCCATGCTGGCCAGACCCCACCTGTGTACGAATTTGTGCACTGGGCCTCTAGTAGACTATAAAAAACCTAATTGCAGGAATTAGAAAGAACTCAAGTATACTTTCTATCATATCATATCATATCATATCATATCATATATCATATCTATCTATCTACCTACCTATCATATCTAATTCTAGCTATAGATATTTATCTATTTCTCTATCACCTACCTACCTACCTACCTATCTGTCATCGATATCTGTTTCTCCTAGCTCTGTCCACTAAGGGCCTAAAGCAGGGATCCTCAAACTACGGCCCGCGGGCCACATGCGGCCCGCCGAGGACATGGATCCGGCCCGCCGGGTGCCGCTGCCTGTCCTGCTTAGCAGCCGACTCGTCCCGGGCCCGCAGTGCTCATAGGAATTTGTTCATGGTTGTTTTTTTTAAACTATAGTCCAGCCCTCCAGCGGTCTGAGGGACAGTGAACTGGCCCCCTGTTTAAAAAGTTTGAGGACCCCTGGCCTCAAGCAATGACACGCAGCAGCAATGAGCACACCTCATGCCCAGATCTTGATTTCTCAGAACAGTTTCTACTCGAAAGAAAGAAGCCCCTGGTAAGGAAGTTCTCCCAGAACTGGGACTCGGGGAGCACCAGGCGGGCCCAGAGCACTTACTGTCCAGGAGGGTAAGCAATTGCTCAAAGAAAGATGAAGGCCCAGCCCAAGGGTCCGGAGCCGGCCGCGAGGGCCCCGCTGCCAAGGTCGAGAACAGCCCACGACTCAAGGCCAAGGCCGGTGACGAAGCATAACCTGTCGGGGAGGTAAGAACCCGTGAGTCCACACCAACGCAGCTGAAGGAATGACGGACGGATGGGTGGGAGAATGGAAGACCATGTCCTGCACCCCAGAGAACACGAATCATGAAGTGTGTGCAGGAGGAGTAATTCCAGCTTAAAGGGAGAATTCTGTTACTCCTCTGAAAACCACCATCGGGCAAGGACTGTAGTCGTAACGGGTTTAGGCAACAATCATCAGGGTCTGAAACTAGTGGGTAACATATTTCTGAGAAATGAAATATTTACATAGTCTCAAAGTACCTCCCCCCTGAATAGGTTTTTTTTTTTTTTTTAAGATATTTTTATTGATTTCAGACAGGAAGGGAGAGGGAGAGGGGGAGAGAGAGAAAAAGATCAATGATGAGAGAGAATTATTGATCGGCTGCCTCCTGCACGCCCCCTACTGGGGATGGATCCCATAACCCAGGCATGTGCCCTTGGCCGGAATCTAACCTGGGACCCTTCAGTCCGCAGGCCGACGCTCTATCCACTGAGCCACCCCAGGCAGCACCTCGTCCCCCTCCAATAGGTATTGATTACAAAGGGAGGACAGTGCCAATTCAGTGGCAGAAACGGTCAGCGCACACCTCGGTCCATGCCATCCCCGTCCACACCACCTTCGGGACAACCTGACCTCAGGCGCCGGGTACCACGCAGGGAGAACATGCTCCCCACCCCCGCACCCCCGTCTGCATGCGCCGCCCTAAGCCGACGACGCGGAACCCGTTATAAAGGAACACCAGGAGGATTCGCCCCGGGGACGGTCTAGCAAATGCCTTTCCGTTTCCTTAAAAACGGTCCTGAAAGGAACGCACCAGGAATGCGGGTGACAGGAGACGGGCGGCAGGCCATCCGGCAGCAGGCGCGTGGCTGTGGGTGGGGACGCGGAGCAAAGCTGTTCCCCTCTCTCGTGCCCTGAGGACGTGGTGACGCGGGAATGGGGGGGGTGGTCATTAGGGCCCGGGGGTCCCTGACTGCTGTGCGCGGCTGAACTCCCAGGATGCCATGTCCTAGTTCCGTAGAAACACACCCTGAGTGGTTAGGGGCTCTCACCCGGAGCCTGCTCCCCTCCGCGCGGGGCGGACGGCGGCAAACACGGCCCGGGCCCCTCCTGTTTACTTCGTCCGTGTCCACGCTCCCCGGGCACCCGCGGGCAGGGCCAGCCAGCCCGGCCCGGCGTGTCCATGGAGACGGGAGGTCTGGGCCCCGCGTCTCGGGGAGCCAGGTGCAGACGGTCCCCCACCCGGGAGCTGAGTCAGCAGGTCCGGTGGCTCCCGCGGGGACCCTCTGGCGGCTGACGGCTGCCCTTCGTTTGCTGAGCCCCGTGCGCTCAGCAAACATTCACCGAGGGCGTCGCGTGCACACGCCATCTCTATGTGATTAATCTTGTCACCCTGGCAGGAGGCGCTTTTAAGTCACCAGCCCGTGTGTGGGAGGCCCTTCGACGGTCCATGTGTGTCTGCGTGTGCGCATGTGTGTGCGTGTGTGCACTTGTGTGGGCACGTGACCGCATATGCGTGTTGAAAATTTTTCTTCCTAAACCAGCCGTGGGCAAACTACGGCCCGCGGGCCGGACCCGGCTGTTCTATCCGGTTCTCTTGCTCTCCCCTCCGCTCCTTTACTTTGAATTTATATTAGTTCACACAAACACTCCATCCATGCTTTTGTTCCAGCCCTCCGGTCCAGTTTAAGAACCCATAGTGGCCCTCGAGTCAAAAAGTTTGCCCACCCCTGGCCTGGAGTCCTTAGGGGTGTGCTTCCGCTCCTCACTCTCCTTCTCCTGCCTCCTGCCCACGCCCCGGGCGGCCTGGCTGGAAGCCCTGGACGAGGCGGCTGGCCCGGCGCCCGCAGGGGTCTGTCCTGGAGGCTGTGTCCGTAGGGACCACTGATGTGCCCCTGGCGGGATCCCTGGGGAGAGAAGTCACGGGAGCTGGTTGCAGAGCCGACACGCCTTGCTGCCCCGCGGGTCACAGCCACGCCCGCCGCCGCGAGATGTCGCACACAGCTGCGTGGAGCTGACACGGTTCCAGGGGAGAGTCTGACCATTCCAGACGAACTTGCCATTTCATTTTATTATTATTTTATTTTATTATTATTATTTATTTTTAAATATATTTTATTGACATTTTACAGAGAGGAAGGGAGAGGGATAGAGAGTTAGAAACATCGATGAGAGAGAAACATCGATCAGCTGCCTCCTGCACACCTCCCACTGGGGATGTGCCCGCAACCAAGGTACATGCCCTTGACCGGAATCGAACCCAGGACCCCTCAGTCCGCAGGCCGACGC
Source organism: Plecotus auritus (assembly GCF_963455305.1). NCBI lineage: Eukaryota > Metazoa > Chordata > Mammalia > Chiroptera > Vespertilionidae > Plecotus > Plecotus auritus. The sequence continues at coordinate 190,895,294 of NC_137775.1, read as the reverse complement.
TCTATCCACTGAGCCACACCGGCTTCGGCTATTATTATTTTTTAATCCTCACCCGAGGATATTTTTCCATTGATTTTTAGGGAGAGCGGAAGAGAGAGGGAATGACAGAGAGAAACATCGCTGTGAGAGACACACATCGATGGGTACCTCCTGCAGGCGCCCCAACCAGGGCCCGGGCCGGGGAGCGCCTGCAACCGAGGTGCGTGTCCTTGACCAGAATCGAACCCGGGACCCGTCAGTCCGCAGGCCGACGTTCTATCACTGAGCCAAACTGGCCGGGGTGAATTTTCCATTTTTAAGGAAAACACTTGACGGGATCACTGGAATCCGCCCTCCCCCGGGTGGGTACTTTGGCTCCTGGTCACGGGCCTCCCACCCCTGGTCCCGGACTAAACACGCGGCCAGGACGGTCCCAGGCGCAGGCAGCGCACCGGGCGCGAGGCAGGGGAGCCTCTGTCTCGCAGCCCTTCCCCTCGCTCCTGAGAAGAGAGGCAGGTGCTAGACCTGTGCCCGGGGCAGAGCTGGTGCCCAGGTGTGGAGGGCGGGGCCTCTCCTTCGGTTGCCGGGCAGGACCGCAGGCGGGTGAGGTGAGATAATAGGTGCACGCGGACTGCCGGCCGCGCCCGGCCGGGAGGTGCTGGGGCAGCTGGCTCCTCCATGTGTGTTTGCCCAGCAAACAGTGGGCGCTTGTCCCGTGCCAGGCACCGGGAGCGCGGCGATCGGCAGGACAGACTGCCGGCTCCCGCAGAGCGCGCAGACAGCGAACAAACAGGCCGGGACGTCAGACAGCGCGCCCCGCCCGGGAGCTGGGCGCAGGTGGGGGGCGGGTGTGTGATGGGGGCGGGGAGGTCCGCGTCTGCCGCACCTGCCCACGTGCGGGCACCCAGCCCCTGGGAAGGTGCCAGCTGAACAAAGCCTCGCCCTCCCCGCTGCCCACCGCTTGTCCTCTGACTCCCAGGAGCCTGTGCAGCCTTCCGCTGCTTACAAAGTGCCGGCGAGCACTCAGGAGTCATGTGCTTGGGAGAGGGCTGGCTGCGGGGCTGGGAGGACGGGGCTGGGAGGACGGGGATGGATGGACGGGGCTGGGTGGACGGGGCTGGGAGGACGGGGCTGGGAGAGGCTGGCTCGCGGGGAAGAGGGCGTCCAGGCGCAGGAGCAGAAAGGCGCAGAGAGCAGCGGTGCAGATGGGATCCCAGCACGAGGAGCCCCAAGAAGACCCAGCTCTCCTGAGGTCGGGCGGGGGGGCGGAGAGCCGGGCTGCCCTGACTCCCTGAGCGAGGCCTGGCCGTGTGCTTCGTCCAGATGACGTGAACGCGACCTTGTCCACACGGTCAGCCCTGAGCAGGTCTTCGGAGCACTCGGTCCACGGGTCCCAGGGATGTTGTGTCGGGGGAGGTGACCGTCGGGCGTGAGCGGGGACAGAGGCCAGGAGCAGGCGGGCAGATCCGCACGGCCTTGCCCCCGGCGGCGGCCCGGCCGCTGTCACCTGCACGAGGGGTCCATCGCTGGGGACGCTCGGTGCGTCTCCGTCCTGCTCTCTGGGCTCCTGAGTGACGTGGGGACGGCGGAGTGGCCGCTGGTCACGTGTGCGCGACGCCCCCGGAATTCACACAGCCACGTGGGACAGCGGCGTCCTGGGCCGGGGTGGAGGGGTACAGGGTGGACGATCTGTAAACGGCGAGAATGACCTCTGATTCCTGCCCGAGTCCCAGGTGGGGGCGGGGCGCCAGCCGCAGGGGCTGCGGGTCCCACCTGCCACAGTTAGAACCAATGGCACCGCCCGAGAGGCGACCCGCCCGGGCAGGACGCGGGTGTGGGGTCCCGCAGCTCCCACGCTTGTCTGGGGGTCGCAGGGCCGCGCCGGCAGCTCCGGGGTCAGGGACACTCTCCCCTGGCGTTTGGGGGGTACGGGGAGTTTGTGTCATCTCCGGGAAGAGCCCCCTCCGTGAGCTTCGTCCGCGGCAGGAGGAACAGCGTCGGGCGGAACGGAGAGAACGTGTAGATCTCCGAGGCCCGGAGGCACCCTTCGGAGCCCGGAGGGTCCCGGCGGCCCCATGGTGAGCGACACCGGCTGCCGGTGGGGGGCCCCGGTGATGGACACGGTGCAAACCGGCCCGGAGCAGCGCCCCCGTGGCTGTGTCCGGCTCCCCGCCGCCCCGCCGCCCCCAGCCCCGGCCCGTGGCGCCACCTCGGAGTCTCTCCCGCATTTATGAAACGTGAATTGTGATGAGTTCTGTTCCCGGGGCTGCCGTGGGGCTGGCCCTCGGCCGGGTCACGGGGGGCGTGCTCACGGCTGCCCCGGGAGGCCCACGCTAGCACCGCACCCCGCTCTGAGGAGACGGCGGCCCGAGACCGCGGGGCTCTGTCCCGGGACCACGGGCCGCAGGTCTGGCCCGGGCAGGGGAGAGCTGTATCGGGGAGAGACCGGCGGCCCCCAGCTCGGGGAAGCGGGGCCTCTGTGAGCTGCCCCCCGCAGGAACCCGGGCCTGCCCGTGAGGCCCCGAGAAGGCCAGGGACCCGGTGCAGGGGGCTCTGTGTGGCCAACCACTGGGCCATCCAGGGTGAGCGCAGACTGGCCACTCTGGCCGGCGACGTTTGGTCTGAGCAGGAGGCAGGGGACTGTGCCCGCTGCCCTGGGACACCCCCTCCGTGCTCAGGGGGTGGGTGGGCGTGGGACGTGGCCTTGGGCTGAGCCAGGAGAGGGGTCTTACCTGGCAGAGGCGTGGCGCAAGGGGGCGGGAGGGCTCTGCCTTGGTTTTCACAGCGCGCGGCGCAGCCAGTCCCCGGAGAGAGAGCTCCCGAGGGGGAGACCGCGGGGGGGCCGGGGGCGAGGACAGTCAGCGCGGCGGCTCATCGGAGCAGCACCGCACGGGCCGGCCGCCGCCCCGGCATGGGGACTTGCGGTCTGTCTTTTTAAAAAAGTATTTTTATTGATTTCAGAGAGGAAGGGAGAGGGAGAGAGAGAGAGAAACACCAATGATGACAGAAGGTCATTGATCGGCTGCCTCCTGCACGCCCAACTCTGGGGATGGAGCCCGCAACCCGGGCATGTGCCCTGACCGGGAATCGAACTGTGACCTCCTGGCTCATAGGTTGACGCTCATGAACCACACCCACTGGGTGGCTCTGTCTTTTCTTTCAGTCTTCCCTCCCCCGCCCCCGCATTGATGTTCAGAGAGAGTGGAAGGGAGTGGGGGTGAGGGGGAGAGAGAGAGAGAGACAGAGAGGCGGGGAGAGAGAAACATTGATGTGAGAGAGGCACATCTATTGGTTGCTTCCCACAGGCTCCCCAACTGGGAGCAGGGATCAAACCTGCAACCCAGGCATGTGCCCTTGACCGGGACTCGAACCCAGGACCCTCGGGTGCAGGCTGACACTCTAACCACAGAGCGCAGCGGGCCCAGCGGGCGCTGAAGGCAAGGAGGAGAAGGATGTGGTCCGACGGAGGCCGCTCGTGTCTGCTTTTTCTCAAGATCCGTTCTCTCTTCGTCCTCAAAACCTCCGAGCTCCAACGCGGACGGACGGGCCCAGCGCGTGCACTTCCTCTCGGAGGCCGGTGCCTCACTCCCAGCCTGGGCAACCACCAGCCTGCCCACTGGGCCGGGAGATCCACGTCCCGCCCGAGTCGCCCCCCTGCTCTTCTAGGACCCCCCTTGTTCTCTTGGGGTCCCCCAGAGGAGCAGGGGGGAACCCAGAGGAGCAGGGGGACCCCAAGAGGAACAAGGGGGGTCCCAGAAGAGCAGGGGGACCCTCGCAAGTCGGGTTTTTCAGTGAGAGGAGCACGGTCCGTCTCCTCCGCCGTCTCACTAGCGAGTCCCACTGGGCAGCAAGGGGGCACCTGGCTCTGCCGTCCCTCCCAGGCTCCGCCCTTCTCCGGGCAGAGGGCTCGGCGGAGCCGGCCCAGAGCCAGTGCCAGGGCAGCAGGCCGCACCCCCGGCCACGGGAAGCCCAGCCTGCGGGACCGGAGCCCGGGAGCCATGCGCGGCCCGCGGGGTTCTGCGGACCCTCCGGCGCCTGCCCTCGGCCAGGAAGCGTCCCACAGGCGTGAGGGCTCCCCGGCGGCTGATGGTCTCCCCTCTCTGAGTCTGTGCCTCAGCAGCGGGCTCACTGCTCAGCAGGTGGCCCGAGGCGCAGGGACCCGGCCGTCCTTGCCCGACGCGGCGGACACCGGGTCACGGGCCGGCTGCGGTGTGTCCTCCAGGGAGTCCCGGCTCTGGGGCTCCAGCCGCAGGGCCCCCGCGTCCCTGTACCCAGACGTGCGGACTCAGGCCCCTAGACCCCGTGCGAGGGATGCCTTTCGCCAGAGGGGACCCCTTCTACACGTGGTACCCGGGGAACAAGGGGCGGACACCTCCTCTCCATGACAACATTCACATGCTTTGGGGCCCTGGCTGGGTGGCTCAGTGGTTGGGCGTGCCCCGTGCGCTCCGGGCCGGCAGGGGCCTGACTGCAGGCTCGACCCCTGGGAGGGGCGTGCAGGGGGCAGCCAGCCGGTGTGCCGCTCTCACACTGATGTTTCTCTCCCTCTTTTCCTCTCCATTTCTCTCTCTCTCTTGAAATCAATAAAAAATATTGGGAGGAAAAAGCAAAGCTTCCGGCCTCAGTCTCCTGAGATGGGCATACTTCCTTGTTGGCGATGTCGCCCTGCTGAGCTGTGATGAGGCAGGAGCCAGATTTGGGGCTCGCCAGCGTGGGGTGCACCAGCTTTGCACACACACACAGATTTGGGGCTCGCCAGCATGGGGGGCACCAGCTTTGCACACACACAGATTTGGGGCTCGCCAGCGTGGGGGACACCAGCTTTGCACACACACAGATTTGGGGCTCGCCAGCGTGGGGGGCACCAGCTTTGCACACACACAGATTTGGGGCTCGCCAGCATGGGGGGCACCAGCTTTGCACACACACAGATTTGGGGCTCGCCAGCATGGGGTGCACCAGCTTTGCACACACACACACACCTGTGGATGGGACACGTGAGTCTCTCTGTTCCGGGGACAGGCTATCGAAACACGCCGTGACCGGGACTCACGAAACACACACGGCAGCTGCAGTTCTAGAACCTTTTATTTGTGGCACCAAGAGACACGTGTTCGGGACAGGGCGGCTCCGGAGCCGCTGGCTGGCTGCTCTCGCCGCCGGGGATGGTGAGGGAGGCCGGTCAGACAACGCGGAGCCGGTCCCCAGGCTTCTGACCCGGTCCCGTGACATCCAGGGCATCTCCCCGCACACACAGCTCCCCTCCGTCGGTCTCCCTCACGAGCTGCTTCTCGCAGAACAGTACGTGGGGGGGCTGGGAGGGCGGGGAGAAACTCCCGCTGGTTGCATGTCGTTACAAACACTGGGGACCCGGCCGCGCCTGCGAGGGGACTGCTGCGTGGTGCCAGGGAGACGTGGATCTGCTGGGCAAGGGCCGGGCTGTTCGGTCACAAAATATCAGCCCATCGGAGGCCCATCTCGGCGACGCCCAGCATCCCCGCTCCTGGCGCCGTGCAGGTCTCCGAGGCTCCGGGGAGTCGCGGGCTCCGTGCTCGGCCTCCCAGGGAGGTCCCGGCTACTTCACAGCCCGCGCGCAGGGCCAGCGGCCAGCGGCACCCCTGTGCACGCAGACGCCGTGCCGCCTCGGCCCCCCCCCCGCCCCCCCCTTCGCAGGACTCGCAGCCGCCGTCTCAGCTCCGTGCGAGGCTCTCCAGGGGCGTCTCGGTCTTTTCAACCTCAGCGGCCGGCCACCCTCGGTGAGGTTCGCACCCCCGGGGGGCGGAGGCCTCAGACACAGCAGCTCCCTCCCTCCGCCGAGCCCCTGGGACACGAAGGCCTTCCCGCCGCCCCCTTCCACCCCAACGCCGAGCGCCATGCCGCCGGGGGCGTCCAGGAGCGGAAGGTTTTGTGCGGTAAAGGCCCGCGCGGCCTCCATGTGCTCTGCTCCCAGTGCCCGTCGGTGTTATCATTAAGTGTCGGGTGGGCCCCCAGCAACCTGCCAACAGGAGGCGTTTATTGGCAACGAGAAATACTCAGAGGCACAGAGTGCATCTCCTTGGCACAGGCGCCCCGCGGAGCTGCGGGCAGGACCCGGGACAGCGATGCGGGCTTGGCCTGCAGGCGGGCAGCACAGCACGTCCCGGGGCCCCTCGCGCGTGGTGGCCTGAGCGGCGACAGGGGCGTCTGGCAGCTGGGTTTCCGCCACGGTCCGGGCTCGCTGCCGGTTCACACGAGCAAGGGCACCTGCGGTGGAGAGAGAGCCGTTACTCAGGCCCGTGGGAGCCAAGGCCGCAGGCGCCGAGGAGCGTGCGCTGGCCCATCTTCCCAGGGTGCTCGTCCACCACGCTGACTCTCTACGTGGGTCCCCATGCCCTCACAGGGCCGAGGAGGAGACGCAGACACCCAAACGCACTTAAACGCCTTCGGTGCCTCGCTGTGGCACTCAGGGGCGAAGGCGTGGAACCCTGGGGGTCCCCGAGGGGATGTGTCTGCAGAACCCGCCCCTCGACGGTGCTCCCAAGGGTCTGCACACCTCCCCCGCCCCCCCCCCCCAGGCCCCCTGCTTTCTCTGAGCCCCGTGGCCTTCCCCTCCCCGGGCCAGCCTCTGCCTCCTGCGGTGTTTCTCTGTTGGAGACGCCCCTTTCCTGGCGGGAAATGACCAGTCCTTCTCCGAGAACAAGCAGGCGTAGCCTCAAGGGCAGGCTGTCCTGCTCACGACCTCGGCCGGCCCACCCCATCACCCCCTCTGCCAAGCTCTCTGTCCCCCGCCTGGGGTTTGTCCCCACCGGCCCGGCTCCCTCACCATTGGAGCAGGGGCTCCCGAGGCAGAACCGCGATGGGCTCACCGCTGGCCCGGGGTGCCGTCAGTATCGGTGGTGGCCACGAGCGGACACAGGCACTGCCCGGGAGAGCTCAGGCTCCTCCCGGCTCAGCTGCAGGGGTGTGACCCCGGCAGCATACAAGTGGATGTGCAGAATTTTGAGGGGATATGTCAGTGCCTCTAAAGGCAAAGGCTGAGGACACGTTTGGCAATGATACATCAGATAAAGGGTTAATCTCCAAAATATATAAGGAACTCACACAACTTAACAAAAGGCAGACACACAATCCAGTTAAAAAATGGGCACAGGACCTAACTAGACACTTCTCCAAAGTGGCCATACAGAAGGCCCAGAGGCATATGAAAACATGCTCAAAGCCACCGATCATCCGAGAGATGCAAATCAAAACGACAATGCGGTACCATCTCACACCTGTCAGAATGGCTACCATCAACAAATCAACAAACGACAAGAGCTGGGAGGATGCGGAGAAAAAGGAACCCTCGTGCACTGCTGGTGGGAATGCAGACGGGTGCAGCCACTGTGGAGAACAGTGTGGCGTTTCCTCAAAAAACTAAACATGGAACTCCCATTTGACCCAGTGATCCCACTTCTAGGAATATATCCCAAGAAACTAAAAACACCAATCAGAAAGGACATATGCACCCCTATGTTCATAGCAGCACATTCTCCCTAGCTAAGATTTGGAAACAGCCTAAGTGCCCATCAGCAGATGAGTGGATTAAAAAACTGTGGTCTGCCCTAACCGGTTTGGCTCAGTGGATAGAGCGTCGGCCTGTGGACTCAAGGGTCCCAGGTTCGATTCCAGTCAAGGGCATGTACCTTGGTTGCGGGCACATCCCCAGTGGCGGGTGTGCAGGAGGCAGCTGATCGATGTTTCTCTCTCATCGATGTTTCTAACTCTCTATTCCTCTCCCTTCCTCTCTGTAAAAAATCAATAAAATATATTAAAAAAAAAACAAAACAAAAAAAAAACTGTGGTCCATCTACACAATGGAATACTATGCTGCTATAAAAAAGAAGGCTCTCTTACCCTTTGAGACAGCATGGAGGGACTGGAGAGTATTACGCTAAGTGAAATAAGCCAGTCAGAGAAAGACAAGTATCACATGATCTCACTCATATGCGGAATCTAATGAACAAAACAGATCCAGAGGCACAGATATACGGAACAGAATGTCGAATTTCTGAGGAAGGGGGTGGGGTAGAGATCAACCAAAGACCCTGTATGCATGTATGCCCAACCCCTGGACCAGACACTAGGGTGGTGGGGGCCTGGGGCGGGGGGGGGGGGGCTAGAAAGGGTCAATGGGGGGAGACAGAGGGGACAGCTGTAATGTTTTCAACAATGAAGATTAAACTGATTTTTAAAATCAATTGACACAAAATAAAAGGGTAAAGGCTGAGAGCATTTTTAAGCGACGTGACAGACGCACGCGCCTCTGTGCGGGAGGCGCCATGGCTTCCTGACCGTGTTCACGGGCGTGAGCGCCTTCTAACGTGGACGGTGCCCGCGTGAGCGTCCCGCCCCACGCTTCAGCGTGTGATCAGAGCCGACCCCCAGGGACGTGACGGAGGTAACACCACCCACCACCTGGAACGTCCCCTGTGGGACCCCTCCCCCGAGAACACGCCAAGCCCCGGGAAGGCTCATCTCATCCGAACGCCAGCTCGGCCAGCAGGCAGCGCTCCTGCCTGGTCACTGGGTGTGGCCTCCAGCGCACCGATGAGACGTCTGGGGTTCGGAGAGGGTACCGGGCCCCAGATAAACCAGTGAGCAGCCGCCGGCCGGTGTGGTTGAGCGTCGGCCTGGGAACCAGGAGGTCACAGTTCGATGCCCGGTCCAGGCACAGGCCTGGGTTGCGGGCTCGGTCCCCAATAGGGGGCATGCAGGAGGCAGCCAATCCATGATTCTCTCCAGCACTGATGTTTCCACCTCTCTCTCTCCCCCTTCCTCTCTGAAATCGATAAAAAACAAAAATAACCAACAAAAAAACCAGTGAGCCGCCATCCCCGCCGGACACACCCGAGTGGAGGACGCGGCCCCGACCGCTGACCCACACGGCTCAGGGTCAACCTGCCTCTGTCTCCGTGAGCGGACCAGCCTCCAACCTCCTGGCTCCATCGGCCTCCCCACACCCGGCCGAGGAAGGAAGCGCCGGATGGACACGGGGACTGGGGGTGCTGAGGTCGGGGCTCGGCTCTGACCCTGCCCAGTTTCAGCCTGGAGAGCACACCCCGTGAATGTCCGGGGGGGGCGGGCCTGGGGTGGAGACAGCGTCGAGGACCACCGTGGCTGGGTGACGAGGGGTCTGCCCCAGGGAGGTAGCAGATTTGAAAGCGCCAAGGCCGTAGGACGAACTCCAGGGGCCACCGTGCAGGTGTGGGCCGAGGAGCAGGTGACCCCCAAAGGGGGCGCCACGTCGGTCCCCGGAGCCGGGAAAATGGACAGAGCGACGCCGCTGCGACGTTGCTAAGAGATCCGGACGGGCCCCCAAGGCTGCGAAACACGCGTGAACGTGTCTTTAAAGAGCACGTTAGCCCCATTTGCAGAGAGCAGGCTCCGTGCCGTTTCCTTCAAACTCTAGAGCAGCCGTGGGCAAACGACGGCCCGCGGGCCGGATCCGGCTGTTCTATCCGGTTCTCTTGCTCTCCCCTCCGCTCCTTTACTTTGAATTTATATTAGTTCACACAAACACTCCATCCATGCTTTTGTTCCGGCCCTCCGGTCCAGTTTAAGAACCCATGGTGGCCCTCGAGTCAACAAGTTTGCCCACCCCTGCTCTAGACACCTGCAGAGGTCAGATGCCGTAACACACACCAAGTGCGTTTGCTGCGAAACCAGCAGACACCTCCAGGGCCCGGCCTGGCTGGGACGGGCCACGGACTCAGGGTGTGGACCGCAAGCGTGACCCAGGTTCCACGGACACATCCCGGGCTCCTGCACAGCCTGTCCGGGGCCCGCGGGGCGGTGGTGGACCGCTCAGGGGTTAGCGGCTGACGCACCCTCCCCTGCGTCCCCAGGAGCTAGTCGCCTGACCGTCTCCCCCAGCGAGGGTGTGCAGGGCCTGCGGACAGGCGAGTGCAGGACGCGGCCCCCCACCCCTCCCGCCCTCACCCTGCTGCTGTCCCAGGGCCAGGCGCCCGCCTGTGGGTGGGACACTCCTCCAGGCCCCCTCGCCCCCACGGCCCGGCTCACACACAGCCCACATCACCTTCCTCAGTCTGGCCGCCCCTGTGCCCGAGCGGATGGCATCCATCAAGGCTTGCCTGGCGTCCACCGGGGTGCCGAGGGCGCTGGCGCTGGCCCTGGGCGCTGTCCTGGAGGCGGGAGGAGGAGCTGGGGCTGCCGGAGGGGGTGGGGGAGGCAGGGCGGGTGGGGGCTGGCTGCCAGGGCCTCCCAGGCCCGGGGGCTCCGGCCCGTGTGCAGACCCCGCAGCCTCGCGGAAGCTCCGGAGCTCCTCGGAGGCACAGGACGCCACCTGGGAAGAGACGGTGAGAGGACAGCGTGTCAGGGTCCTTCCCGAGGGCGGCACCGCCCGGTCTTCCCCACCCGGAGCACCACTGGCCCGGAGCAGGGGCGTCCTGCCCACTGAGACCTGCTTGTCCGGCAGGTGCCAGGCCCGGGCCACGGGTGCCAACCGGACCCCCTGCCGGGAGGGCCGCCCCCACGCAGAGCGCCATGCACCTGTCTCACTGGCTGGGGATCCTGGCTGTGGAAGCCGGGGCCCCTCCTGCCCCGAAACTCAGGTCCACGCTGGCCCCCGAGGCTGGGTCAGACCAGGCCGGGGTGCTGCCAGGCGGGGCCCCTCCAGGAATCGGGGAAATGCCCAGTGCCAGGGGGGCAGGGGAGAGGGGGGCACTTCCTGGGCCCTGGCCTCCCATGCCGTGACCGCCCCCTCCGCCTAGTCTGGGGGGGTGGGGGGCACCCACATTTGAAAGACCGGGTGTCGCCCTGTACTTGGCAGCCACGCCCGGGTCACGTGCCGCCGGGCAGGCCCGGCCTTACCTTGCGCAGGCTGCAGGCGCCGCGGTGCCCCCGGATGGCCGCCAGCAGGGCCGAGTGCTCGCTCTCCGACTCCACGTAGGACAGCTTCTTGGGCCCTCCCTCCGGCCTGGGCTCCGGCGTCTAGAACAGTCAGCGCCAGCACACGTCACACCGAAGCCGGAGCAACGGCAGCTGCGAGGCAGCACGCGTTCCAGTCCCCGCCTGCAGGAGGCGGGGTTCTCTCCCCACGTTCTAATCTAAGCCCACGCCGTGAGCACTGACCTTGTCTGAACGTGACCACCATGCACGGGGGGCCCCAGTGCTGGCCCCTCATCTCGGGCCCCTCCGGTCACTGCTGCTGGCTCGCCAGGGCCGCAGACCCGGGTGGAGTGCCGGGTCCCCCCAGCACAGTGTGACCTGGGGCCAGGTCCTGGGACGCACCTGCCTCAGTTTCCCCTCTAAAGCCGGGAGGAGATGCTCGGCGCTCCCCTGGCTCGGCAGCCTCGGGGGTGCCCGTGAGAGCGACCTCCTGGGCCCCGCACTCACCTCGGACCTAGAAGGGGCCGCCGCACGCCGTGCAGCAGGGGGTGAGGGAAGGCCTGTGTGGTGACCTGCCTGGGTGAGGGTCCACAGGTGAGGGGGGTGAGGGAAGGCCTGTGTGGTTACCTGCCTGGGTGAGGGCCCACAGGTGAGGGGGGTGAGGGGAGGCGTGCCCAAACGTGTTCCTATGGTGCTTTTTAGTTCTCACCGAGGATACTGTCCTCTGATTTCAGATAGAGTTGAAGGGAGGCGGGGGGTGGGGGAGAGAGAGGGGTGGGGGGAAAGGAACACCGATATGTCTGAGAAAGACACATGGATGGGCTGCCTCCTGCGCACGCCCCGACCGGGGCCGGGTCAAACCCGCGACCCCTGGGTGTGCAGGCTGAAGCTCTAACCACTGCACCACCGGCCCAGGCAAAACGGCCTCCTGTGGTTGAGGAGTGTCAGGCAGGAGCGGCCCGGCCCGACGGTCTACCTGCCCCTCCGCTGTTCCAGGAGCAGCTGCGTGCCTGCGCTGCCTCCACTCCCGGCCTCTTGGGGCGTCTCCCCCAGGGCAGTCGGGGGCCTGAAGGGGGTGCGGACAAGCCCCGCCATCCGCTTTATGTCTTTAGTGGTTCTGCTCAGATACTCCCCGTCCCCTTGTTCATATCCTCCACGCTCCCCCTGCACCCCTGAGCCCACAGGTGAGGAGGGAGGAGGGAGGCCCACAGGTGAGAAGGGTGGAGGCCCACAGGGGAGGAGGGAGGAGGGAGGAGGGAGGCCCACAGGGGAGGAGGGAGGAGGGAGGAGGGAGGCCCACAGGTGAGGAGGGAGGCCCACAGGGGAGGAGGGAGGCCCACAGGGGAGGAGGGAGGAGGCCCACAGGGGAGGAGGGAGGAGGGAGGAGGGAGGCCCACAGGGGAGGAGGGAGGAGGGAGGCCCACAGGGGAGGAGGGAGGAGGCCCACAGGGGAGGAGGGAGGAGGGAGGCCCACAGGGGAGGAGGGAGGAGGGAGGCCCACAGGTGAGGAGGGAGGAGGGAGGAGGGAGGAGGGAGGCCCACAGGGGAGGAGGGAGGAGGGAGGAGGGAGGAGGGAGGAGGGAGGCCCACAGGGGAGGAGGGAGGCCCACAGGGGAGGAGGGAGGAGGGAGGCCCACAGGGGAGGAGGGAGGAGGGAGGCCCACAGGGGAGGAGGGAGGAGGGAGGCCCACAGGGGAGGAGGGAGGAGGGAGGCCCACAGGGGAGGAGGGAGGAGGGAGGCCCACAGGTGAGGAGGGAGGAGGGAGGAGGGAGGAGGGAGGCCCACAGGGGAGGAGGGAGGCCCACAGGGGAGGAGGGAGGCCCACAGGGGAGGAGGGAGGAGGCCCACAGGGGAGGAGGGAGGAGGGAGGCCCACAGGGGAGGAGGGAGGAGGGAGGCCCACAGGGGAGGAGGGAGGAGGGAGGAGGCCCACAGGGGAGGAGGGAGGAGGGAGGCCCACAGGGGAGGAGGGAGGAGGGAGGCCCACAGGGGAGGAGGGAGGAGGGAGGCCCACAGGGGAGGAGGGAGGAGGGAGGAGGGAGGCCATGGCCCCGCAGGCCTGCTGCTCACCTTCCGCAGCCCGTCCCTGCCGCCCGCCGAGTGGATGGCCTCCATCAGGGCGCTGTGCAGGGAGGTGTCCTTGGGCGCTGGCCTCTGGACGACGGGTCGGAACTTTTTCTTTGGCCCGAAGATGCTGGGGGGCGGCGAACCGTCGGCCTCTTGAATCTCTGTGCACAGCACCCCGGGCCTCCCCTCCAGCTCGGGGACGGGGTGGCTGTCGCTGCCGGACGCCCTCGGGGAGGCGGGAGGCTCGCTGTGCTCGGGGGCCCACCGGGAGCCATTCACCAGGGACCTGCCGGGAGCCCGGTCATCCCCCGGCCGGGGCGGTGGGCTGCCGGTGCCGTCGGGCGTGCCTTTGGGGTGCCAGGCTGAGCTGGTGCTGTGGTCACTCGGGCTCTGCTTTCCACCCGAACCGCAGCCTGGTCCCGCGGACTCATGGTCCCTCCAGGCGGCGGTGGCGAGGGGGAGGGCGGGCCCACGGAGGGCGCCCACCGCACAGTCCTGAGCAGACGGCCCCCCGGGGGGGCTGCCCCCCGGGCCCCGGGGCAGGGCTCCGGCCGCTGGTTCTGCTGGCTCTCCCCCGTGGGCTGGGGGAGGGCGAGCGCAGGGGGCCGCGGCCTCCTCTTTACACACACGTGGCCCCGGGCGCGGGCTGGGGGCCGCGGCGTCTCTCCTGGCGCGAGGCGGTCCGTCCTCCCAGCGCCTCCCGGCTCCGCCTGGCCTCCCCGCCGCGTGGGCCTGGGCTCTGGGGGGCCCCATGCGCTTGGCGATGGCGGAGGCCACATACTGACTCGACGTCCTCCTCTGAGGCTTGAGGAACAGGACCTGGGAGGTGCTCGCTGCTGGCACCTTCGCGTGACAAGTGGCTGCCGGAGGCGGCGGGCGGGCCCCGGGCTCGGGACACCGGCCCTCTCCTTGGCGGGCAGACGGCTGCTGGGGTGATGTCCCCGCGGGGGCCGGGGAGCCGGGCTCCGCCCCGAGGCCGCCTGCTGGATGCTGAGCCTTGGCCGGCGCGGCAGGGGTGGAGGGGGGCCGGCCCGAGAGCTTCTCCGTGGAGCTGGAGCTGGGGAGCTCCCGCACGTGGCCCAGGGGCTGCGTTTCTTTCTGGAGCGCAGAGGCCGCCGAGGCCGCGGTCCGGCCCCCGTTCCCGGGGGGACTCACCAGGTTGCCCAGCTCGTCGATCTTGATGGCGCCCGTGGACAGCGACACCCCTCGGTCGTAACACCGCATCTCCGACTTCGGGGGGACGATTTTGTACGTGGTGAGGCCGTACTTAAGCCCGAAACTCCCGCCTGGGCTCTGGCCTCGCTGATACCAGGACGGAGGTGCCGAGACGCCCTTCCTGTCGTCGGCTCCCTTCCCCGGCCCCGGCTGAGAGTCGGTGTGCTCGGGGGCCTGCGTCCGCCCGCCGGGGCCAGCGCCGCGCCCCTGCCCTGGCTCCTTGGCGCTCCGGTCGTGCCTGGGGGGCTCCGAGGTCGCCCTGGGCTCCGTCTTCACGGGGTTCACATCTTTACGGGGGTCGGACGAGGCCGCTCGGACCTCCTTCCCGACGTCCTGGGGGGCGGCGGGGGCGTCGGGCCCCTCCGACCCCTTCCTTCCCTGCTGCGGGGCCTCCACCTGGGCGGGCGACAGGCGGGCCCACCTGCTCACCACGGTCCCCCGGTCGAAAGACCCGGCGTTGTTGTTTCTGTTGGAAAACGGCCCCGACTCCACAGGGTCATCCAGGACCTCCCCTATGAAGGTCACGGGGATGGCGTCGGCCTCACCGGCGGGGATGGCGTCCTGCACGCGGTGACCAGAGGCGCTGCCGAGGGAGCCGGTGACGGAGCTGCTGTCGGTCTCGTAACTGTCGTCCATCCCTGCGAAGGAGCGCGCACAGGGTCACACAGGGTCAGCGACCGGCTTGCCCAGGAGCCCGGGACCAGGACCTCCCGCGCCCAGGAGCCCGCGCCCAGGACCTCCCGCGCCCAGGACCTCCCGCACCCAGGAGCCCGGGACCAGGACCTCCCGCACCCAGGACCTCCCACACCCAGGACCTCCCGCACCCAGGACCTCCCACACCCAGGACCTCCCGCACCCAGGAGCCCGGGACCAGGACCTCCCGCACCCAGGAGCCCGGGACCAGGACCTCCCGCGCCCAGGAGCCCGGGACCAGGACCTCCCGCACCCAGGACCTCCCGCACCCAGGACCTCCCGCACCCAGGAGCCCGGGACCAGGACCTCCCGCACCCAGGACCTCCCGCACCCAGGACCTCCCGCACCCAGGAGCCCGGAACCAGGACCTCCCGCACCCAGGAGCCCAGGACCAGGACCTCCCGCACCCAGGACCTCCCGCGCCCAGGAGCCCGGGACCAGGACCTCCCGCACCCAGGACCTCCCGCACCCAGGACCTCCCACACCCAGGAGCCCGGGACCAGGACCTCCCGCACCCAGGAGCCCAGGACCAGGACCTCCCGCACCCAGGACCTCCCGCACCCAGGACCTCCCACACCCAGGAGCCCGGGACCAGGACCTCCCGCACCCAGGACCTCCCGCACCCAGGAGCCCGGGACCAGGACCTCCCGCACCCAGGACCTCCCGCACCCAGGACCTCCCGCACCCAGGACCTCCCGCACCCAGGACCTCCCACACCCAGGAGCCCGGGACCAGGACCTCCCGCACCCAGGACCTCCCACGCCCAGGACCTCCCGCACCCAGGACCTCCCGCACCCAGGACCTCCCGCACCCAGGAGCCCGCGCCCAGGACCTCCCGCGCCCAGGACCTCCCGCACCCAGGAGCCCGGGACCAGGACCTCCCGCGCTCAGCAATCGGGCTCCCAGGCTCCTGTGGCATGTTATTCACATGCATTTCGGTGCCACTGCAGTTGCTGGGGGCCAGTCACAGTCTCCCCCACTCCCCTGCCCAGAGGAGCCCTGCCTGGACCAGGAGGCCTCAGCTGGAGGCCTTGCGGTTCAGCCTTTGCTGACTGAATGGCCCCTCCTCCCGCAGGCGCCCCCTGGTGGAGAAATCACCCGTGCGCTCCGATGGCAGCCTCAGAGCCAGTGCGCCGGGATCTCTGAGTCCGCACAGGCCGAGTTCTCACCTTCCAGGTCCTCGTCCAGGCCCGCCAGGGTCCGCTCCCACTGCCCGGCGACAAGCAGGCCCCTGTCGGCGTCGGGGGCCGCCGCGGCTCTCTCAGCTCTAGGGCAGAGCACAGAGAAGGAAGCGCCCCGTTCCCCTCGGCTCTCATCTCACGCATCCTTTCTGGAAACATCCGCGGAAGGCCCAGCTCCCGTTCAGACCCCGTGCCGTTCCCCACTCCCTGCGCCCTGCGGTCCTCGGAGCTGCTCCGCCGCAGATGGCGTGGGGTGCACGTGTGGGCGTGGCCCCAAAGGGCCAGCAGCTCCCTGACCACACCTGCTCCCACCCACCCCGCCATCCGAAGTCCACCGTCACAGACACGCCCACAGCCCGGGTCTGTGTGCTCACCTGGCACCTGCCTGGGAGGGTGATGAGGAGCCAGGCCACCCAGAGGCCAAGTCTGCAAAGGCACCTGGCGGCCGGGGGCTGGACTCCTCGCCCACCAGCCCCGCCCACACAGCCAGGCGGTTCCTGAGCCCACGAGGGGGCTCCCTCCACCCCCAGAGCCTCGGGGAGGGGGGTGGGGCGGAGGAGGGGAGGCCACGGGCTCTGGCCCGGCACGGGGACAGGTGGCCAATGTGGCCCTTTGCAGGCTTTTACTTGGCGTAATGAGCATCCTGGGCAGGTGGCAGAGGGACAGGGCTTGGAGGGACAGCGCCTGCCACCCACAGGCCACGCTTCCTGGGCCTTCCTCAGGAAATACGAAACCGTGCGGCCGGCAGGCTAACAGCAGCGACAGGAGGCACCGCTCCCTCTCCTGCCCCGCCAGGGCCTCCTCCCCAGCCCCCCCCTGCAGATACTCAGGCACAACCAAGCACCCGGGAGTCCATAGGTACCCCTGGATTTTCACCTGCAGGGGGGCTGGCACCCCAACCCTCTCCCGTGCAGTTCAAGGGCCGGCCGTCTATGCCAACAGCGTGGTGATCCAAGACGGCACGTGCCGGCGGCCCCGGCGGAGACAGCGAGCCGGTCCCCTGCCACCAGGGTGAGCTGCTGAATTCAACCGAACGTTCTGTCCGTTTTCAGAATTGTGCGCGCTTGGATTCAAAGCAGCTTGAGGGATAGGACGCTTTTTTAGGTGGGTGGCGTTTTAAATACCCTTCGGTCCTCTAATGAGCAACCACGTTCTCTCGCACCAGCGGCTGGGGAGGTGGAGGATCGGCCGGCGCTGGTGTTTCCGGGGGGATGCCCGGCCCCTCGCCTCTGGGCCTGGGGGCCGCGGTCGCCCGCCGCGGGCGCTTCCTGGGGCCCCGCTGGGCCGCGGTCTAGGCCCCGGACTCGGCGGGAATGGATCACCCGGCAAAACCCAAAGCCAGTGCCAAAGGCCCCGTGTGGCTTTCCAACACGAACTCTCAGGAAGAGAGAGAGTTGCTTCTGCTTCCTCACCCACCGCCAGCCACTCCTCCCCAGGGTGACTCGGGGCCTACACCCCGCTCTCCCCCTGTGAAGGCCGAGTGCAGCGCTCTGTCCCTGGGCTGGGGGGGGGGGGGCCGAGGGGGTCGGCTGCCCTGCACAAGCAGCAGGGCCCGAGTTCGAGTCCAGGAGCGCGGACAGCCGGCAGGGAGCGCCTGGCTCGTCCCAGCTCCAAGCAGCCCCACAGCCGCCCGCTCCGGGCTCCTCTCTGCAGCCCCGACACCCGCCCGGTCCTCAGACACGGTTCCTAGGGACCGTGTGTTTTGGCTTAAGACCAAGAAAATAAAGGACAAACACAGCCCAGACGTTTAGATTCCGAGCCGCACATGCTGAGCAAACATCACCAGCGGCATTTTCCCACACGGGGCGCGGCTGCCGAGAGCGCGGTGACAGTTAGGGCATCGCTGCATCCACGAGGAGGGCAAAGGACAGCAACGGTGAGCTGCGAACCAGAGTCTGCCCAGAGAGGGGAGCTGTCCACTCCCCCTGGGCCAGGGGCAGAGGGCACAGGGTGGGGGCCCCAACGGGGCTCACCGCTCCCTTGCTAACAAGAATGAGGGGCAGCCTGGCCTGTGTGGCTCCGTGGTTGAGCGTCAGCCTATGAACCAGGAGATCACGGTTCCATTCCCGGTCAGGGCACATGCCCTGGCTGTGGGCTCCATCCCCAGTGGGGGGTGTGCAGGAGGCAGCCGATCCATGATTCTCTCTCATCATGGATGTTTCTGTCTTTCTCTCCCTCCCTCTTCCTCTCTGAAATCAATACAAATATATATTTTTTTTAAAAAAGGGGGCGGGCAGCTGGGCCTAATCCGTGCCAGGAAAACGGGTGCTTCTTGGTTTGATTTGGTTTTCATACGATATGAAATTCTGACCCATCCCGGCCTCCTCGGCCATGGGTCTATTTGACGGGGCTAGAAACGTTTATTTGAGTAATGGATCCCATAGTAAAACTATGAAGGAAAAAATAAGGAAGAGTTGGGGAGGAAGAAAACGTCCCTTTCAGGTGGCGGTACAATTTGCAAATGACTGCGCCACACCGCCCCATCCATTTCACAACACGTACTGGATAAACTGCCGGCCAGGAGCCTGGGAAAACGGACAGCCGACAATAGCGGCACACACTAACCTCCACTCTATTAACGAACGTGCCCGTGTTCACCAGGCTCCAGGGTTCTAGAGCCACGCGCCCAACAGAGATGGGACGTGAGCCACCAGCGTCATCTTGGACCTTCTTGTAGCCACCGTCACACAGGTGAAGACGGAGGTGAGGTGGATTCTAATTAAATGCCTTCTTTCACTTTCATTAGTCTGCTTTCCTTAACCCACTGTAACCCAAATTATTCTCATCATTTCTCCATGTATAACTATAAAGTCACTTACTTCTCAGGCCACACTGGGCGCATGCTGGTGGCTAGCTGTGGCTAGTGGCTACAGTCCCAAACAGCTTAGTTCTCCTGGCTCTTAAGTGGCTTTTATATGTTACTTTATAAAGCAGTTACAAAGTCTCAGGGTCTCAGAGGTGTTAACCTGATCCTGAATGTCCCCATGGTTCCAGAATTCCTCTCGTTACAAAGTTGCAGGCTCCAGAGAGCATACATGTATGTAGAGCCACACGTTCCTCTAGTTACAAAGTTGCAGGCTCCAGAGAGCATACATGTATGTAGAGCCACACGTTCCTCTAGTTACAAAGTTGCAGGCTCCAGAGAGCATACATGTATGTAGAGCCACACGTTCCTCTAGTTACAAAGTTGCAGGCTCCAGAGAGCATACATGTATGTAGAGCCACACGTTCCTCTAGTTACAAAGTTGCAGGCTCCAGAGAGCATACATGTATGTAGAGCCACATGTTCCTCTAGTTACAAAGTTGCAGGCTCCGGAGGGTATACATGTGTGTAGGGTCACACGTTCCTCTAGTTACAAAGTTGCAGGCTCCAGAGGGCATACATGTATGTAGAGCCACACGTTCCTCTAGTTACAAAGTTGCAGGCTCCAGAGAGCATACATGTATGTAGAGCCACACGTTCCTCTAGTTACAAAGTTGCAGGCTCCGGAGGGTATACATGTATGTAGAGCCACACGTTCCTCTAGTTACAAAGTTGCAGGCTCCAGAGGGTATACATGTATGTAGGGCCACAAGTGCCTCTAGTTACAAAGTTGCAGGCTCCAGAGGGTATGAAATGTTTCTGGTCACAAGCACCCAACCCACTCCGGCCCAGCACAGCCCCACAGTCAGGCCCTGCCCCTCCCGGCCCCTCCCGGCCCCTCCCGGCTCACTGCCCTTGGCTGTGGACAGGACCACAGAACACGAGTCTGGGATGCACTAGGTTTGTGCAGAAAGGGCGTTTCTCTCTCTCCACATGACTGACATGTGCGCTGCGCACGCTTTAATGGGACAGTGGACGGCTGATGACCCGGAACAGCACTTCCCAAGTAGAGCCGAGCAGGGCATGTGCTAACGGACACCAGAGGCAGTCATGGCGTTTCACCAAGAGGAAGATGTTCGGGCCCACGTTCACTCGTGGAGAGATGTGTCCAGAGCTACGTTACCTGGGTCACAACCACCACCGAAAGGTGAATCCACACCCGTTTTAAAGACCCTCGTAACTGACAAAGGAGATGACTGTTTTTAAAGTAACATCGCAATTTTTAAAAAGGGTCCAAGTCTGTGAAAAGGCGATCTTAGAAGAGGGAAACCAAACTGCTACCTCACGCGGGACAAGCGGCTCCTTCTTCCAGCCGGAGAGCTGAAACCAAGGCTGTGTGACACGCCACGGCACTACGCACTAGGGCACACCTGCCTGCTCGCCCCGCACGCTGCCTGGGGCCGAGGGACCCGCACGGCGTGCAACCCAGATCC
The DNA here is from genome assembly GCF_963455305.1 of Plecotus auritus. Lineage (NCBI taxonomy): Eukaryota > Metazoa > Chordata > Mammalia > Chiroptera > Vespertilionidae > Plecotus > Plecotus auritus. The sequence continues at coordinate 190,874,994 of NC_137775.1, read as the reverse complement.
TCATTTTGGAGACCAATCTGTCCATCATCCCTGAATGAGTTAACAATGAGTTTTTCGCCCAGACGGTGAGGCTCAGGAATTGAGCTTCGACCTATGAACAGGAGGTCACGGTTCGATTCCCGGTCAGGGCACATACCCAGGTTGTGGGCTCGGTCCCCAGTGTGGGGCGTGCAGAGGGCAGCCGATCCATGATTCCCTCTCATCATAGATGTTTCTGTATCTTTCTCCCTCTCCCTTCCTCTCGGAAGTCAATAAAAATGTGTTTAAAAAAATGAGTTTTTCTGGGAGTCTAATCATTTCTCTTCTAGAAAACCCCCTCGGTGCAAACAGAGACCCACATACACCTTGCTCATTATGTCCAGCCGTGGGAACCTCAACAAGCTACGTGTCCATTCATTAAAAAATGGAAAAATAGCCCTGACCGGTGTGGCTCAGTGGATAGAGCGTCGGCCTGCGGACTGAAAGGTCCCAGGTTCGATTCCGGTCAGGGGCATGTACCTTGGTTGCGGGCACATCCCCAGTGGGAGGTGTGCAGGAGGCAGCTGATCGATGTTTCTCTCTCATCGATGTTTCTAACTCTCTATCCCTCTCCCTTCCTCTCTGTAAAAAGTTAATAAAAAATATTTTTAAAAAATGGGAAAATACATCCACTAACGACATATCATCTTGGATAAACCTTGCACACAGGGTGTTGAGGGGAAACGTACACTAAGAGAATGACAGTGTTGCCCGGCCAGCGTGGCTCAGCGGTTGAGCACTGACCTATGAACCAGGAGGTCATGGTTCGATTCCCGGGTCAGGGAGCATGCCCGGGTTGCAGGCTCGATCCCTAGTGTGGGGTGTGCAGGAGGCAGCTGACCCATGATTCTCATCATTGATGTTTCTCCCTCTCCCTTCCTCTCTGATATCGATAATATATATATATATATATATATATATATATATATATATATATATATTTTTTTTTTTTTTTTAAAAGAAAGACAGCTGCCCTAACCGGTTTGGCTCAGTGGATAGAGCGTCGGCCTGCAGACTGAGGGGTCCCAGGTTCGATTCTGGTCCAGGGTATGTGCCTTGGTTGCGGGCCCATCCCCAGTGGGGGGTGTACAGGAGGCAGCTGATGGATGTTTCTCTGTCATCGATGTTTCTAACTCTCTATCTCTCTCCCTTCCTCTCTGTAAAAAATCAATAAAATATATTAAAAAGATAAAAATAAAAGACAGCGTTTACAAACGGGTATAAACTAACAAGACATCACTCTGCATGGTTAGCGACGCAGGCCCGTGTGGAGTGAGTGCGGACGTGGCTGTGGATCAGGAGGGGGCCCTGGGGGTGGCACCTGGTGGGCACTAGACACTTAAGGAGCCTCTGCTGGGTCACTGTGGCCGATGACGTCTCCCCTGGAGACTGGGGGTGCCCTCCCTCCCCCAGCCCCCCCTCCCCCCACTCACCTGGAATGCCAGTGCCCAGGGCCGTTTCTCTCCCACGCGGGGCTCTTGGGCGGACCCAGCTCCGGGGTCCCCACCAGGTCCTGGTCGCTGCTGTCCTCCTGGTCGGTGGCCCACTTATCCCGGGACTTGGTGCTGTCGTGCTGGGAGTCCAGGGAGACAATGTCCGAGGGCGAGCTCATCACCCCGGAGTCCTCCGTCGTGTCCTCGGACGCGAAACAGCTGCTCACAGACACCGTCTCCTCGGCCTCCGCGGGCACCGCAGGGACCCCGTCCGTAAAGGGGCCGCCGGGCCCCAGGGGCAGGCTCGCTGCGGGGGTCAGGGCGAGGACACAGGCCACGTCAGCCACACCTCCGTCCCCGCGCCTCCCTGCTCACCACCCTGCCAGACCCAGCGGAAATGTGGAGGTTGGGGTGCGAGGAATCCGCACACACAGCTTCCCCCCGGAAACACCTCACGTGGGGGAGCCACAGGCACCTGTGTGTGACTGGGAGCGAAATTCCCCTAAAAGACCATGGCATTTGGAACCAGCCTTTGGAATTTGGGTCCCGTATGGGACGGGGGACGGGGGGCACACGTCTACAAAGCCAGACGCATGGCATAGGAAGGCACTGGGGCCCAGCCTGGCCCTGGGCTGAATCGAAGTTAAAAAATTGATTTTTTAAAAACAAGTAGGGGTTTTAAAAATCGGGACAAATTGAGACCTACATAATGCGGGCGGGGACTTGCGACAGCTGCTCCCGGGGCCGGTGGCGTGTGGCCGGACGTGGCGCTGACATTGTCACCGGCAGCCCGGGCTGGCCCTGCCTTCACACGTGAGACAGTGAGCTCTGGTCTGACAGGCGATGATCTGAGGCGAGGACCTTCCGGTCCACGGAGAAGGCAGCCGTCTCCGGGCTGGGGGCTGGGGGCCCTGATGCGGGGTGGCCCCTGAGGGGGGAGGGGTGACTCGCTATCGCCCTCGTGCTCCTCTCACGGTGACGCTAACGCTGGGGACACCGTGGCCACTCGGCACAGCCGTCGGGCCACTTGGGAGACACGCTAAGCTGAGCGAGGTCATTTCTGCCTCCCGCTCGGGGTCTGTGGTCTGTGGGGGAGGGGAAAGCTCGCGCTGACGCCCATGTCAGAAGGCAGGCAGCGCAGCTCCGCGCCCGAGTTGTTGTTTTTAAATTTAACGTACAAAGAGCCCGGCCGGCGTGGCTCAGGGGTTGAGCATCGACCCATGAACCAGGAGGTCAGGGTTCGAGTACCGGTCAGGGCACAGGCCGGGGTTGTGGGCTCGATCCCCAGTGTGGGGCGTGCAGAAGGCAGCTGATCCATGATTCTCTCTCCTCATGGATATTTCTCTCTCTCTCTCTGAAGTCAATAAAAATATCTTTTTAAAAGGATTTAATGTAGACATAGGTTTTTAACTTCAACGCCTCCACGTCGAGGCGAGCCCTGCCTGGGGTGGCCGGGAGAGAGGGCTGGGCTGGGGTCCGAGGTGCTGTGTGGGGCACCGTCCCTGCCAGGGAGGACCAGATGCCAGAAGGACAAAGGCCCGCGGCCTGTGCGCACTCCCCGCGCCCCGCGCTCCAGACGGACAGCGGACGAGCGCAGAGATGACAGAAAGGAGAGGAAGAGCGAGCGGCTGGTTTATTGGAGACCCCAACCATCACAGGAAGCACAGGACAGAGACCCAGGGAGTTCACAGGCTCCGGGCAGAGCCGCACAAAGGAGGGCTGTTCCCGAGGGTGCGCGAGGCAGGGGTCCCAGCGCCAGTGCCGCCACAAGGGCCCTTTCTCCCCCTCCTTCCTGGCTTTTGTCGGGAGGCTCTTCATTAGAGGGCGACGGGGAGGGCGAGGCTGCCTGAATACCCCCAGCTCTTCGGAGGGGGCTGCGGACAGAAGGGCAGGCCCCTCCAGCCGCACAGCCTGGGCTGGGCCCTGAGACACCGGCGGGTGCCGGGGGAGTGGGTGCTGGGGGAGTGGGTGCTGGGGGGGCGGGAGCTGGGGGAGCGGGTGCTGGGGGAGCGGGTGCTGGGGGGGCGGGTGCCGGGGGAGTGGGTGCTGGGGGAGCTGGTGCCGGGGGAGCAGGTGCTGGGGGGGCGGGTGCTGGGGGGGCAGGTGCCGGGGGAGCGGGTGCTGGGGGGGCGGGTGCTGGGGGAGTGGGTGCTGGGGGAGCGGGTGCTGGGGGGGGCAGGTGCCGGGGGAGTGGGGTGCTGGGGGAGCGGGTGCTGGGGGGGGCGGGTGCCGGGGGAGTGGGTGCTGGGGGAGTGGGTGCCGGGGGAGCTGGTGCGGGGGAGGGGGGCGGATGCTGGGGGAGCGGGTGCTGGGGGAGCGGGTACTGGGGGGGCGGGTGCTCAGGGAGTGGGTGCTGGGGGGAAGGGTGCCGGGGGAGCGGGTGCCGGGGGAGCGGGTGCTGGGGGGAGCGCACCTGAGGGACTGAGGGCAGGCACACAGGAATCGGAGGGACACGTGCCCCAGGAGCAGGCACACGGGTGCCACCTGCAGGGGCGGCGGGGACACGGACAGGACGGGAGGGCGGGCACGGAGCCGGGTGAGTCCCTGCCTCCTGACTATTTGTATCAATGTCGACGTGTGAGCCTGGTGGGCCAGCACAGACGGTGAGGAACTGACGTATGAAACACAGTTATAAAATTATAAAAAGGTATGACACTCGCCCGGCCGGCGTGGCCCAGGGGCTGAGCATCGACCTGTGACCCAGGAGGTCAGGGTTCGATCCCCGGTCAGGGCCCAGGCCCGGGTTGCGGGCTCCATCCCCAGTGGGGGGCGTGCAGGAGGCAGCCGGTCCGTGACTCTCTCGTCAGTGATGTGTCGATCGCTCCCTCGCTTCTCCTCTGACGTTAACAACGTACGTATCAGAGGTGGTTGTTCTGATCGGTTTTAGAAGTCACGGGAAGTAACGCCGTCACAGGTGAGCGGAGCAAAGCTCAGTGACTGACCAGGATGCTCACGTGCGATGCTCTTCAAAAATCCACGCGCCCCCTGCCCTCCGCCCCCTGCGCCCCGCCCCCCGCCCTCCGCCCCCCACCGCAAAACCACTGCCAAGGCCACTGCGTCGGACACCGGACAGAACGCCGGAGGGGAGTGTGTGTGGGGACCGCCTCCCCGCGGGGCCGTGGAAACCATCGTGCGGCGGCAGGAGCCACGGCCCCGTCCAGCCAGCGGCGGCCGCCCCTTTCGGAAACGTGTGCGGAACTGTCCCTGCCTCGTCCAAAGGCCCCAGACGGCACAGCCCGGAACTCACCCCTCACAGCCACCCGCCCGTCCAGCCGCGAGGACGGGCCCCAAAGAGCTCGGCGTCCTTGGCCAGAAAGAACTCAGCCTCAGCAAAGCCACTGGCGCCCGCAGCAGCCTCGCAGGGGGTGCCCGGGCTCCGGCCTGTTCCCAGCATCTGTGCAGGGACTCGGCGGCACCCACCCCCGGGAGCAGCGCCCCCCCTGCCCTCCATCCCCATCGACAGCCGCCCCTCCTTCCCTCTGGGTTAGAGACGCCCCCCCTCCCCCCCCCCACCAACACTGACCCCATCGGAGACTCCCGGCAGGATTCTTGTGGGCTTTATAACCAAGGGCCGAGTTCTCTCTCTCTCTCTCTCTCTCTCTCTCTCTCTCTCTCTCTCT
>NC_137775.1:190054890-190179890 GCF_963455305.1 Plecotus auritus | reverse complement strand
CTCGGCACACCCAGGCCCGTCAGTGGCCGCCAGCCCCAGCCCGGGCCCGGCTCCCCTGCACAGCAGGTGCCAAATGGCACAAGGGAAATAAAGCAGCCAGCAAGCCTGCCCCCTCCTGGGAGAAGAGAAGCGCTGCTCCTCGGGCCCTGCCGAAGGCACCTGCTGGCGGTGAGGGGACAGGTGACGTTGACAGGTGACTTCGACCGGGATCGTCTCACTGCTGAGGGAACCCACAAGCCAAGGCCCCAGCCCTTGTGCACATGGCAGGACCAGGGACAAGGAGAGAGGAAGAAATGGGGGGGGGGAAACCCCAAGAGATGTGCCTCAGCAAGGTCCCCAAGAAGGAGGCACCCAAGTGGAGGTGCCTGGACTTGGGATGCAGATGTGCTTGTGAGCAGCGGCGGCCCGGGCCTGAGTCCCTGCCTGCTGCTCCCTCAGAGAGCTGTGAGAGACGGACTTGGCACACCCAGGCGGCTCCCCGGGCCTGTCAGTCAAAGCTGGAGGCAACCTTCTCAGCACCTTCCAGGGATGGGCACCTGAGGCAGACCCCTCGGGCGAGACATGGCCCCGGACCGTGAGTGTTGGCAGCATCCGTGGTGTCCGGCAGACATGTGTGTTGCTGAGTATTCCACCCGTGAGCACCTCAGGGATGATGTACCTCAAACTTCTGGCATTTGCATTTACTTTGGCAAAACACACGAGCGGAGAACTCTGGACTAGGGAACAGAATCAGGGCCAATGCCCCGTGGTAGGCATGTGGGTCTCCCCGGGGCCATTCGGAATCTTCTAGAATGATTTAACTAAGGCTGGAATTCAGATGAGCTGGCTGAAACAGACTCACGAGATGATCCTATTTAGCATGACGCTCAAGTCATGGGCTTGGGGGTCAGGTTCGAACGCCCACACCTGCTCTGTCAGTGAGGGTCTGGGTAAGCAGTGGGGGCTGAGCTTACCTCTCTAAGCATCCATTTCTGCATTGGTTTTTGTCCCCAAATACACGTAACCTCAGAAAAGTGAGCTCTTCACATACACATACTTGAGTCCTTTAAAAAAAAGGTCCAGCTTAAAATCTTTAATTCATCGCAACAAATCCCTAAAATTAATTTGTGGTGAGACTAAAACCTCCCCTGTTCTCATTTCCTCAGTAATCCACGGGAATTTTAAAGTAGATATTCTCTGTTTTCACTGCCAACGCCTATCCTAGGACTCCATTAAAATACGGGCATGTTTAACAGTTTTTCCTTCCCCTTCTTCAATATTTAATCACGGAAGTCTCATCTCGACCAGGTAACCACCGTCTACTGAGCACATGCTATGCTGCCCACATGCTCACAGGTTCTCCGGTGGGGATGCTCAGAGAGAAAGGAAAAGCGAAGAAGCCCAGTGACGTCTGGCTTCATTTGGATGCCAGCCCCTAGCACGAGAGACCAAGATTTCATTAAAGAACGGAGGCCGCGTTGTCACGGAGGCTGAAGCCGAGTCTGATGCTGTGAAAACAGATGTGCAAGTGGAAAGATTCAGAGCATTTTTTTGAAGACTGAGCGAATCAAAGCCAGGGCGGAGAAAAATCAGTCTTTTCATAACTATACTTGTACATTCTCCGTGTACTTCTCCCTCGTCAAATGAATTGGAAAATTGAAGATTCCTGTAACAATCCTGTTCCCTTGACAGAGAACAGAGGCTATTTTAACAGAAATCTTGGGCCAACGTGCATCGAGAGGTGAAAAGGCGGACAACACCCATAGAGAAGTAGGTGTGCGGGTGTGTAAAGCGTGTAGAGTGTGCACATACACGGGGAAGACTTTTTTTCCTTTGGACAGAGGGGGCCATGTGGGTGAAGGCAACTCAGAGCGGTCCTCTGCCACTTTGCTAGCTTAACCCCGAAGCCTCATACTGCTTACTTAGAACGTCAGCCATCATCATAATATAAACCTTAACTACTATGCTGACAACGTAACGGTCTAGCCAACGATAAGTAGTAGGCATAGGAAAAGTGCCACCTTTATGCCCTGATTCAAACATTTCTGACCCAGTCACGGGTATGTTTTCTAGTTAATGTTTCTCAATCTTTTGTTCCTTTTTTAAAAAATATTTTTATTGATTTCAGAGAGGAAGGAAGAGGGAGAAAGAGAGAGACAGAAACATCAATAATGAGAGAGAATCACTGATCGGCCACCTCCCATACACCCCACACTGGGGATGCAGCCCACACCCTGGGCATATGCCCTGAATGGGAATCAAACCCTGACCTCCTGGTTCATAGGTTGATGCTCAACCGCTGAGCAACACTAGCAGGGCACAACATTTTATTCCTTTCTTTCACTTCCCCACTCTTTTAGTTCCTATAGTGTTGACCTAATAAATTTCACATGCTTGTCCTATATATTAATTCTTAAGGATTGGTACCCATCGCTAAATTGCACATACTGGTAATTTATTGGGCGATTTCTTTTTTTTAGCTGGTAGTCCTTCATGTTGGAAGTAAGATCTGGGCAAGACCTTAGTGGTTAACAAGAGGAAAAACATTGTGAGACCTCACCTAAGAGTTTCCTTTTCTTCTTCTTGCTGTTTCTTTCTTTCCTCTTGTTTTGTTTCTGACTTAGAGTATAACCTAATGGTGGAAATTATGAGTTTTTTAGTCAGGATTCAATGGTGTGGTAGGTAAAACTGGCTCACAGTCTATTATAAGAATGGATTTTGTAGAATTTTTTAAATATATTTTATTGATTTTTTACAGAGAGGAAGGGAGGGGGATAGACAGTTAGAAACATCGATGAGAGAGAAATATCGATCAGCTGCCTCCTGCACACCTCCCACTGGGGATGTGCCCGCAACCAAGGTACATGCCCTTGACCGGAATCGAACCTGGGACCCTTGAGTCCACTGAGCCAAACCGGTCAGGGATATTTTATTTTACTTCTTAAAAATATGTTTTTATTTATTTCAGAGAGAAAGGGAGAGGGAGAGAGAGAAACATAAATGATGAGAAAGATCCATCGATTGGTTGCCTCCTGCATGCGCCCCGACTAGGGCCAGGGATCAAGCCTGCAACTGAGGTAAGTGCCCTTGACTGGAATCGAACCTGGGACCTTTCAGTCCTCAGACCTACGCTCTATTCACTGAGCCAAACCCGCCAGCTCCCTCCCCCTTTAAAAAATATGTTTCATTGTTTTTATTTTTTTTAATTTAATAAATCTTTATTGTTCAGATTATTACCATTGTTTCTCCTTTTTCCCCCCATAGCTCCCCTCCACCTGGTTCCCTCCCCACCCTCTGCCCTTACCTCTCCCCACTGTCCTCATCCATAGGTGTACGATTTTTGTCCAGTCTCTTCCCACACCCCCCATACCGTTTCCCCCTGAGAATTGTCAGTCCACTCCCTTTCTATGCCCCTGATTCTATTATATTCACCACTTTATTCTGTTCCTCAGATTTTTTATTCACTTGATTTTTAGGTTCACTTGTTGATAAATATGTATTTGTTGTTCATAATTTTTATCTTTACTTTTTTCTTCTTCTTCTTCTTAAAGAATACCTTTCAGCATTTCATATAATACTGGTTTGGTGGTGATGAACTCCTTTAGCTTTTTCTTATCTGTGAAGCTCTTTATCTGATCTTCCATTCTGAATGATGACTTTGCTGGGTAGAATAATCTTGGTTGTAGGTTCTTGCTATTCATCACTTCGAATATTTCTTGCCACTCCCGTCTGGCCTGCATAGTTTCTGTTGAGAAATCAGCTGACAATCGTATGGGTGCTCCCTTGTAGGTAATTAACTGTTTTTCTCTTTCTGCTTTTAATATTCTCTCTTTGGCTTTTGCTCTTGGCATTTTAATTATGATGTGTCTTGGTGTGGTCCTCTTTGGATTCCTTTTGTTTGGGGTTCTGTGCGCTTCCTGGACTTGTAAGTCTATTTCTTTCACCAGGTAGGGGAAGTTTTCAGTCATTATTTCTTCAAATAGGTTTTCAGTATCTTGCTCTCTCTCTCCTTCTGGCACCCCCATAATTCTGATGTTGGTCGCTTGAAGTTGTCCCAGAGGCTTCTTACACTATCTTCAACTTTTTGGATTCGATTTTCTTTTTGCTTTTCTGGTTGAGTGTTTTTTGCTTCTTTGTTTTTCAAATCTTGACTTGATTCTTGCGTTCCTCTAGTCTGCTGTTGGGTCTCTGTATAATATTTTTTATTTCAGTCAGTGCATGTTTAATTTCTAGTTGGTCCTTTTTCATCTCTTCGAGGGTCTCGTTATATTTATCGGCCTTTTCTAGGATATTCTTGAAAAGCCTTATAACCATGGTTTTGAACTCTATATCCAGTCATTTGTTTTCCTCCATTTCTTTCGTTTGTGATCTGTTTCTTTGTCTCCACGTTTTCACTGCTTCCCTGAGTTGGTAGGGTAGCTTTGTGTGCTAGGTGTCCTATATGGCCCAGTGGGTCGGCCTCCCCAGTTAACCTGAGGTGGACACTCTTGGTGCACCCCTTTGTGGACTATGTGTACAGCCTTGTTGTAGTTAAGTCTTGATTGTTGTTGGTATCACTGGGAGGAATTGACCTCCAGGCCAGTTGGCAGTGAGGATCAGCTGTGTCTATGCTCAATTTTGTAGAATTTTAGCTTATTTTGCATTGGCCATGGTGCGAGTATTTACATCATGAAAACTGGCAAACACCTACCAAAAACGGTAGGTCTTGTTAATAATTTTACATTGAAACAGTGATTTAGATAGACTTGTTGTTGAGTACTGCTCGTATGCAAGTTGAGTGCATTTCACCACATTACTTATCATTCTGTGAGCCTCAGTTTCTACATTTGTAGGATGGGTAAAAATAATACCTATCCCATAGGATTATTTTATCAAATGAGATAATGAATGTAATGCATATTATGCACTGAGAATTTAATGTTAGCTGTAAGGATTATTCATGGTAAAGTTTCTCAATTCTTTTGCTAAAGTTAGAGCTTAGTTTTGTCCAGTTTCTTCCTGCTGCCCAATATTTACCCCCCTCCCCCTGCCCACCCCCACTGCTTAGACAAAGCATATAGAGGTATTGGCTGACTATGGTCTTCATTTAAGTCTTAGGAACACAGGACCAGAGCTGACACTTACAATGATGGCTACTATCAATGTACTGGTCTCCTCTGGTCTGCTTAACCTTGGGATCATCTGATGCATGAAAAACTAATTCACGGAAGAGGAGCAGGGCACGGGAGGAGCCTCAGTATTTTAGTTTAATGTCGCAGCTTCCTCATAAGGTTTTCACCGCGTGTTTGTGCTTTCTTTGACTTTTAAAGAAGTGTAGTAAGATTAGACATATTTTTCTACCTCTGTATTTTCTTTAAGGCAGAAACTTGTCTGTATTGTCCAATCTTCCTTTAACTTCCAAATGAAAATCTTACCTGGCAAAACCAAGTGGAAATCTTACCTGGCAAAATCACCTTTAAAATTCAACACAAAAACCTCTGCTAGGTATGGCGCCTGCCTTTATACCCCATCATCACATGTATGTACACAAAGCTCACGGCAACATTTGAAGTACAGACCAAACATTGGCAAACTTTTCCTTGCACCACCGATTTTTAGTCTATTATAAAAATAAATTCTATGGTGACCTCTGGATTTCATGGTGTTGATGGCTACATACCTTTCTCATCTGTTCGTGTCTCTGCAGCCTTTGACCCATTTATTTGAGAATAGAAAAGATCCCTCTTCTCCAGTAAGATGGGTTCAAGAATTGTATTCCTATGAGAGATCTTTTTAAAAGAAGACTGTGGAATCTCAGAGGGAAGGCGGTGGGAAGAGATCAACCAAAAAACGTGTATGCATATATATATATATATAAAACCTGGGGCAGGGGGCAGGCTATAAGGGGTCAATGGGAGGGGAAAAAGGGGACATATGTAATACTTCAACAATAAAGATTATTTTTTTAAAAAATGAACGTCCTGAAAACTAAGGTTTTGATCTTTGAAAGAAAAAACAAAACAAAAAATAAAGTGATGAAAGTAGAAAGTTTGCCTAGAAATTTATAAACAGGAGAGCAGGTCTCACTCTAAGGAAATGTGAAATGGGGTATAAGGGCGGTTCTTTCTTTTCAATTCTCAGAAGGCCCATAGACTCTGCAGCAGATTGGAGTAGCAAGCTCATTTCCTTAAACGTGGAGATGTAACTGAATTTTAATACATGGCATTTAAATGGAATATAATGCAAATACATCTGAGCATGAGATTGGATCAGCGGCACCAGCCATCAGCCCACCGCTGCATTTTATGGGCTGCAATGACTTCGCCTACCCTTCAAAGGGAGGTGACGGGGCCCATCAGCGTGCCTCCGTAATCGCCCCGGCGGCACATTGCTTCTCCCTGTGACGATCAGCCACGGCTCTCAAGCATGAGATTTGATTATCCTTGTTTGGGTATGGGAAGCTGAAACATAACTGTCATAAAATTACCAGCATCCCTTGTTTAATGTTCAATAGCAATCACACTTTCATATCAAAAGCACCAGAAGGTGCTTTATTGAATATTGACATCAAAGTCAGAGCAATATAAGAAACTCAAAAATGAAAAAAAAATCTTCATTGCCATCATTTCACTCTTTAGAAAACAGGAACATAACAGTATGCTTTATAACTATATATATATCTAATTTGTGCTCTTCTACTAGTAATTAGGATAGAGAAACTACTTAAAAGAGATATGCAAAATAACACTGCCTCTTTTTTCACTTCTTCAGTGGTTTTGAAGACAAGAGACTCATTTCATGTATTCGTTTTGAGGGTATACAAACCCCCAGTGTTCATTACCTGGTATCCTCTTTAGTAGAGTTTAACATAAAGTTCTGTAGAGGTGGACATAATTTTCTTTCTCTTATTCTATTATTTGGCGTGTCTAATAATGACATTGACATAGACAAATGAACAGGAGGGAAATAAATTTATCTCATAGGTATGAGAGAGAGCCCCATAAAAATATGAGACCAAGAGTAGTCAGGCAAGCCCTGGCTCAGCTGATTGCGCATCTTCCCAGGTACCGAGAAGGTTGCTGGTCCCATTCCAGGGCAGGGCATATGCTCGGTTGGGGGTTCGGTCACCGGTGGGGGTGCATATGAGAGGCAACTGATGGATGTTTCTCTCTCACATCCATGTTTCTCTGTCTCTCCCTCTCCCTTGCTCTCTCTCTCTAAAATCAATAAAATTAAAAGTAGTCAAGCAATTGAGGCGTATCTGCCATCCTGAGCTAGGGAAAAGGATAAGGGCTTGGGACCACGAAGATAAGGAGGTAACTTGCAGGACAGGAAGAGCAGGTGTCTGGTAAGTAGATATTTGTCCTGACATACAGATAGATCATTCATGTAAAACAGTATCTCTGAAATGGCTCTTTCTGGACCAGGCCCCCTATCTAAATTCTTTTAGGAGAGCTCCAAGTTTTTTCTTGAATCTGCTGGGTCAACCAAGCCTTCAGGTGAAAACAATCCGGGTGGCAAAGGAGCACATTTGGGAGTGGTCTTTTCTGCTCCCCTTCAGCTAATTTCTACTCAGTTGACTACGCTGATATCCAGGTACTCAATCAGAAATGCAACAATAAAAAGTTCCCATAGAAAGGAGAATCCTTCAGCCCAGCTCTTGAATAAAGAAATGTTTTTCAATTACACATGATAGAGAGGCAATCCTGTGATAAAAGGTGTCAGGTCAAGTTCAGGTGTCAGGCCCCATTGCGTTTATCATCCTGCCCCAAATTTCCCCTAATGCTCCCGAATCTAGGTAAGTGGCATTCACATCTTTCTGAAAACTTAAGATAGGAATTTCAGAATATTTCAATCCCCATTCCGCCCCCACATTTAACCAGTCACAACATGCCTCAACTTTACTCCGGAATTAAATACAATGTGAATTTTGTATATCCGCATGCTTCCTGCTACCCGCAGCCCCTTCCTCCTTGTGGTCTCCAGTCTTCCCATTGTTGGATCCATCCTACACACGGCTAGGAGAAATCTCCTTCTCTGACACAACCTGGAATCTCTCAACCTCCTGCTAAGAAATACTGTAACCCAGGGGTGGGCAAACTTTTTGACTCGAGGGCCACGATGGGTTCTTAAACTGGACCGGAGGGCCGGAACAAAAGCATGGATGGGGTGTTTGTGTGAACTAATATAAATTCAAAGTAAACATCATTACATAAAAGGATACGGTCTTTTTTTTTTTAATTTCAATAGTTTTATTCATTTCAAACATTTTAACAAGAAGAATGTAAACACTAATTATTATAATTTTAAACTTCAAAAAATGGAGGAATCATAGCACAATAACATACCTTATATTGAAGATGGCAAAGGCAAAATAAAATTGCCTAACAAAGGAAAGGTACAAAAGCCTTTCAAATTAAACTTAAATATAATAAAATAATTTAAAACTAAAACAAATAGAAAAGAACAAAATGTGTAAACAGTAAATTAAACATTTTCTTTAGTGCAACTTCCAAATTATGCCCGGGACGTAGATGTAGATGGCAATGTAGACTGGGTTGAAAGGTTTTTGGTCTTTAAAACATCAACTTCAGTGGGAACAGTGTTGTTGGTCTCATTTTTAGCTAATGCTCTGATACTGTGCTCTCCGGGGGCGTGTCTCCCTACATCACCAGATAACGTTTCTACGCATTCCCAGGGTGATGTGGGGGGACGCGTCCACGGGCATTACAAGGAGCCTCTGGAAGATTGAGAGGTTGTTCCTTCTACTGAATGGGGATATAAATCCGCCCACTCAGAAGAAGGAGCTGCGGCCGTGTTTCCCAACGTTGCCATGTTAACACTGTTGCTGGTGAAGGAGCAGAGGGGAGAGCAAGAGAACCCTCCGCTCTTTCGGCTCCGCGGGCCGGATAGAACAGCCGAACGGGCCGAATCCGGCCCGCGGGCCATAGTTTGCCCACGGCTGCTGTAACCTGACATTCAACGGGTCCAGGCTGCTTGTCATTACTTGAGCCAATTTAGCAGAGACGGGGTTGAATCCTACCAGTATATTGTTAGGGAATATAAAACATTTTGGGGGGGAGGGTTGCAATCTGAATCTGTGCCAGTAACCTAGTGTACATTCTGGATAGCCTATAATGAAGTCACTGCTCCTTTCTCCACAATCTGGTCTAGCAAGACCTGTTTTCCTAATCACTCTCCATTTACAAAGGGGCCATAAACAAAGAATGGAATAGCTTAGCCAGTGGGGAGGTCACTGACACCACCCAGACCAGGCATTTAGATGCCATCTGACTTTTCCATTCTAACTGACTCAGGAGGGGCTGTGGAAGCCCACCACAAAAGCCTGGTAGTTAGGAAACAGATAGAAAACAAAGAAACCGAAGGGGATAAAGGGAAAGCTTCCTCCATATTGGCTTACTCAGGATTTGGAGAACTGACCCCCTGAGTCACTGTATTAGAACATCTGAAAATAAATGGGTTTGTCCTGGATCTCTGAGTACTCCCTGTGTAATTTTTGGTCACCTGGTAAATTCTGTAACAATATGAGCATTTGTTCCAATAATGCCAGCAGTGTGGGAGAGCATCAGGTCACCCACAAACATCTGCTCAACCCCTTTTCCCCCTCACCCATAAGCCAGCTGCTTATATTGGGTAGAAGGTCAAAGATTACATGGGGAAGCAGGCAAAAGGGATAAGAATGGGTATGCAAAATGGGCAATTTACAGGTAATGGGGGCTGAGGGTTTGCAAAGGCCTGGGGGTATGCAAAGGATGGGGGTATGGCCCGCGGGCCAGATCCGGCTGTTCTATCCGGTTCTCTTGCTCTCCCCTCCGCTCCTTTACTTTGAATTTATATCAGTTCACACAAACACTCCATCCATGCTTTTGTTCCGGCCCTCCGGTCCAGTTTAAGAACCCATGGTGGCCCTTGAGTCAAAAAGTTTGCCCACCCCTGGTAGACCTTCTGGTTTCTGCAACAAGGTTGTTAATCTTTCCATGATACTGGGCAGCTCCAGATGTGGAGGATGGGCTGCATTTCCAGGTGAGCTCCCAGGTCCTGCTAACTCCCAGCCAGGTTAGAATGTGCCTTCCTTAATCAGAATAAAACAATCACAGTTAACAGAGCATAATTCATATTTCTTACTAGAGGCCTGGTGCACGAAATTCAGAGTGGGGGGTCCCTCAGCCTGGACTGCACCCTCTCGTAGTCTGGGAGAGGCTCCCGCCACGGCCGCTGAGCTAGCCAGCCATGAGCCCAGCTTCTGGCTGAGCGGCGCTCCCCCTGTGGGAGCACACCGACCACCAGGGGACAGCTCCTGCATTGAGCATCTGCCCCCAGTGGTCAGTGCGTGTCATAGCGACTGGTCATTCCGCTGTTTGGTCAATTTGCATATTAGCCTTTTATTATATAGAATATTTTTAGCTGGTCCCCAATATTCTATTTCTGCCCCTAACAATATCAGATACTTCCACATTTTCTAAGTAAATTTTGTGTTTTTGAATATTACAATCAAGGTTCTTCAGATTTGTGTCAAAAAAAACCCCACACTTAACCCCACTCTCCAAATAGAATGTGGACACAATAGACCACATTCAAATTCCCACACTCATCTGGAAATGCCAGTCTCTGACGTTCCTCTTCATTTACTTTATTCTCTTCAAAAAACTTAACCCAACCTCCTTGAACAAAGAGCTCATCAGTTGTTTCTTATTCCGTGGAGCCATTACTTTCTCATCAAATGGAAGTAACCAATCTCTCACTTTCTATGATATTGATTTTATAACTCCTGTTCCCTACAAGACCTTACAGTATGTATTACTTTGTAAATCACACAGAGTAATTTACTGTCGCGTAGATTGTTAGCACTTGTATTTCTTGTATTGTCCCACACAATGCCTTGCTCGCAATATGTACCCAAACAAAAATTTCTCATGATAGAAACTCTATATCAATCTGAATTCCCGACTTAGAATTCCCTGGGGATGCCGCTACAATTGTAAATTGCAGGGTCTTCTAAAATCGCTGATTTGGCCTCTCAGAATGAGAAGGCTAAAAAGAGCTAATTCCAATGTAACCCTGATATTTGGGGCTAGTGATCCGAATCCAAGCCAGCAAGCTCAGTGTACATTCCTGATCACCTATAATTAAGTCACTACCTCCTTCCCAGATACTGGTCTTGCAGAACCTGTTACTGTGAACAGTGCACTGCCCCGGAGGGAGGGTTATTAACGCTGGCACCATGCCAGACCATCAGATATGGCCTGGAGACCCCTAACACCTGGGGGCCTTCTTGCAAAGCCCGTGAAAAGGACCGGAAGCATAATCCATATTTGTGGGACAAAGACCACAGGGACATATAAAGGAAAGCCCCATGCATGGTCTTCACTCAGATTTGGACAGCTGTTCCCTGTGTCCGCCAGAGTGTTAAACAGTGTCCCTCCTCTTCTTTGAAGCATCCTTGGTTTTCTTTGGTCTTCTGCAACAAGAGCAGAGCCTAGAAAACAGTATTTTAGCATGCTCCCATGTCAACTGTCCTACACGCTAAGGTTGGACAATCCCTTATGCTTCTGAGCACATTTCAGAGCTTTATTTTACATAAGTCACTAAGACATACGCACAGCCCATGCACGATGCAGGGTGTCTTTACTGTCTGTTAGGTTTTCTAATCTACAGTTCTTGCACCTGTTCTAATTTGCACATGTGACATGTGGAGATGACACTGAAGTAGTACTGCATACCACCGGTAAGGGTTTTTCCAAAGACATTTCATCATGTTACTGAGCGAGGGCATATTAAAATGCTAGCAAAAGCCAAAATACTCTTTTATTAAGCACTGGGATTTTAAAATGAAGCTTCTTTCTGCTTTAGATATCGTGCATTTTCTTTATTTTTAAATTCTATGTAGAATGAATTATCAAAGTTCTCTGCTTTCATAAACCCAGTAATTTAACACCAGGGAATGACACAAATCTCCCCCACGCTCTCGAGCTGTAAGATCAAAGGCCTATGACTTAAGAAGAAACTAAGAGTCCATCCAATCCAAGCAGAAGTAGCAGTAGTTTGTATGCATCTGAAGACTTCCCCTGTGCCCCCATCTCTGCTCAGGGGTCCCATGTTACTAATTCAGTCTGCATTTGTTTGCATTCGATAACGCGTCAGAAAGAACACAGTGCAAGGCATAGATGTATACAAACTGATCACAGAAATAACAAGAGCCAGCAGAGAAGACAGAAAACATTGTCCAGTTTAGCTGTGACCTGGCATCTACGCCGCATAAACGCTGAAGCGTAGCCTCGGACCGCGGAGTTTGAGTCCCTGCTGGTCACTGTTTCCTCCTGAGAAAGCTTCTCAACCCGTCTCTGCATCACGTTCCTCATCTATACAATGAGGGAGGCAAAATAAATACTGGTTTTGAGTTCTCAATAATTTAGTTTGTGGACAGTTTAGCACAGCTGCTGGCAAAAGAAAAAAAAATACTGATTAACAGTCAGAGTCCTTGATATCGATGAACTATCCGTTACAAACAAAAAAAACACACACACTGATTTGGGCAAAAACTCTGTAGACATATAGAATGCAAGCTGTGTGAGAAGAGGGATTCTGTCTCCGGCTGGATCCCCAGCCCGTGCAGCAGCCACAAGCACATAGTAGGGCTCCATCAGTGTCTGTGGTGACCATACAGGAATTTGTCCGTGTGAAGACCCGCCCATTTGCTTTTGGCATGTGCCTGTGCTGGAGCAAGGAGCTTACAGAGACAAATTAAGCACATGCTTAGCTTTGGCATTAAGAACTCTGCCAAGACGGGAACTGACAGAGCCCTCAGGGACAGAGCGGAGGATGTAGAGATTATTTGCCGCCGAAATAACTCGCATCACATCACTGAAGAGACCAAGGCCAGCTGTCAGTCTTGGCTGCAGTAAGAAATACTAATGCACTCTATTCTCCTCACGCCTCCGGGAACAACACATTTCTCTCCTCGGTCTTTTCGTCTCTCTATCTTTCTGTCTGTCTGTCTCTCCCTTCTCTCCTTCCCTCCTTCCC
The DNA here is from genome assembly GCF_963455305.1 of Plecotus auritus. Taxonomy (NCBI): domain Eukaryota; kingdom Metazoa; phylum Chordata; class Mammalia; order Chiroptera; family Vespertilionidae; genus Plecotus; species Plecotus auritus. Next base: position 190,166,888 of record NC_137775.1, on the reverse strand, counting down.
TCCCTCCCTCCTTTCTTCCTTCCTTCCTTCCTTCCTTCCTTCCTTCCTTCCTTCCTTCCTTCCTTCCTTCCTTCCTTCCTTCCTTCCTTCTTCCCTCCCTCCCTCCCTCCTTCCTTCCTTCCCTCCCTCTCTCCTTCCCTCTCTCCTTCCCTCTCTTCTTCCCTCCTTCCTTCCCTCCTTCCCTCCTTCCCTCCTTCCCTCCTTCACCCTCAAATCAAAATCCGACAAAGGAGATTTAACAGTTTTTCTACTTTTTACGACTCATTGCTTCAGTGTTTCCAGCAATTAGTAAGTGGATTTCACAGACTTTCAATGGTCTGTCATCGAATATGAAAACTCCCATTTCATCATCACTGGCAGGTTTGATTTGTTTGATATAATCACATTAATATTAAAAGAATAGTACAACTTCAAGATACTTTTCTTATGAAAAGACTAATTAGTTTGAGCTACAGAATAAATAATTGATTATGTGGATAACGAAGCAAATATCTAAAGGCAAAAACAGCATGAAATTGACATTTCCCATTGGCAAACTCACTAAAGACCGAACTCAAACTTTTCTTTTGAGTATCTGTTATAATTTTTTTCTTAATGTGACAGTCTTTTTCAAATAAATGCTAAGGCTATTTTTGTTGTTCAGAATTATGGATTTTAGAGTCTTTTCCTAAATATTGTGTTTCATTTAATTTGTCTACATGAATAGACTAAAATGTGCAGACTATTGAAAACCATTTTCTTAGTTCTAGGTAGGGTCTGGAAGTGAAACATCATTTAGACAAGAGCTAATGAAATTATCCTTATCTGAATGCCTTCAAGGAGATAAGGAAGCAAATGTCAATTCTGCTATTTCTATAGGGCAACAAGTCACAGTACTCAACACATAATCAAAGGAAACATTTAACATAATCTCTGTGGTCTAATTAAAAGTTCAATTAAGGAAACTATAATGATCTTCGCTGATGAACTTTCATAAAGGACACGTTTTAATAGATAAACTTCTGCTCTCAAAAAAAATTGCGGTAACGCCTTCCAATTTCAGCGGAAGTACATTTGGCGTTGAATTGCTTTGGACAGCAGGTTCCAGTCCATTGCTGTTTCCAGAGAAGCTGAGGATCAGGGTGGATCGAGCCGAGGTAGGGCTTTGAGAACCTTTGGAGGAAAGCCCTGTGCTGATTGATTTTGCAAAAACATAATCCCTGGTCTGTACTTTATCCTAGGAGATCCTGACTGGTGTGGGGACATCATGTATGCCCTGGTGGAACCTCTGATACAAAACAAAACAAAACAAAACAAAACAAAACAAAACAACAAAAACCCATGCAATTTCAAACAACAAAAAATTCCCTGCAAGGAGATTTACAAGCAGACGTCATGGTTACGTATGTAACAACTTAGGGGCTTTTTCACAGGATTTTTAGGCGTGAGAGAGGACAGCGGTCATTGCCCTTAACGTGCAAATAGGGCTGCCACCCCCAGAACATCACTACCCAAAGGCAGCCCAGGCAGGTAGGTGTCTGAACTGAACATGACCAAGGACCAGGGGACCAGAGTCCTGTGACTCACCGGTGTGGCGTTCCTCCCACCGCACACAGGCCTTAGTGAAAGGAGCCAAAAGTCTTTTTAAGAGCCTCTTAAACCTTCCACAGATATATATTTTTTTAATATATTTTATTGATTTTTTACAGAGAGGAAGGGAGAGGAAGAGAGAGTTAGAAACATCGATGGGAGAGAAACATCGATCAGCTGCCTCCTGCACACCTCCTACTGGGGATGTGCCCGCAACCAAGGTACATGCCCTTGACCGGAATAGAACCCGAGACCCTTCAGTCTGCAGGTCGATGCTCTATCCACTGAGCCAAACTGGTTAGGGCAGTGGTTGGCAAACTGCGGCTCACAAGCCATGGTTTGCCGCTCTGTTGACTAATGAGTTTGCAGAGCACTGGGTTAGGGCAAGTCTTTCACAGATATTTAGAGAGTCCCATTAGCTGGTGACAGACAGAGCCGTTAAATCCACAAAAGGTGTCATTCTCCCAATGACTCTCTTGCCCTTGAAACATCCTGGAATCATCTGCTATCCTGAGGGTTTTCAGTCCCGCTGAGAGTGTGGGAGATGGTTGTGAGGCTTTGGGGGACTGGAAGTACCCCAATGTCCCACAGACTGTGCATATGAAGAAGGAGAGTGGGAGGTGATTGTAAGGACAGTACTATGGTGGTGGAGGAATTTACAGTTTTCAAAGCCAAGTCACTTCGACCATCACCTTTAATTGTCAGAAAAAACTAGGGTGGCGGGTGCTACTGGCCCAGATAAACTTCCCCAGGCCAGGGAGCCAGGGTGGGGAAGGCAGAGATACCGAATTGCACATGCGCTGTGGAGAGGACCCTAAAGGGCTATGGCTCTTTGGGAGATGCATGTGGCAACAGTTAATACATTTTAAGATGAAAATAACTATGACCCCAGACTTCTAATTCTAGCCATTGTAAATTTAGCCAAATTCTACGTGTTCATGTTAAAATATCTAATTACCATAGAATAGTAAAATAGAACAAACTAGATCTACCTGTTAAATCTTGAAACCATAATGGCCATTCAAACAATATTTCCCAAGGACGTGCCATCTATGGGATTATTTATGGAAATTTAATAATCACACAGAATAGGAACATATTTAGTCATATATCACATTTTATAGAATATATAGCACCATTTATGTTCATCAATGACCTCAGTTTGCACAGGAAACTAAGATTGGCAATGAAATGGGGAAGGAATGGAAAAAGGCATTACATGTATCTGTAATTTCTTAGTGTCTTCAAATCAATTTATCTGAATAACGAATGGCATAAAGTTAGCATTTGTTAACTCTGCTTGTTGGCTCACTGGATGTTAGTTATATAATTTCTGCATAGATATAATTATATAAATACATATCCATAATATAATTACATATGTACATAATACCATTGTATATGTTTAGATATTTCATGGTTATTGGCCTATATATGTATCTATACACATACATAATATTTTCAAATTAAAGAAAATTATATATACTTTCTGAGATTAGATAGCTCAAGGTAGGCTTAAAATGTGTGATCTGGTGAAAAAGTTTATTGAAATAATGCCTAAAAATCAGTAACATTCCCAAGGATGTGTATGAAAAAGGGGACATCTGTAATACTTTCCATAATAAAGATAAATTTTTAAAAAAGAAAGGGTAAGACAGTATTGGAGACAAAAACCTCCATAAACAAAGAAACAAAAAGTCCCACTATTGGACTTGGGAAAAACCTAGAAGGTTGGCTGATTGGAATTCATATGTCACGGTTTATGGCATTTCTGAAACCAATAAACAAAAACCTAAAATGCATGTGCTCTCTGAAAGGCTGAGAGCACCTTGAAAGCAGTGAGATGAACACAGTCTGCTGTGTGTGTATAAATTAGTTTTCCTGGGGCTGTGCTATTCTTCAATGTTTCTATAACAATAACAAGGCACAATTTTTTTTGTGTGTGTATTCTTATAACATTCTGAACATACCAGCAGCTCAAAAATTAGGGGCTGTGAGGGGCCTGGTTAAAAGGAGGCAGAAGGGTCAAAAGGGTGGACAAGTAGGAGGCCATGAGGAAGAAAAACATTTTATTCTTACAAAATGTGTAGCATAACAGAAGGCAGGGATTCATAACTTAAAAAGAAAGATTGTAGTCACAGTTTCATCACATTTAACTTCCATGCCGTCATCCTAGTTAACTGAGGTAGAAGGGTCTCAGTTTAACTAAAAGTGGGACCTACCTCGAAGAATGGTGGTGAAAACAAAATGATCATCTGGCTAAAGGGCATTGCAGTGAGGGAGGGATCACTGCTGGTGTCCAGCTCTCAGTAATTCCTTTTACCAATGAAATAGTCATTTACTAGCTAAGTGTAGAGACATAGGCCTAAATGAGTAAAGCAAACAACTCAATGTATTAAGCAAGGGAGGGGAGTTAATTATCCTATATCATAAAAGCCTAATATGCAAATCGACCGAACGGCAGAATGACTGGCAGAACGACTGGTCGCTATGACACGCACTGACCACCAAGGGGCAGACTTTCAATGCAGGAGCTGCCGCCAGCCCGCAGGCTCCAGGCCAGCCAATGCGGGTGCCAGCGGGGGGCCCCCTGATCGCCCCACTGGTTGCCCCACAGATCAGCCCTGATCACTGGCCAGGCCTAGGGATCCTACCTGTGCATGAATTTCATGCACCAGGTCTCTAGTATTTTAATAAAAATGTAACCACATACATGCTCTTGAGAGTAAAAATAATAATAATAGACTAAGAGAATGTGGAAAAATAAGAAGTTTTGCCAGCATCTAAAAGATCATTGGAAGTCACAGTCAAATGTCTTGACTGTAGGTTTCAATTATTTCTGAGTGAAGAAGGATTGAATTTATTACTCCATCTTCATCCCTCCGAATCAGGTGGTAAGGAAAAGCTCTTCAGAAGAATGGCTGATGAGAACAGACTGAAATGATGAAGTGAGTCAGGCTAATACATGGGGTAGAGCATCTGAGACAGAGGGGAGTGCAGGTGCAAAGGCCCCGGGGCAGGACTGCTTGTCATGCTCCAGCACAAGGAGAGGTCCGCTATCTTTAGATGTGCATGGGGAGGTGCATAGCCAAGGTCCATTGGCTGTAGACTATAATAGTAGCCTAAAATGATGGGCACCTTCTACCCAGCTGGCGTGGCTCAAGGCTGAGTGTCGACCTAGGAACCAAGAGGTTGTTGGTTCGATTCCCGGTCAGGGCATAGGCTGGGTTTGCAAGCTCGATTTCCAGTAGGAGGCATGCATGAGGCAGCCAATCCATGATGTTCCTCTCTCATCAGTGTTTCTATCTCTCTATCCCTCTTCCTTCCTCTCCCTCTCTAAAAGTCAATAAAAACGTATTTTAAAAAATAAAATAAAAATGACGATCACCTTCTCACAATTCCTGTTTGTTTATCCCCAAGGAGCACTGCCTATATCATTTGCTCCACGTGTGCTCTCTGAAGCCTGCAGACACGATCCCCCCGAAGGAACAGAACAAGGTCAGCGGGCCCTTTCAAGGGTGTCAGAGAGGTCCATTTCCATGCCATGTGCTCCCAAACAGGCCTTAGAACTACAATTCCCCAAGCGATCAAAGTCCTCCATGTACTTTTTCTCCCCTGCATGTCATCTCCTGCTCCAGGCTGTGCCAAAAAAGCATTAAGGCTCACTTTGAAGATGGATGCATCAAGAATGAGAGCCCAGAACACTCTCAGACGCTGACAATGGGATTAAACATTAGTGTAAGGTTTTGGAATGGCAACCTGGGAATAAGTAACAAAAACATTTAAAGGATATGCATGCTCTTAACTTAGCGGTCTCACTTCCAATAATTTATCTGAAGAACACTTGCAAAAAATGCAGATACAAGATAGGCAGTGGTAAAATATTGGAGATAAACTTTTATTGGGCAATTAGATAAATATAGTTTATACACTAAAATTGATGTTGGAATGTACATTAATTAATGAGGACATGTATGTATAAGTTCTTGCTAAGTAGGCTAAGTATATTTAAATAGTTTTTATAAAAATTCATATGGAATTAATTGGTAAAGAAGTAACTAGATAATTTTACGTATATACAAATTGATTTTTTCTCATTTTTGTATTTTATGTCTTCAATCAAGATATATTAGTTTTTAAAATAGAATTATGTAATTTTTAAAATGAAATATGTACTTGCTTAATTAAAGTATTATTCTTGATTGTCCATGTAAGTTTTAAAAAGTCTGTTTTCTCCAACTTAGCACTAGATCAATATAATAAAACAATACAATAGGCAGATAGCTAAATAGCTACATAGATGATAGATAGATAGATAGTTGATAGATAGATGATAGATGGATAGATAGATAGTTGATAGATAGATAGTTGATAGATAGTTGATAGATAGATAGATAGATGATAGATGGATAGATAGTTGATAGATAGATAAATAGTTGATAGATAGATAAATAGATAGATGATAGATGGATAGATAGTTGATAGATAGATAAATGATAGATAGATAGATAGCTAGATAGATGATGGATAGATAGTTGATAGATGGATAGATAGATAGTTGATAGATGGATAGATGGATAGATAGATAGATTGATAGATAGATAGATGATAGTTGATAGATAGATGATAGATAGATAGATGATAGATAGTTGATAGATAGATAATAGTTGATAGATAGATAGATAGATGATAGATAGATAGTTGATAGATAGATAATAGTTGATAGATAGAACACAGATTCACAGGCAGCACGGTTACTCAGGATCTAGGGCTAACTGCTTACTTAGCTTGGGCCATGCAATAGACGTTCACACTTGTGAACACCATTCAGTTCCCAGGCACCAGCTTCTTCATGTATCTCGCTCTACGCCTTTCCCAAGAAAAACAATGCTGCAAAAGCTTGTGCACTGTGCCTGCACAAACAGAGACAGAAGATGACAAGAACTCCTACTCGACTAAAATTAACTGAAGTCAATCCTAAATATGCCAGTCTCAGAGACTGGGCAATGTGAGAAGTTTGGAAGGGTTTGATTGGCAGATGTGTTTAGCTAATAGGATAGATATATTGTCCAAATTGTTAAATCCTTTCTCATAAATCACAACAGGTGTGGTGACCACACTAGTTCTTGGGAACTGTGAAACACAGAAATTGGGAAATGTAGAAAAGCATGAAAATGTTGTACGTTACTCAGAAATGATAATGAATTATGTAAAAATCTATTACATTTATGCTACTTATGAAAATACTCTGGAGGAATATTTCAGAATATTAAACAATTTATATGTTATTGAATTTGCATAATGTGGTTCTATAAGAAAAATGCCTAAAGTGTCATATTGATTATTTACATAAGTCTTCACATGAGTATTGAATGTGAATAATTTTTATAAAACATTTAATAAAATCTAATTAAATTTAAAAAACAAAATATTAGCTCTAGTTACATTTGATTCAAATTTTAAATATTTATGAGTTATAATATATATTTGCCTTTCTGGTCTAATAAGCAATTTTAAATATTAAAAGAAAAATAACGTTAAAAACCCATATAAAATGTTTTAAGCTTTAAAAGCAGGATTTTTATGATATATAGAAATTCTGTACATTTTGGATATAAATGTATTTTTAATTATTTTGACTATTAGTTTCAATAGAACACAGATTACATGATTAGATATTGACTAATAAACAGTTTAAATCAAGGGAATAACATATTCTTTTTTTTTTCTATACTTACACTTGGTGGATGTGTGGATAATACTTCTAAAAAGGAAAACCAAATACAGAGGCAAACTACATGAATATGTGGACAGTCTAGAGACCAGTTTGAGGGGGAAAATGCATGTCAATAAAAATTTCACAAAAAGTATTTAGAAGAAGAAGAAGAAGAAGAAGAAGAAGAAGAAGAAGAAGAAGAAGGAACTTCATTCCAGTGAAAATTTTGCAAACCAAGGAGAGGCAGCCTCTGGTGGAAGTCACAGGTTGTTCCCCCAGACAAAGCTGAGGCTGCCCTTTGTAGAGCAAGTTCCCACTCAGGCTCCCATTCAGGTCCATTCGTGCAAATGAGGACTTCACGTCTGATCAGCTCAGATTGGTTGATGTAGATGCAAATGAGGCCACAATTTGGACAGTTCTGCTTCGTAAGGCAGGTCAGAGATTACTATTGGTCCAGTGGTGCCCTGGTGTACACAGGAGGAGGAATGCCCTGCAGTGGTTGATCCAGATGCATTGAGTCTCTGACTCTTCCTGAAACGCAGAGTATGTGAGAGGCCTCTGTCAGCAAATGGCCACTAGGCTAATTCTCAATGTAAGCCCAGTGAACCATTGGGAGTCGATCTTCTTAAAAATTTCACAAAGCTTTAAAAATAAGTTATCTTTTCAATTACAGTTGACATCCAATATCCTATCTAATAAAAGAGTAATATACAAATTAACCATCACTCTGCTATACCCACAAGCCATGCCCACCAGCCAATCAGGAGCAAGTATGCAAATTAACACAACCAAGATGCCTGCAGCCACGGAGCAAGCAGGAGGCTTGGGTTTCCCCAGCAATGGAGGAAGCCAAGCTTTGCGCACACCCTGGCTCCACTCAAGGCTACAAAGTTTCAATTATAGAAGATAAATAAATCCCAGATACCAGGGCCTCCGCTTGGGTCGCTGGGGGGCGTGGCCAGCCTGCAAACCACCACAGGCCCCTCACCCAGGCCGCCCCATGCCCCAAGGGAACCTCCACCCTGATCTGGGACACCCTTCAGGGCAAACCAGCTGGCCCCCACCCATGCACCAGGCCTCTATCCTACTTAATAAAAGAGTCATATGCAAATTGACCATTACTCCAACACACAAGATGGCTGCCCCCATGTGGTCAAAGATGGCTGCCCCCATGTGGACACAAGATGGCCACCACAAGATGGCCAGCAAGGGAGGGTAGTTGGGAGGGACCAGGCCTGCAAGGGAGGGTAGTTGGGGGTGATCAAGCCTGCAGGGGAGGGCAGTTAGGGGTGACCAGGCCTGCAGGGGAGGGCAGTTAGTGGCAAACAGGCTGGCAGGGGAGCAGTTAGGCATCAATCAGGCTGGCAGGGGAGTGGTTAGGGGGTGATCAGGCTGGCAGGCAGAAGCAGTTATGGGCAATCAGGAAGGCAGGCAGGCGAGCAGTTGGGAGCCAGCAGTCCTGGATTGTGAGAGTCAGACTGCCCATTTAGGCCCGATCCTACCAGTAGGATTGGTCTCAGATTGGAGAGGGTACAGGCTGGGCTGAGGGACAGCCCCCCCCTCGGTGCACGAATTTTGTGCACCGGGCCTCTAGTTATTTTATATTAGCTTAAGGTATCCAGCATAGTGATTAGACAATCATAATTTACAACATGATCTCTTCATATTTTAAGTACCCACTGGTACAATACATAGTGATTAGAAAGAGAACCCATCTTGATAGATGGAGTCCTTCTCCTGGTTCACGTTAGATAACTTACTTTTCAGGGTTCACAAGCATTTGGAGATAACATGACCTTGAAAATTTGAAAATTGATTAGTTTAGGTGAAAAGGGTAAGGCAATCCTTTAAGATCAAGCCCTGTTGTTTGTTTGTTTTACTTGGGTGATTATGAGAGTTTTGCCACATGTAGAATGTGCCATGTACCATTTCATTTTGAACATTGTGAGTTGCATTTGTCCTATGACGTTTGGTTAATTTGATTTCACCCCTGGGAAGCTAATATTTCAAAAAGTTAAAAAGCAAAGATTTTCAACATGAACCAAGTAATAAAATAAACCCTTGGGTGTTAATCTTAAGAAGAGTTACCTAAGTATTCAATTAGCAGACAATATGTCAGGATTAATAGCTTCAATATTTGTGAGTGAGCATGGTAAGTAAGCACCTCTGGTGGATGTTAGATGATGAAGCTCTGGTAATGCAGGCTGTGGCTGAAGCTATATTTTTAATGAGCCAATCAGTGCTTGTAAAAAATGAACATTTTTCATTGCAATTAATTTACATTTAAGTAGCCATATCTGACTAGCATCTACCATCTTGAACAATGTGAGTTTACAGAAAAAAATCAATAAGCTTACCAATACTGTATACCACATGCCACCACCGGGTTAATTTGTTCAGCAGAAGGAACATAGCAGGAGGAGCAATTGAAGGCACCAACAAAACAACATGTGCTGTTTCACTGTGTTCTCCCAGAACCATCTTGTCTCTGGACCACATAAGTAGACGAGTTCATGGTGGATCTGCTATAAAAGGGCATCATCCTTCTTAGTTTAAGGATTAGATGCTGACACTAATTTATGAAGTCCCTCCTGTGCTGAGATACTTCCTTTATTTCCTATTTTGCTAGGAAGAGGGTACCCCTGTCCTTGATTTAAAATCATTTCTCCCTGCCAGGTTGAGCACCAAAGGAATCCATTCTCTGGAACATCCACAGGTGTTTGTTGAAAGAAACTGAAAAACAAAAAACAAAAAAACACATCTGTACTTATCTTGGCAAGATTTTTTATTCCAGGCTGACTCCGTAATGGGCCTCTTTTGAATATGCAGCTGCCTGTGCTGCTCTCTGGCCTTCCTCAGAAGTCAGAGCCACTCAGAGTTAGGAGATATTGGCGCATGAGGATGGCACACGTATCTTCGTGAGTCAGGCATGTGGTCTCCAAGCAGGAATGAGTAGCTTTATCTAAAAATGTCCACTTTTGCACACAAGGAACTCAGTGGGGTTTAGGGACTAAGTTATTTGGCGCTAAGTCCTCTCAAATATTTCTATTTCAAAATTTCAGAGTATCATTCCTTCCTAAACAAAGACCTCATCTGACTTAGAATCATGACACGATTGAGATCAGTAATTACTATTGTAATTTAGCCTCCAGGACCAGATTCTGTCTGTTTAGTTAAAATTGCCCAATAATCAAGATGATTGGCATGCCTTTAACAATGAAATAGAAAGCTCAGGTTTCTGACCATACCTTGAGCAGAGCCTCTAAGGGCCTGCGATGGTCATGTATTCCTTTCCGTTCTTGTCTGTATCACCTTCGCTGCCCTTAGAAGTAGCCAATATCCCCACAGCTCTTGCATTCAAGCCAAACACACAGTTTCCCGGTAAAAGAAACTGGGCAGTCAAAGCTGTGCTTTCAGGATGCACGTCATTCCAGGTGACTATTCCTTAAACCACACCAGATGCCCTGTCTTCAAAACCAGCCCGGTCAGACAGCGGACACCACGTTCCATTCTTCAGGGTGTGCGAGCCGCAGGCACTTTGGGAGCCATTAGTACAACTGAAACCATTGCAACGAAAAGACTCAGTGAAGACAGAAAAGCTGTTTTAATTAGTTTAAGCTTACGTCTGAGCCTGTGCGGACATGGGCTACCACCGGATGTGAGCTTCCTGATGCCCAAATCATTGGTTCTGGAGATAACATTTGCCATCCATTTCCAAATAAGAGCTCTTGTCCTTCCGAACCTGCCATTCCCCACGTACCTCCTCAGAGTACAAAGCACCATGAGCCTTCCCATGACAGGGCCCGTCTTCCAGTCTTGGAGAAACTCTGAATCCTTCATCCCTCTCCCTGCCCACAAGCAGTTTATCTGCAGCTCCTCTTGGCACTTTCTTTGAAAGGCACCCGTGTTCTGAGCACTTCTCTCCACCCACCCACCCACCATTCTCAGTCACCAGCCTTTTTCTCTGGATTCCTCTAAGCTTTTATGTTCATTCACTTTACTCTCCCCAGTGCGCCAGCCGGATCCCTTTGAAACATAGGCAAGGTCATGTTATCCCCTTATCTAACGTGCGCTAGAAATTACCTAATATGTTCCTATCACATTGAAATTCATTCAAAATTACGCCATTGTGGACGAGACCCCACGTGCTCTTTCCCAGCACGGTCTGGTTCCAGGGTATTTCTCAGGCTTGTCTTTTACTGTGCCCCATCCTCAAGGCACACGCGCATTTTTGCTTTTGCTCAAAAACTCTCAACTCATAAATTTTTAAAATTTTCACTTTATCCACAGATAGCTCTCTCTTTTCATACGGGTTATTCCTCACTTCTTTCAAGTCTACCGTTCAAAGACTCTCTTTGTTTTCCGTGTGAGGATGATATGTTAAATGATTCGTGATTCCCTTACTATGTTCCATGGTGCAGCCCATGCCTGTCCTTTGTAATTTAATTGTTTGTTAGTTAATTGGTTGATTATTCACTTATCTGTTTGTTTTTTTATTTTTTTTATTTTTTTATTTTTTATTTTTTATTTATTTTTATTTTTTTAATTGTTTGAAGTATTAAAAATAGTAGTACATATGTCTCTTTTTCCCCCATTGACCTCCCCCCACCCTCCCCTTCCCCCAGTACATGCCTTTACCTGCCCCCCCCCCCCCCAGTGTCTTTTATCCATGGGTTATGCTTATATGCATGCGTACAAGTCCTTCGGTTGATCTCTTACAGCGCCCCCCCGCCCCCAACCTCCTCTGCCTTCCTGCTGTAGTTTGACAGTCTGTTCAATGCTTCTTTGCTTCTGTATCTATTTTCCCCCCTTTTCTTGCCTTTAAAAAATCTTGCCTCTGCAGACTAGAAATAAACATATCATTTTAAATATATTTTTATTGATAGTATTACGAATATCTCCCATTTCCACCCCTTTCCCCCCTTCCTCCCAGCCCCAAGTCTTCACTACCCTATGGACTATGCATATGAGCATAGAAGTTCTTAGGTTTATTTCTTCTTGTCTCCCCAAACCCACATCGAGGTATGTCAGTCTGTTCCATGGGGTCTGTTTTGGGTCTTATTTTGTTGGTCTGTTTAAGTATTTTATTATATAAAGGGTATAAGTCTAAGAATTTGGTCATTTTCATTGCTGTATGTTCGGGTCCCCAATCATAGCTTTAGAATCTATATAGATGACAAATGAATGAATTCATCATGTCACAGTATTAGTTTAATAAGTTTTACATAAAAATTTTCCATACTTGGAATGTGGACCAGATAATTGAGAATAAATAAAACTGAACATTTATTTTTTTGTAAAATATTCTTGAAAGCATCACAAGTTATTGAAACCCTGAAGAGTTAGAGGACAAAGGTTAAGGACATAGAGTGGCTTGTGTGTGAGCCTGGTGTCTCAGTCAGCTCAAGCTGCTGAGAAAAAAGGCACCACAGACCGGGGAGCTTACACACAACAGAAATGTATTGCTCACAGTTCTGGGAGCTGGAAGTCTGAACAAGATCCAGGGACCAGCATGGACAGGTTCTGGGCAGGGCCTCTTCTGCATGTCAGGTGGCCGACACCCTGTGTCCTCACATGGCAGAAAAGGGGCAAAGAGCTCGCTGGAGTCTCTTCTATAAGAACACTCATCTCCCCAGGCTGTCCCAAACCCACAGGGCACTCAGCTCCTAGGATGAGGTGTCACTCAGAGGAAAACCTTGCCTTTGTCCCCACCTCCATTCCAGAGCCCGGGCTCAAAGGGTTTATCTGGATGGAAAACAGACTATGAAAAAGACAGCTTCCAATCTCCTCCCAAAAGAATAGATTTTACTTTTGAAAGAGAACTTCAAATCAAAAGGTCCTCTCTGCTTGCTTCTCCTAATGTGAAATAAACAGTCAATAACTCAAATATCCTCCTTAAGAAACTAGAAAAATAAGGACAAACTAAATTCAAATAAGCATCAGGAAGTAAATTTTTAAAAAATCTTACAAGTAGAAAAGGAGTAATAAACACTGTTCACATACAAACCTGACTGGCTACATAATTATCTCAAAAAAAAAAAACCAAAAACCCCACATTTTTAAAAATAGAATAAAACAAACAAAAAACCCTCCTAGAATGTTGTATGCATGCTGTTGTAAATAGTGACTAATACCTTCTGAAGTCACGAGAAGCCAGATAGAGAAGATTGGAGAAAACCTTGAGACCTAATGCTTTCTTTCACCATTGTAGTCACATGTCTGCCTGTGTGTTTCTCTGTGTGGAGAAAGAGAAATGTTCTCAGCACATTTTGTTCCTTTTATATTAGAAGCAAGAAATCAACAAACAGTAGAGCATATTCTCTAATAACTAATTATAGGACTTCTATTATTTGTCTTCCTCACTCTTAACTTTATCTATTTTATTTTTTTAGCCACAATTAATGTTATTTTTGAAGGTTGGAGACAGAAGAATAAAGACCATTTTAATCTATAAACAAACAGATTTATGTCTCACTATCTATAATAATAAAAGTGTAATATGATAATTAGACTGGACAGCTGAATGACCTTCTTCTGGACGTCATTCCATACGAAGCTGCGGCAGCAGGGGCTGAGGCAGAGGTGGTTAGGGACAATCAGGCAGGCAGGCAAGCATTTAGGGGTGATCAGACAGGCATGAAGAGTGGTTAGGGGCAATCAGGCAGGCAGGCAGAGTAGTTAAGGATGATCAGGCAGGTAGGCGAGCAGTTAGGGGCATCAGGCAGGCAGGCAGAGGGGTTAGGGGCAATGAGGCAGGTAGACAGAGGGGTTAGGGGTGATCAGGCAGGCAGAGTGGTTAGGGGAGATCAGGCAGGCAGGCAGGTGAGTGGTTAGGAGCCAGCAGTCCCAGATTGCAAGAAGGATGTCTGACTGCCAATTTAGGCCTGATCTGGCAGTCGGATATCCCTTGAGGGGTCCCGGATTACACTAGGGTGCAGGCCGGGCTGAGTGACCTCCCCTCCTGCACGAATTTTGTGCATGAGGCCTCTAGTAGTAGATAAAATAATGGCACTCCAAAATGATTGCATGTGGAGTTAAAGCTCCTAAACAATTGACTTTGAGATGGAGAGGTTCTTCTGGGGGAGTGGGGTGGGCCCAAGATAATCCGCAGGTTCCCCATAAAGGGAAGAAGTTGACAGAAGAGGAGAAACTGAGATGGTAACATGAGAGATACTTGGTGCAATGATGAAATGATGGTGACTTTTTTTTTAAAAAGGTAAGGTCAGAACATTTTATTGTCACCCATTTTAATTTATTGCTGTAAAGTAACAGGTATAATTTTGTAAGGTAAGGAGCCCCTCTCCCACTGCTCATTTAGAGTTCGTTAAGTTAAAAAGAAGGAAGAATGTACATTCAAACAGACTACATAAAACCTTTCAAAATACTGGTCATTAAAAAGTGGTTTGTTGAAACTTCAGACAGGTGAAACTTATGCCACAATTTGAGTGAAAAAAATTAGCTTTCCAGGGTTGCAATTACAAGCCTACTTAGTTGCCATGGTGATCACACAGCATATGGATTTTGTTAGATAAAGACATCAGGGGTGCTGAGAAGGGACAGTGTATTTTTTTAATCACCACATGCCAAGTGTCAAATCTTTTGCAATTCTCTTGCAAAAATATTTGTTAAGGGGGGACCCTTTTCCCCCTCCCTATGTGGGAGTCCATTCTGTGGACTCTTTCCCTATCTCCACGTGGGAGTCTGTACTTGTTCTTCAATAAATCTCCACCTTTGCTATACCAAAAAAAAATATTTGTTAAGGAAAAAGATATATATCTGGATTCAGAGGTGAGGGGTTAAGAAGAGGAGCAATGTTTTGGAAGAATGAACGAAAAAAAGGGTGATTACTAGGAATGTTTAAAGAAAATATGTCACGTTCAAAAATAAATGGTGCAATAACTGGCGTTTTGATGTGACTCTTAGATGGAAGAATCAGGCCAAGGGATGGGGCAACCTTGACATGCTGGGAATTTTAAGGAAACAGATTCTCCCATAAACCCTCTAGTGGGAACAGAGCCCTGATGCTAAGCCTGACTGTAGACCCACAGGTCCTATTTCAGGCTCTGACCTCCAGAACCATAAGACAATAAAATTGCCTTGTTGGAAGCCATCAATTTTGTGGAAATTTGTTATAGAAGCAACAGGAAGCTAATACATGAATAATAAGAGATGTGTCTATAATTTACCACTGGTCCTAACACTCCAAGCCTGTTGTCTCTGTGGGGGGATGTCTGAAATTGTGGGATTGTGGATAAGGTCTCTATTCATGGTGTATGGGTGAGTATAGCAAACTCACAACAAAATAATGTAAATATAAGGCACAGATTTATTTAGACTTAGGTTTAACTTCATCTTTAAAAATAAATTAAGTTCAAAGATCATTAACTTTGGAGAAATGAGACTAAAATGAGCAATAATGGCATAGAAGCTTCCATTCTACATTTTCATTATGTGGTCAATAAGGATGGGACACTGAAAACGAAGGAGAATAAATGAAGGCGATAATTTAGGAAGTTGGAAAGGCAGCTTAAGCTACGAACTGTATATAACTTGTGAGCACTTAGGGACATTGATTGATGAACTGCAAAGCTTCTGTCTTAGCAAAGGCATAGAGTGAGAGCAGCTGAGGTTTGCAAATTTGTAATCTCCCAGTGGAAAAGCAGAGGGAAAGACATCTCAGCATAATAAGAAGACTAATCTATTAAAGACCCAAGAATTGATCCATTTATCCTTGTAATTCAAGTGCTAATTCAAATACTGATCTGATATATTGTGTTAACAACCATTTCTGACCATCACAGTATACCTGGAATTCTCTCATCTGACATCCAATATATTCAGTCCCTCCTGGGCTCTCTCTTTTCTGACCCAGTAGGGTTGAATTCTGACCTCAGACTACAGTAGTTTCTTCTGGGAATTCTTTCCCTCTAGCACATCAGTAAGTAGGCATATACTGTTACCTCAGAAAACTTTGATTAAATGCAATCTGCATTAGACACTCCAGTTTCAATCAACAGCTTCAACTCATCGATTGGTTTTGCTAACTTTTCTCCTTTCCAATTTTATGTCCTCATGCACCCAATTGATTAATTTTCCCTGTGTCCTTTAACCTGAAGCTTGGTGCCTTCTAATTTTTCTGTACTATGATCTCTACAGTATTGGAGAAATCAATTCTCTTTGACTTCTGCATAGAAATGCATAGGTGACATCTATATAGATAGAAAGGATCGTTTTTGACTCATGTTGTCTTCAAAATTTACAAAAATTAGCTGTGAAATTGACTGGTTGGTTTTACTAGTAAATAAGGACTCAGTTCTACTTTCTTGTTCTAACTGAAGATCGTTTTTCAGTTTGCTTACGCCTTTACTTAAAACAACAAGAAGAGTGACGATATATACATTTTGGAAAAATTACTCCGACAGGAGTAAGGATGGAAGAATGACAGAATTATGTGCAAAACTAGATGTGAAATAAAAAAATATGGTATAACAATACTCTATCACATAATATCTCAAAGGTTTTGTAAAGCTCAACTATTTTAACTAAAACTTTATTTTTTTCATTTTCGGAAAGATCGAAGTGTGAGAGTAGATTGCATTACCCCTTCCTCCTATTGATTAAATAGAAAGGTGACTCAAAAGTACATGTGCTAAAAAGGGGAGGAATGGCATTACTAAGATTGGAAAGTTCCATTTCACATTCCATACGCATGCAATTTCAAAACGATATGATGTAAATTGAACCAGATGGATAAATAGCACCCATGATTCCATCCTAAGAAAAACTGCAATTTTATGGGAAATTAAATAGAGAAGACGCTAACAGGAGCGCCACTAAGCATTAAGCTTGTTGGCACAAAGACAGACCCAGGAGTGAAATCAACATGCTCAGTGCTGCTCGCTGTCCTGGAACGGAAGGATCTGAGGCGGTAGGTGAGGAGAACACATGTGAATCACCAACGAGAACATTCGTGTGAGGTCGTGCTTCCTTCAGACCACGGCTCTTACTCAGATGACCATAAAATGCACTGTAGAAGGTGGAGCACAAATCAAAATTAGGAAAAACAGTTCGACAGTGAGGCTATCTTGGGAGTTCAAGACGTGGCAGTTTCTCTCTGCCCATCACAGGCAGTGCCTGCCACCAGTGGGCTTTCCTGAAGGTGGCTCAGGGCTTGACCATGGACTGCCGGGTAGTGGTCCCAGAACAGAACCGGGGGGAGCCACACTGTGTCTTTGATGTAGAGATCCAGGGGTGGGCAAACTTTTTGACTCGAGGGCCACAATGGGTTCTTAAACTGGACCGGAGGGCCGGAACAAAAGCATGGATGGAGTGTTTGTGTGAACTGATATAAATTCAAAGTAAAGGAGCGGAGGGGAGAGCAAGAGAGCCCTCCGCTCTTTCGGCTCCGCGGGCCGGATAGAACAGCCGAACGGGCCGGATCCGGCCCGCGGGCCATAGTTTGCCCACGGCTGGCTTAGACCATGGAGGAAACAAGAGCTGGAGTTCTAGCTAAGTCATATAAACAATCAGAGAAAATACACAGTGCAGAGAAATAAAATATTACTATGGCATCAAACGTAAGAGATCTAGAGTTTACGCAACCAGTGAGAAGATCTGATTCATATTCTTCAAGAACTGATTCATATTTCCTTATGACCTAATATGTGGATAATTTTATAGATTTTACATGTGCTTATAAGTGTGTTTTTTCAAATTTCGGGGGACTTAAATATCTATTTATCTATTTAGATAATATGTTTACTACATTATTCAGATACTTTTAAATCTAACTTTCCAAATTGCCTCTGATTTTCCTCCTGTGTTTCTTGAAAAGTATTCTTGACCGACATCCACTATGTATTATTTATATTTATATTTCAGTTATTTCCAGGTCTTTATTAGGAATTCGACTAATTTATCTGATACAGTGATCTTGCCTATGTCACTTATAATATTTTATTTTACTTATAAATTTTCTGATACTCATATTATCACTGTATATTTAATACTTTCTTTTTCTTACTATAATGATTTTCTAACACACAAACTTTATTTTAATTATAGCTTATGAAGTTGGTTATTAAGTGTTGTCATTAAGTATTCACTTCTCATATTTTCATCATTGTAGATTAATCAATCTTAATTTCTTATAATGTTTATTATATGAAAAGCAATATGTGGTATTCAAAAATGTGATAACTTATAAAAAATAAAAATAGGTTCTTAAAACAGAAAATAACATAAGTCCAAATTAAAACTGAATTTAAAATATAATTAAAAGTAAAATTAGAAAACTACTTAAAATGTAGATAACAGTATATATAATCCTTTGCAATTATAAGGCTTTATTAGCATAGGTTCAAATACAGACACCAAAATAAAGACATTAAAAAACATGACTGATTTTAAAATATATGCATTACAGTAATTAAAGTAAATTAAAAAAATCATAATGTAGATACATATATTTAAAAGGTACATTCTGCAATATCAGTAGTTAATATTCTTACTTTAGGAAACATTAAATGAGTAACTGGTCTTAAGTAAGGGAAACATACCACAGCAAGTTTGCACACACATGCACACAGCAACATGGTCAAATTCTCATATGAGGATGTTCAACTACACTAGAAATCATGCAAATAAAAATTAAACCCATGTATTTTCTCCTATAAAAGAGTAAAGATCAAAGGTCAATATAGCAAGAATTGGATGCAGGTATTGCAGATGAAGATATGTGTCATTAACACCATTGCATAGAATATAAATTGTTGAAATCTTTATAAATCTATATTTGCAATTTGTGTTCACAACTTGAAAAAATATATATATATTATTGGTTTCAGAGAGGAAGGGAGAGGGATATAGAAACATCAATGATGAGAGAGAATCATGGATCAGCTGCCTCCTGCACGTCCCACACTGGAGATTGAGCCCGCAACCCGGGCCTGTGCCCTGACCGGGAATCAAACTGTGACCTCCTGGTTCATAGGTCAGTGTTCAACCACTGAGCCACGCCGGCTGGGCCACAACTTTTAATTATTGTTTTAGTATTTTACAAAATTTATCTTCAAATAATTTATACTAAATACACAATAGGTATTTATGGATAATTGAGCAACATATATGCTATTTATGGATAATTTATGTATAGATGACAGATAGACCATCTTTCTGTGCATTACAGTAACCAGTTGTCTAACACTGAGAATTAATTAAGGTAGCACCTACTTTTTCAATATCTCATTACTTTTTCACCAATCTATTAAGTAAGGCAAATAATGTTTCAACTTTATTTTAAATTTTACAGAATAGTATTTTCAGCAGATGGTTTATTCTAGCAAATTTTACATTCACACTGTGCTGTGCTTTTATGAGTCCCAGCTGTTAACTGATAATATTTCATTGCTAAATCTATCATGTGTGATATACTGCTTATTATGTGCCTTGGACTATCAGCAACATAGTTATTTTCAACTTGGAGCAAATTAAAGTCTTATCAGCATTTTAAATACCTTTAGTTGTCTTCCTCTGGTTAATTACTTTAAACTTGTATTTTTCTCTGTGCATGTTTTAGTGAGCTCTTTGTCAAGAGCAAAAACTCAAGCTGATTATTTTGTTTCCCTCAGTACACCTTGGAGCGGTGTTAACAGCTTCATTTCTGAGGAAATGTACTTTTATATCTGCCTCACCAGATGAGGAGACTTTAGGTAAAGTCTTCTACTCTGATAGGTTTTGATGTTATAATAACAGTAAGATAGTGAGCCCATAATGTCACGTTAGTTAGGGTAAAATTTTTAAAAATTCATGTTTAAAGTTTTTAAAATACCAAGCCAATTATTGTCTTATTTTGAATTAACATCTGTTCTTGAAGTCCCATGATACTTTTAAAGGAGGCCTTGCCTCCAGGAAAAATTGTGACATCCTGAATACATTATTAATCTAGTTACCCTTGGAACATACTGGATATTTTTATTAGCAGATTTTATCAAAAACTCAGTTTTGGTTTTGACAATGAGTTTTTAAGATATGACACCAAAAGCACAGGCAACAAAAGCAAAAATAAGCCAACGGGATCACAGCAAACAGAAAAGTTTCTACAGAGCAAAGCAAACCATCAACAAACTAAAATGGCAACTTACCGAATGGGATAAAATATTTGTTAACTATATAGCTGTTAGGAGATAATATTAAAAACATATAGTGCACTCACATAACTAAATAACAATCAAAACAAAACAGAAACCAAATCAACCTCTTAAAAAAAATGGGCAAAGGACATGGATATACATTTTTCCAAAGAAGACACAAATGGCTAACAGGAATATGGGAAGATACTCAATATGACTAGTTGTCAGGTAATTACAAATTGAAATGCTGTGACATGTCAATTTACACCTGTTCGGAAGTCCATTATAAAAGAGGGAAGAGAGAAGTGTTGAGGTGAGTGTGAAGAAAAGGGAACTCTTGAATATTGTTGGTGAGGATGCAAACAGGTACAGCCATTATTGAAAAGGGTATGGAAGTTCCTAAAAAATTTAAAAACAAACTGCCACATGACCCAATAATCCCACTTGGGGGTGTATATCCAAGTGAAATAAAATCAGTATCTCAAAGAGGTATCTGCCCTTCTCTGTTCATTACAGCACTATTCTCAATAGGCAAGTCATGGAAATACCCTGACTTCATCAATGGATAAATATAGAAAATGTGATTTTATATATATATATATATATATATATATATATATATATATATATAGTCACATTTATATATTTAAATGTAATTTACCTTCTCCAATTTCGTAGTATAAAAATTATAGCAACATAGACAATGTAGAGCTGAATTCAAACCCATATTTATTTGGTCTGAAATTTCACAATATTTTATTCTTACACAGTAACTAACACAATGTCTCTGGGATTCCCTTACTTTCAGTAAACTATTATCATGACATTAATATTAAAAGCTATTATCATTACAGTAACATTAAAAACCAGTAAAACAAATAACAACAGACATTAGAATACCCAAAGAAATTGTTTTGAAAAACTTGACATTGAATGAATAGCCCCAACTATTTATGTCAAATTGTGTACATAGAAAAAAATTCGTTATCTTATAATATTGTTAAAAAACAACAATTCAGTCAAATAAATTGAAGATCTAATTGTCTCTATTGAGCAATTCCTAAATTGGCCTGCCTCTCATCTAGTAAGTAAAGAGGAACTTGGAGAAGCTGTACAACATGAAGAGATTTTATAAGCAAACCTGGGCAGAACAAGAAGTTATTAGCAAAAGGAAAGAAAGGGTCATTTCAAGCAAGATTCCCTCCCCTTCTCTCCTCCCTCCCCTTTCCTTCCCTTCCTTAAGGCAGGTTCTTATCAGGCTGATTACCTCCGCATCTTTGGGGGACAGAGGGCCCACAGGACAGGTTACCTCATTGGTAGTGACCAGAACATTCCAGACTGATGATTAAGATTACATTCCTGGAGAAGGTTGAAATTGTAATAGGTCTGGTATGAAGTCTAGATTTGGCACCTCAGCACAAGTGACTCTGTTTTGGACCTGTGGTTTTATTCTTTAACAATATAAAATATACAATCTGTTAAATCAGCATACTTTTTACACTATGGATTCTACCTTCTGGTGCAGTTATTACATACTAGTAATTATACAAAAAAAAAAAAATCCTGTGTCACAAAGTGGTTCAATTTAAATTCAACACCAGTGACTGAACACCTATCGAATCAAGGCATAGCAATTCAGGGATGTTGTTGCATCTTCTGTTAGGGCAGGTATCATTATTATAAACCCAAGCTTTCAGAAAAGTATATCTTGTTCCTCAAAACCAGCCATTTATAGTCTATTCCCTGTGGAGAAGACACTCAACATCTTTATGAGTTTCTCTGAAGGACATGTCTCTCTAGTCAGATAAGACCTTCCCAAGGTTATTCCAGGACTTCCTAGAAAGCTTTCAGTTTTGAGACAAAGTGCACCCATTGGGCTTTTTGAGACAACTACGCATTAGCTGTCACATCAACACTTGTCTCACAGAAAGGCCAAGGGAGTTATTCAAATAGTAGAGACATAGATTTTAAAACTAAATTTCTATTCTAAGTCATAGAAAGCTTGCGTGGCGCCATCCGGCCAGCTAATGTTCAGTGATTACCTCCTCTGTCCTACACTGAATAATCTGTACTTTTTCATATTTTAATTTTTAAATATATTTTTATTGCTTTCAGAGAGAAAGGGAGAGGGAGAGAGAGAAACATCAATGATGAGAGAGAATCATGGATCAGCTGCCTCCTGAACACCCCACGTTGCGAATTGAGCCCACAAACCAGGAACGTGCCCTGACCTGGAATCGAACCCTGACCTCCTGGTTCCTAGGTTGACACTCAACCCCTGAGCTACACTGGCCGGGCTGGTCTGTACTTTTGAGAAGTTCCAAAACGTAAACTTCTGTAGCATTCTAGGAGATTCTTCTTTTCTTGTCGTTTTACAGGTAGGTCAATAGCATCTTGGAAAGGTTGAGCGAATTTTCTAAACTGATTTTCATAAAAGAGCAAAGCTGGATTTTGAGTGCAAGAATTTTGACGCAACAGTTCACTTTTCTTAAGCTTTCTGTATTTTTGCCTTTCCAATCGAAGATGAATTGGATTATCTCTTTCCTGGACCAACGGACCTATTTTTCTGGAGTCTGGCTCTTTGGCAATCCTAGGGTGATAAACACACTTCTGAATAGTTTGGTGCAGGTGGATCCCTGCCACTGAAGGACCATGAGCCATTTTCAAAAGCCATCATAGTCTCTACATGCAAGAAATTACACACAGATGGATTTCTGTGCTGGATCTGGGTTTTACAGCAAGCTCTAGGAAACTCCTGGGGGCTTGATATTGGCAAATTTCATGACCCTGAGAACACCTGCATCAGAATCAGCATGGAGAGCTTGTTAGAGACATGAGGTCTGTGCTTCAGCTTGATTCCACATTTCTGCCATTAGGGTCTGACATTTGCTGAATCACAATAGATCATTTTGATACAAATTAGTTAAAGTACCACCGAGGTAGTGAGCTTTGGGCAACAAAGGCAGTGTGTCATGCACTGGAAGTGGAGTTTTTTAGTTTATTTCGAATCCATGAGCTTAATAATTCAAGTTTCCACTCATACTAGAGGTTTTCCCACTGAACTAAGCAAGGCCACCCAACAGAAAGGGTTGGTCGTCGTCCAACTGTGCACGGCAACGTGCTATCATTAAATGTGATCATCCACATGGTTACGCCTGGCACTGCTCTATGGACTTTGGTCAAGATTTTCTGCAGCAGAGAAAAGAGCAAAAATAAAACACAAAAAAACAAAACAACAACAACAACAACAACAACACACACAGTGCATTTTTTTTTTGAAATTCATTACATTTGCCTGAAAATAATAGCTGAAAACTTAATTCCACACAACAAAGTCACCATTTTTTTTTGGAAGCTCCTATATTTATTTTGTAGTCAAAATAGTCAGTTTTGTTTACTAGTATATCTTTACAATCACTAATTCTTATTTTTAAAATTTATGGAATACATAATCCAGGCATCTTCTAAAAGACATTCTTATTTCTATAAGCACGGATGGCCAAGTTGTTTTGACACAAATAAACTGAAAAATATGTAAAGGCCATAAGCACAGTGTCAGGGAACATATTCACAAGGCTGCCCCAGTGAGCAGACACAGGTTGGTTTGCTACTTTTCCAAATTCTTCCGCAGGATTCTCATGACCAAAGACCTTTGTCCAGCTTTTTCTTTTTCTTTTTTTCCCTCTTCAAACCTCCACTTCACCTTTTGTTCCATGAACGACTGCTCTGAAAATGTCACTACACGCCTATGTACCCATCATGGTCTCTAACTGGCACCAGAGATCCTTTCTAGAGTAGTTAGTACATAAGTAAGTGAGCCAACTGCCTTAGCGCAGCGTGGCCCATCCCACCAATACTACATGTCAACTCAGAGGACTGCACATGGGGGCCCTCAGAGTTCACTGGTGCTGGGCCTTGGCGTCCCTGCTCCTAGCCCTCCGTCACTGGCTTTGTTTTATAGTTGTGCCTTTTCACTGTGGAGAATCGATACAGACAGAGCATTTGCCAAAGGAAAAACGGCACTGCCTTCTCTTGGTCATTCTCTTCATGCATCTGCCACTGATAAAAACTCTCATACTTCAGGCCGGTGGGCAGGGGAAGTGCGCTCTCCTAACCTGATCCACGGTCTCTAGCAGTCACTCCATTCCTGTGGCACCTGCACTGTGCACCTCCCAGCAGGCTCCGGGAGGCCATTCGACACATTAAATGTGGGAGAAAGTAAGTGGCTTTGGGGGAGACACCGGGACCCTCTTCCCCTTTATTTACATTAATATAACCCTCCGGACATGCTTGGAAAAAGAGGAAGATGGAAAACGTTGCCATTAGCACTAGGTTTTCTAAAAGGGCATGCCAAAGTCCTTAGCCAGATGTTAATAAAGGCAGCCAAAGTGGTGCTAGTTATAAAAACGGCAAACAGAAAGCACTGAAACTCACCTCTCCAAGAAAACAAAGAATTAATAACCACTCTATCTATCTATCTATCTATCTATCTACACATATAGATAGATATGCAAATTAAGATCACCATTAGCTATGCCATTGTACAACCTTAACATGGTCAGAATTAAAGTGCTCTCACAATGCATGTGCAGACATGTGTGTGGAGTAGTTGTACCCATACACTTCTCATAGGCATGGGCATTGGAAGGAATTGCCGGCGGCGGGAGCAGGCTAGGTTGAGAGTGAGAATTCCTGGGTATCTGGACCGCCCAGGGAGGCCTTCCCTGGTTTTACTGCTAAGTACCACATCATTTCTCACGGTGGAAACACACAGACACACACTTCTCATGTTTTGCACATGGGGAGGGGAACAACCATTTGGAATATGCCCAGCACATGCTCCATAGCACCTGTCTATTCTCCACAGGAAACCAGTGGACAAAGCCTTACGGGGAAGGACAGCAGCCAATCCAGCCCCATCCGGCCTTCTCTCTCATGGAAGGAAAGAAAACAGAAAGGCTACGAACCACTTCTTCTTCTTCTTTTAAATAAATCTTTATTGTTCGGATTATTGTAATTGTTCCTCATTTTTCCTCCCATAGCTCCCCTTCGCCTGGTTCCCACCCCACCCTCCCCCCACTGTCCTCATCCATAGGTGTACGATTTTTGGCCAGTCTCTTCCCGCACCCCCCACGACGAACCACTTCTGAAGGTACCAGCCCAGAGACTCGGGGCGAGAATGAAATTTAATCGTAAGATACGTTATCAGAGGAGCCTGGAAACAGCAGAGGAAAGCAGGTAAGGACAGCAGGGAACCGTAGCCTCTGGCAAACTCACAGCTACAGGAGCGGTGAACACAGCACAGCTCTGAGGCAGGTTAGCATGAAGCCTCACTCAGGGTGCATCCATTTCAGGTTTTATTATCTTATACGTTATGTCTGGCTCCCAATAACAAGCTGTCACGGTGAAGGCAGGAACGGAACACAGTCACAGGAGACAAAGAGGCAGCAGGACCAGGCTCAAGCAGGGCAGGTTTCAGACTCAATCAATAGGGATTGAAATCACTAGGATGAGTATGTTTAGGGCTCTAATGGGGGAAGTAGGCAACATGGGAGAACATCTGAGTAATGAAAGCAGAGGTGGAATCACTAAGAATAAAAAATGAGAGAAATAAAAAATACACTGTCAGAGGAAGGCAGAGCGGTCTCATCAGTACACTGGACATGGCTCTCTCTCATCTCCTGGCCGACATCACACCAGGGCCTGGACTAGGCCTAAACCACGAGAAGAAAGGCACACAGACATGAAAGTAGGAATTAAAGCATCTTGTTTACAGATGACATGACTGCAATCCAAAACGATGGTCAACAAGAAAAAAATTCCTGGAGCAAATAAGCATGTAACCAGCCTGTGATACGGAAGGTTCCTATGCAAAGGGAACTTGCTAACCCATCCACCAGCAAGAAACAAATAGGCTTTGAATTAGTTTTTGAAGAAGCAATGTAAAACAACTCCAAATGAAAAAAAAAAAAAAAAAAAAAGCTAGCAGGCCACGGAAAGACCTGGAGAAACCGCAAGTGCATATTTCTGCGTGAAGGATGACAATCAAACGGCTGCAAGCTGAATGCCTCAAATTACAAGACATTCTGGAAAAGGTAAAATTATAGAGACGTTAAAAAGACAGTGATTACCCGGAGTTTTGGGAGGAAAGTTGCGATTGAAAAGCACAGAAAAAATTTTAAGATAGTGAAACTATTCTGTGTTATACAGTAATCATGGTACGTAACATGATTCATTTGTGAAAAGCCCGTTGAACTTTGTAACACAAAGATAAAACTTGGATGTATGCGAATAAAAATATTTAGGCTGTTGGGTCCTCTCAGGAAAGAAGGTGGGCTGACAACAGAATCTGTTTAACTAGCGTATGACACAACCTCACTGCGGGTGAGAGAGGACACGCAGCTGACCTAGGGAACTTTGGAAATGAGTGAAACCACCCAAGGCAAAAGGCCCATGGAACTGGGCGGAAGCATTGTGCCCTCGTAGGCAAAGTTCTCCTGCCGTGAGAAGGTTATCTCATCTACACGGACACTAGAACTGAATAATGAAGTAACTGGAAGGTAGATGGAGGGAGCCAGGCTTCTCCCTCTGGGGCAGGGGTTCAGGGGGGTGTTACAGAAAAGCAAAGGGAGGAAGCTGGAGTGATCCATGTGCTGAGTGATAGAGTGGAGGTTCAGCGCACCCCCATATTTAATACAAAATAGATGCCATGGTGCATCTACACATATTTCTAGATGTACGCATGTACATGGGTTTTTGATTCAGACATATCTACTTTTTTTTTGTTTGTTTTGCTTTTGTAGTTGAGTCGACCTCAAAGAAATGACACCCTAGTAACAATGGCCCAGCTAGTGCCCAGTTCTTGGTGTTGAACAGCCCTCTCCAATCAAAGGAACCAGGGCTCTGTGGACAAATGGTAGCTTTTAAGATTGAGGCATGGAATATAAAGGTGAGCTCAGAGTATGTTGTAATTCCAGAAAGTAAGGAGATCCTCACACCATCAGATAATCCCTCAATGATATCAGTGCCCAAAGGGACTCATGAGTAAACTGAAGGAGCTCCCAATGGCCAAAGTCCAAACAATTGGAGCAATAAAATCACTTATCATTAGATTTAAACCTAAAATTTACAATCGATCGCCAGGAGCCCATGCAGTTTATAGCTATGACTTTATAAATTAACAAATAGGAAGGTAACAAAACTCCGGAGCGGCAGAATTCCAAACCCATCCCGTACATACTCTCCTCTGAGTGAGGCAGCACAGTTTTCACTTCTTAAATGTCAGCTCCGACGGGGAACTTCTTTCTAGAGAAGACAGAGTGGAACGCGGTGGAGAAGAGTGATTTGCAGTGAAGAAACCTGACCAACACTACTCCCACTGCCGGGTGATTCGGGTCAACATGGGTGGTCATAAATCACGCTGATAACATGGCTCCTTGGTATGATGTCATGAAAACAGCAAGCACTTTACACTTGTGATCTTTCTCCCAAAACCCATAACCCCAGCGAAATAATAAAAATATCAGAAAAATTACAATTGCAGGCAAGCCTAAAACATACTGGTATCCCTCAAAATTGTCAAGGTTGTTTTTTGTTTTTTGTTTTTTAAAGTAAACTCTGATAAAATGTCACATCTGAAAGGAACCTAATGAGACTTGACAGCTAAATGTAGTAAGGTATCCTCAGTGGGATTTTACAACAGAATAAGGGCCTTGGTTAAAAACAAAGGAAATCTAAATAAACTATGGACTTTGTGTATCCTTATTGGTTCATTAATCATAACAAATGAGCCATACTTATATCATATGTTAACAAAATGGGAAATTGTATACAGGGTATATGTGAATTCTGTATTCTGTATTATCTATTCATTTTTTTTCTGTAAATCTAAGTGTTCTACAAAATAAAATCTATGGACAGAAAATAACTATATAAAATAATTATCCAATTGAGTTTTAAGTTAACAAAAAGGCAGTGTCAAGGAATAAAGAAAGTACATTTTGGAAAGAAGATGGAGGCAAACAGTAGGAAGAGAATCCCAGTTCATCCAGCGGGTCCATATTGAAAGGATGCCCATCTTAATAAAAATAGTAAAAAAAAAAGTGTTTTGGTATATCTACATGTAATATGTATATGTTTAAGTGATCAGTCAATGAGAAGAACTTTCTTTTTTATTTTAATAAAATAACGTCTTTCCTCACCGGTGTTAAAGAAATAGTTAAGAAAAAATGGTGGGGGTGCAGAGAGAAGTGTGGTCAGTTAGCTTTCTGAGGAACTACTTAGATGTAAGGCGTTATGAACTGGCTGCTTTGCTGCCAGTAGGTTCATTAGCACTCAAGTGTCTTCCCTCATTGAACTAAGCAGGAAGTAGCATATGACAGGGACCCACAGGTGACTGGTTAATACAATTTCTCCAACATTCAATCAAAGCACATTCAAAGTAATTGAAATCACTCGCCTTTGCTGCCATGGGCCTTGGGTAATGTACCCTGCACACGTTGCTCTCAGCACTAGCACACGGATTAAAGTCATCCCCCCAAACCGGGCCCTGCTGAGGAGGCAAGAAAGAGCTTGCTGGCCTGATCAACAAGTCATGATCTGCTGAATCAGAACTGGGACTCTTACTTCAAAAGCAATAACTGATATACCTGTTCATCCACTCACGTAGTCTTCAGAATGAAACTTTAATATGAAAGATGAAGTTGCTTGATTTAAAAAAAAACACTGAAGTTGCTTGATTAAAAAAAAACAAAAAAACTCATGCGGATGTTTGTTAGGCTCTAAATTAATAAAATCGTTCCTTTAACGTGCACTTTGCAGACGATTCCTTAGCATGTAGAACGGCTCCTCGCCAAATGGTCTTGAGTCCTCCATTCCCTCCTATGGGAAGTGAGAGTGGCCGGTCTTCAAGCAACCTGCACTCTAACTTGATACCTAATGCGATTCCATTACCCTTGTGGAACACGGTTCTCTTAGGACAAACAGCCGAAGGACCAAGTACGAAGAAACAGAAGAGAAGGAAAAGCCATTCACTGATGAGCACTACGTCTTCAGTAAGTCAGGCGATTGACCCTGAATGTCGCAACTGCTACCTGCCCTGACTGGTAAATATCAATATCACCAGTTTCACGTAGATGAGGTCTTGGTGGGGCAGCGGCCTAGCAAGGTCTGTCTGCAAACGCCAAAGCCCACATTAGTTCCAACAATTCTGTAAAAGGATTAACATTTCATTTCCCAGAAAGAACCCCCCCCCCCGCACCCCGCCTTTACCCTAAAGAATTTTTCTTTATCCAAAACTCTTTCCTCCTTTGTGTTTTTTGGAAGTCACTTCTCTGTTTTTAATCTTTGGGGTGACACTGGACACTTTAAGATGCATACTTGACTATCTTGAAGTCATCTGTAGAGCTACCTGATAATCTGACATGCAGGGCGATGGCCTGAGTGCTCTAGTCACCAAACTGGAAACACCCATCTTGTTACTGTTACCGGACAGAAGGCATTTGCCTCGCCTGAGCCCAGCACACAACACCCGAGCATGGAAAATCGAGAATCTCAGTGGAGAAAGACTGGCTCCTCATCAGACATGGCATCACCCAGGAAAACGGGAAGCTAATGCTCCAAAGCCCAGACCCCCTCATCCAGGGTTCCCTCATTTTAGTGTTTAGGGGAAACAGGGATGTGGGGGTGCGGGAGGGGCAGGTTTTAATTGGGGGGCCTACCTTAGAGCTTGGCTGATTATGGTGAAGAGACGTCAGCACCACACCTTCCTGAACAGCGACCCCTTCTCTTCCTAAAGAGTTTCCGGTGCTCAAGTTCCGGATGCCTCCCATCCTTTGGTTCCGTGCGTCTGTGTGTCCCCTCGAGAGTTTGGTTCCGGGAGCAGCTGGAGGTCAAAGTGCTCGGCTCTGCACCAGCCTCAGCTGCGTGGCCTGCGGTCTGGGTCGGTGGTCTCTGCAAGGCAGCTTAGAGTCTCGCTGCACAGGACAGGACCACGTCCAGCGGCTGCTGCAGCTACCGGATTTGTTTTCACGTTAGCTTTCCCACGGTCCCTTCCTTTTTCTGCTGTGGGTTTTCAGATGGCTCCATTATTCTTTATGTCGATTTTCATACTT
This sequence comes from Plecotus auritus, assembly GCF_963455305.1. Taxonomy (NCBI): domain Eukaryota; kingdom Metazoa; phylum Chordata; class Mammalia; order Chiroptera; family Vespertilionidae; genus Plecotus; species Plecotus auritus. The sequence goes on along the minus strand of NC_137775.1, from coordinate 190,136,361 downwards.
CACCACCATTTAAAGAAAATAATTGGTGTAAGTCCCTTAGTATTTTTCGGAACATGCTTTGATTTTTCTAGGAATGCTTTGGCATTTAGTCATCTGAGGTTTAGTTTCTCTATCTGTACAATAAATGCAAATGAACATTGTCCTAAATGTGTTGGGAGGGAGTGAGGAGAGTGTATTTCAATGGGCCTCCTGTAGGGTTTGACACCCAGTTTGCCTACAGAATTGTGACTATCATTACAGTGATTCTCGTTTTTATGTGAACTAGATTATTCTTTTTTTTTTAAAATATATTTTATTGATATTTTACAGAGAGAGGAAGGGAGAGGGATAGAGAGCTAGAAACATCGATGAGAGAGAAACATCGATCAGCCGCCTCCTGCACACCTCCCACTGGGGATGTGCCCGCAACCAAGGTACATGCCCTTGACCGGAATCGAACCCGGGACCCTTCAGTCCGCAGGCCGACGCCCTATCCACTGAGCCAAACCGGTTTCGGCAGAACTAGATTATTCTTAACAGATTCTTATTTTTTCTTTCCTTTCGTTCCTTTCTTCCTTATTTTCTTTCTGGTTTTCATAGATTCCCAGATTAAGGAAGCTCTTTGTTTTGCTATAAAGATGCCTGGACTTGCACATTTTTCTGATTTCTGAAGTCAATATTGTGGTTTCTAGAATGTTACACTAAGCTATATCATTTGCAAAAATATCTAAGAATACACAACATCATTTAATCAGTAGAGCAGCAAGCACAGAAAACAGGCCTGAGTGAGTGGCTTGAAATTCACATTATGCTGAATAAAATTGCGGGTTTGTGTTTGGAAAGATAACAAGTGAAAGTTATGGGTATAATGTTAAAAAAAAAAAGGGGGGGGGGGCTGGTGTCCAGGCAAGAAGGAAAGAAAGTCAAGTTAGAATTCATGGCTTTGAAAAGGTGAAAATGCTGCTTGCTTTTGGTGGCCTGTATTAAACTGGAGAGAGAGAGAGAGAGAGAGAGAGAGAGAGAGAGAGAGAGAGAAGAATGGGAATGAGAATACAACTCATGGGGCTACAAAAAAAAACCACAGTTAAAAAGCAGGGCCTGTAATTATGTCTTGAAAGAACACTTTGGTTGAATTTAATTTATTGACACGGATATCTGACTAGAATTATTTATAGCAGGAGCCTGAACTCAAAAAGTATTTGCTAATTCAAACTTAAAATAGCCCGTGGCCTTCTAGCTGGTGGCCCTGGCAGGAAGGCAGCTGGGAGGCCATGGGGCTGTGTGGAAGGCCTGCATGTCAATGGCTGCTTCAGAGCCCAGAGTGGAGAGCTGGTGAGCCAGACCCTCCCAGGGGAGCTGTGACGGGTACAGTCAGGAGCTAATCTAAGCTTTTTTCTCAGCCTCCCATAGAGGCTTTCCTGATGTCTACACCATGGCATTTGTAGGACCCTAGGACAGGTGTTAAATGAGCAAGAAATCAATGTTGATTTTATTAAACCACTAGAGGCCCGGTGCACGAAATTCGTGCATGGGGGGGGGGGGAGTGTCCCTCAGCCCAGCCTGCACCCTCTCCAATCTGGGACCACTTGAGGGATGTCTGACTGCCTGTTTAGGCCTGATCCTGGTGGAATTGGGTCTAAATGGGCAGTCATACATCCCTCTCACAGTCCAGGACTGCTGGCTCCTAACCGCTTGCCTGCCTGCTGGCCTGATTGCCCCTAACCACTTCTGCCTGCCAGCCTGATCAACACCTAACTGCTCCCCTGCTGGCCCAATTGCCCCTAACTGCCCTCCCATGCCAGCCTGGTCACCCATAACTGTCCTCCCCTGCAGCCCTGGTCATCCCAACTGCCCTCCCCTGCTGGCCCAGTAACCCCTAACTGCCCTTGCTTGCCAGCCTGGTTGCCCCCAACTGCCCTCCCCTGCAGGCCTGGTTCCCCACAACTGCCCTCCCCTGCCGGCCTGGTCACCCCTTACTGCCCTCCCCTACAGGCCTGGTTGCTCCCAACTGCCCTCCCCTTCTGGCCTGATTGCTCACAACTGTCCTGCCCTGCCAGCCATCTTGTGGCAGCCATCTTGTGTCCACATGGGGTGGCCATCTTGGGTGTTGGAGTGACAGTCAATTTGCATATTATTCTTTTATTATATAGGATTGTGGTTTTGGTATTGTTGCAGTAGAACACTGTATGTAATTTCATGATTTTAAAAAACAATACATACAACATCATTTTATGAAGGCACATGTTATAGTGCTGTGTAGAACGCTTAGGGTTTCATGGATGTGGGGGTTCCTGTAGATTCCAAAGGTGGGTGGGTTTAAAGAAGCTGCAAGAAGTTGAAAGAGACCCTGATTTCCTGCCACTCTAACACCTTGAAGCAGGGATGCTTAGATGCTCTCTCTTTCTTGCATGGACATTTTAAAATGTATTTAAAGAAAGACTATACACTCACATGAAGTCGTAGCACTATTATAATTACAGTCATGGAAAATTACATACCAAAGATGCAGTAAAAACATTTAAAATAGGGGAATTAGAGGGAAAAGGAATGTTTGATCACTTCTCTCTATCTATATATATAAAAGGCTAAACGACGGTCCGACCATCCGACCGGTAGCTCTGATGCGCAATGACCACCAGGGGGTAGATGCTCAACGCAGGAGCTGCTGAGCTGCAGTGATTTGGCAGTGGTGGTTCTTGGGTGATGCACCTGGAACCAGAGAGGAGGGAGCACAATTCTGGGGTGCGTCACCCAAGAACCAACCTCTCGCAATCTGGGACCCCTCGGGGATGTCAGAGAGCCAGTTTTGGCCCAATCCCCACAGACCAGGCTGAGGGACCCCACCTGCCAAAGGGACCCCGCTCACTCCACAGATGTCCTTTAAGCCCCGGTGCCACCCCATTGCGGCTGGCCAGGGAGGGACCACGGGAGGTTGGCTCCACGGTGTGTCCAGCCCATCTCACCCAGCCCTGCCCCACTGGCCACCTTCTAATTAATTTCCTTTCAATGTGCAGGAATCCGTGCACCGGGGCACTAGTGGAGTTGTAAATTCCTGCTAATGATGAGATGACTGATGTCTCACTATACAGAACAAGAAACATCTTCTTGAATTTAGCGCGATCTTGCTTGGAAATACCAGTAAGTTCAGTGTCAGCGGAATGACGTGCCCAGCAGAAACCACAGCAATGCAAGTTCTATTTACAGCAGAAACCTTGGGTAGTTGATGGGCTTTCCAAAGGGTGAGGGATATAAATTCTGAGCCACATTCATTTAATCACAAATCTCAGTACCATGTAATCGGATTTCCAGGTTACATTTAGTAAAAGTATACAGTTAGAAGTCTTCATTTATAAAAATATTCTGTTATTTCAAACTATGTCATTTCAATGCCTCCCTGGTAAGAAAATCATAGTTCTACCAGAGAAGTTTCTATTTATAGCCTTCTCTTCACAGTTCCACATAAACTATCAAGATGTCTCATAAGTTTCAATCTTTTGTGACAGTTGTTCATTCTTTAATGTGCATCCTGGAGAGGAAGAGAATATGTGTTGTTTGGCACTGCACAGCCACTGATTTTAATTAATAAACATCGGTCAGTGATGCTAAAAATGTCTTGGCTGTTGAGAAATCCATCTGTCTCAAGTGGTGGAAGAAGGATAAAAGAATTAGTTGGGTATTAATTACTGTTTTAATCAATCACACTAAAAGGCTTTTATTTAGTCACTCATTTTAGATATCATCTATCCCCAATATACTCTGATCCCTATAGGCTATACATATTGTCTGAAATCATTTGGATGTACAGCATAAATGTGATTTGATGTTTCATCATCTTTAAGTGTGTAACCAGAGGAAAGGTAGGAGCCTAGAATTCCTACCTTGGCTTCCAGATTTGGGTTTCAATTGTAGCTCTGACACTTACCGGTCCCAAGATTTGAGGACTCATCACTACCTCCGGAAACTGAAGTTTTCTCATTTAGCAAGTGTAAGTAATTAAGCCCATCACACATGTTGTATGTACTAGAACAGCAAGCAGATATCCGATGATCACAAATAAACAAAAATGTTAAGAGTGTAAACTTTAAAGTGCTTTCTCACAAAATCAAAATAAAGTTTTGGTAAGGATTTATTAAGAGTCGGTCAAAATTTTAGCAGGACTTCATACCCGATAAACGTATATGTTTTATAAAAATAGATGTTCTTGAAAATAAAAAAAGAACAAGTCAAACATTGACAGATATGTAATAAAATAATGTTTTTCCAACATACCACTGATTTGACCTAAATACAGAGTTTAGCATTTTCTAGGCAATTAAAAAAATGAAACATTCAGTGAATCAAGCACAAATAAAGTATTATGTAGTAAAGATACATAAAATTAATCTAGACAAAACCAGTTACCCATTATCAAAACCAAGATTATTTCAGAAATTCTAGGATATTTTCAATATTTAGCTTTAAAAAATGCCAAGAAAGGTCATGAACATAGTCACTATCCTATAAATAAACCTTGTTGGAGCTAAACATTTGTCAAACACTGTGCTGAATATGTAAGATCTAATGGTGAAAAGTCGGAGTCCCCGCTATCTGCTTAGAAAAGAAGGCATATGAGCAAGCAGTAATCTCAAAACCATGTACTAAATGGATAATCCCAAAGTGTTGTGCCATACGTAAGATTTTCTAAGACTAAAAAGAGTTTCTAAGATTATAGATTGTTTAATCTACTTAAATAGAAATTACATTGATAAGAGTAATTTTATAAATTATCTTCCCAGCATTTTTAACTGGCAACATTTTTTTTTTGTCCACACAAATTCTCTTTAGACTTTTTTTCAGAACTATCAAAAGAGGTTAAAACAAAATTCAAAGTCCCTCATGTTATTGGTAACTATCCCATTGAAAAGTCGTTGTTTTTATTAGTCAGAGAAACTTAACCAGAGAGAGAAAGCACAACCAGATATATTTATGCACCACGCTAGGCACTTCCACAGCAACTCATAAATATGTACAGGAAATTCATTTTAATAATAGCAGATCATAAAAGGATATATTGCATTTTGCTAGAATGTAGGAAAGTTAGAGCATTTTTGAATGTAGGTTGTTTATTTTAGTTTTGATGGTATAATTTCACCCTTTAAAGGAATAAAAGACAAAGTTTATTTTGCTTCCACCCAGCAGGTTTATAAAGGCATAATTTTAGAAATATAATAATCATTCAAATAAACCTAATTAATGTTGTGTATCAAATAATATGATCATTCCTTTAAATTTACAAAACTCTAGTCCATTTTATTACTGCAAATCTAATTACATTGAAGTTAATTTTAACTGACTACATTTGTTGAGTTCTAGAGAGTTATTGTTGGTGATTATGAAAACACAAAAACAAGAATATATTTTGTATATGAGATGGAAGTGTATAAAAGATGTTAATTTCTCTATGTGTGGGTTTTGTTTTCTTAAATACGTTATTATTGATTCTTTTAGAGAAAGAGGAATGAAGAGAGAGAGAGAGAGAGAGAGAGAGAGAGGTGAGAAACATCAGCTGGCTGTCTCCTGCATGACCCCTACTGGGATAGAGCCAGCAACCTGGGCCTGTATCCTGATTGGGAATCGAACCAGCAACCTTTTGGTGCATGGCACAGTGTTCAACCAACTGAGCCACAGCAGCCAGGGCTCTATGCGTGGTTTTAAACTATCATTTTTTTTTATTGGGAATTTGTATGCATTGCAGATTGGGAGTAAATAGTACAGTTTTAGAGAATTATTATACCATTTTTATATTTCATGATTCCATTAACCACTATAAAGGAGCAAATCACTATATCATAATATAAATAAAAAGTAGGACTGCTGTGATGATAAATATATTTTATGAATACATATTTAAATAGTATTTATTCTAATAAACACTTAGATCTCCTTTTTTTTCTTTTATGAAGCCCAAATTTAAAGATTCCATAACATATTTTTCTTGGTGTAAAATCTATTTTTAAAAATATATTTTCTTAAATATTTATAGGGTTACATAAAGTTGTGTTTATTAAAATAAAGTTAATTCTGATGTTAAATAAATGCATTTTTTCTCCTCAAAACTAAAAAAATAAAAATACTAGTAAGTATTATCCTGAGTCCCACACAGCAAAATAACATTTACAATGGGATGTAAGGAGCGTGCCATTTGGAGATTTGTTCAACTGAGATTTATGAGATTTAATTAAAGCTCCTACATTTCTTCTGTTATTCCAAATTTAATATGGAAGCTGACGTAGATTATAAAGGTCTTCCCATCTGACTCAGTAGGTTCCATTATAATATTTGGGTTGCATATTTTTTCTCTCCCTCTCATGCCACACAAATACTTTGGAGTATCACTCCATTTCCACTTACTTGGTATGTGCTTTTTTGTCCTTTAACATCTTCATGGAAATAAAATTAACACACCATCTAACTCATCCACTGAAGTGTACTGTTCAATGCTTTTACATATATAAACAGAGCTGTACAACCATCACCACGGTCAAGTGCAGACTACTCAACCCCACCCCCCAAAAAACCCCCTTTAAGTTCACTCCACTTTAGTGGCCACCTCCCAGCCTCATACCAAGGCCCCCATGAGTATAAAGCCTGCCTGTGTAGATTTTCTCATTGTGGACATTTTATATAACTTATATAAATGAGGTATTACATTTTGTCAAATGTTTTTTGTGTGTCTGAGATTATCATGTTTTACTCCTCCTTTGTTATAATGATATGTGTATTACATTAATAAATTTGTAAATGTTATGGCAACTTTGCATCCCTGGAATAATTCCCACTTATTAATTGTGCACAATATTTTTATATCTTTCTGCATTCAGTTTGCTAATATTTTCTCAAAGATTTTAATATCTACACTATTAAAAGAGAAAGATGCAAATTGACTGTACCTTCGCGAAGCCCACCAGCCAATAAGGAGTGAGTATGCAAATTAACCCAACAAAGATGGCGGGTTAATTTGCATACACAGGTGCCGACAACCCCAGCTGCTCAGGGCCTCTGGGCAGTGTGGGAAGGCAGGGCTGGAGCAGAAAGAGGCGGCTCTGGGGCCGGAGCGGAAAGGTGGTGCCGGCAGCCAGGGAAAGGAAGGCCCATTCTTGCACGAATCTTCATGCATCGGGCTTCTAGTTTATATATAAGATATATTAATCTCTAGTATTCCTTTTCAGTGATAACTTGTCTATTTTTGGTAGTGTGTATTAACCTTCTCTTTCTTTTTGCAAAAAAAGTTTGTGAAGTGTTGATATGAAGTATCCTATATAATAAAGAGCTAATATGCTAATTAGACCGAATAGCAGAATGACCTTCCAGACATCCTTCTGGACAAAGTCCAGACTGTGAGGGCTGGCCAAAGCAGCCAGGGCTGCGAGGGCTGAGCCCCTTGCACGAATTTCGTGCATCAGGCCTCTAGTATAGTGTTTGTGCCCCAGTGCACAATCCATGCACTTTTAAAGGAAATTAATTAGAAGGTGGTAGGTGGGGCAGGACTGGGCAAGACAGGCTGGACACGACCTGGAGCCAACTACCCGCGGTCCAACTCAGGCCGGCCGCACCTGGGGTGGCACCACGGCTTGAAGGTTGTCTGTGGAGTGAGCAGGGTCCCTCCAGAAGGTGAGGACCCTCTGCCTGGCCTTCGGGGATTAGGCCGAAACCGGCTCTCTGACATCCCCCGAGGGGTCCCAAATTGCGAGACGGAGTTTCTGGGGTGATGCACCCTGGAATCAGGCTCCCTCCTCTCTGGTTCCTGGTATATCACCTGAGAACCACAGCTGCCAAGTCACTGCAGCTGGGCAGCTCCTGTGTTGAGTGTCTGCCCCTTGGTGGTCAGTGAGCATCATACCTACAGGCCAGTCAGACAGTTGGATGGTAGCTTAGCCTTTTATATATAGAGATATGTATATTTGGAATTCATCAGTGAAGGAATTTGAGACTACACTTTTCTTCGTGAGTTTTTAAATTATTAATTTAATCATTTACTTGTTATAGACCTATTCTTACTTTCTTATATTGAATGATTCAGTTTGCATATTTTGTGTCTTTCACTATAGGATTTTTTTTTCATTGTGTCCAAGTTATCTAATTTTGCATAACGTTATTTATGTATAAGCTATAAACGATATTTTAAAAAGTTGATAGCCAGGTCTATTTTCTTTCCATTCCTGACTCTCGTAAATTGGATCTTCTCTATTTGTCTCTTAATCAGCATTATATATATCTTTGGTCCCAAATCTTGGAAAGAGGACATGTTTAAGATACTAATAAAAGAATGTGTAAAAATCACAGCCTGAAAGTTTTACATTGTATTACTAGAATTTCAAATCATTTACTTTTCCCCCATCAGTCATTACCTTGAATTAATCACCATTATTTATAATTTTTAAAATATTAAATCACTCATTTTCTATTTGAAAATCACCTATTTATTAACAACTTAGCTTATCTTACTCCCAGAATATGTGTTTTTAAATTCTACCCCAGGCATAGGAAAATCAGAGGATTGTATAACTTAGGTGAGAAGCTCTGTACTATTTCACTAGAATGTATAATTAAGCATCCAGGCTGCAAATTAAGCCCAAACTACCTTTGGGAAAAGTCAAACATCAATGAGACTATCGACAATACACTTATTTTCAGAATGGCAAACGTCCTATTAGGATTTCTAATTAGGTTATCAGATGAGAGCTGGGCTTGAACATTCCAGGAGCTTTTTACTGGCATACTCTTTAAGCAAAAAGACAATGAATGCACATGTATATTTTGAGACGTTGATACTTAAATTTAAATAAATATGATAATGTTTCATTGTTCCCAAAAACTTAAAGGAAAAAATGATCACAACCAAATCTTCAGTACTCAACTCTGTATGATTTTGTGTCTTCGATCACTGGAAATGAGCAGTTCAGCAACAAGGATTAAAACGCTATGTTTGTTAAGAAGTATTTGTATGCTAACTTGAAAATCCGAACTTAATGTCCATGTCTGCGGAACAGTTCAAAAAAGCATTTACTTAGCCCAGCCGGCATGATTCAGTGGTTGAATGTCGACCTATGAACTAGGAGGTCAAAGTTCAATTCCCAGTCAGGGCACATGCCAGGGTTTCAGGCTCGATCCCCAGCAGAGGGTGTGCAGGAGGCAGCCAATCAATGATTCTCTCTCATCGTTGATGTTTTTTTCTCTCTCTCCCTCCCCCTTTCTCTCTGAAATCAATAAAAATATGTTTAAAAAATGTAAAAAGAAAAAAAAGCATGTATATAAAACATTAATATTAAATCCATGCTAGTCATACCTAATAAAGGTGTTTTTTACAATGAAAGGCTCTCAACTTCTCAGTATTTACTTGTAAGGGCATCCTAGTGCCTGCTTCAGAAGATTGACCAAAAAGGATATGGCACCGCCTTCCAAAGCCTATAACATGTTCTTCCCTCTGTCCTCTCCTGTCCCCACAGCTTCAGACTTCACAACCAAGACTTCCGATTTGGCCAGAGGATGCCAGTCTGTGTTTGGAAGCAAAAAGTTACCTGCATTGTCTTCTGAAGAGATGACCTTCAAAAAATGCCTGTATTTTCAAACAGGATCACTTTAGATCACTTCGCCATCTGCCTTGAAGTATAACCAGTGCTTTTAAAATGGAGAGTGCGAGATGCAGAAGGAACACAGACAAACATTAATACAAGGGCAAGGTTACTCAAGCTTTGCTTTAGGTCTTCGTGAGTAGCATCTGTCTCCCCGGCCCCTGCTCCCCCTCCCATTTTGGGGCTTTATTTTAAAACTCTCATGTATTCATTGCTTCAAGATATAAATGCCACAGAGACTGGAGAAAATGGAGCAGTTGGCCACTTGCCTTGCATGCAGTTAAAACTAGGCCCATGCATCAAGGAACAAAAGCAATACATTTCAGCAAACACCCTACCGTAGTTCATTTGTCTGGAATGTTCAATCTCTATGCCTGTATCTTCATTTCCATTATTAACTGTTATAACTTATCACTGTTTCGAACTTGGTTTTCTCCGAACCCCGGTTACCTCCTGATTTATGTCTGATTGGGATTTGTATTCTCCAGAAGTCGATGCTGGAAGTGGATATATTCAAATGAATTACCGAAGAAAGCTGTGTCTGCTCATTTATCTACCTGTCTGTTTGCAACGTTACTCTGACAAGAGATTCAATTTCTATTCCTCTTTGAGTTCTCACCAGTTTATTAATCCTCTCACCCTTCATTAGATCACTCTTATACTTAATTAACATGTAGAGTACAAATTTTATTACATTTTGATGGAAATAACTACTAAAAGATGTAAATGGCCAAATATGTAAGGCAGTTTGGGATAAAGATTCTACTCTAAAGACGTCTGTGCCTGTACATATCCATTGTGACAAATTCCTGGGGCATAAAAGCATGTGATAAGGCTGTAAATGGATTTTAATCAAAGCACCGAGCCAGTCGCAACCAAGAGCCCTCTCGCCATTCAGGGAGTAGCACTTTCAAATAAACTCAACAGGTACCTTTTCCCTCGGATGGAGCAGACTGTCTAGTACTGTGAATTCTCTATAAAGTGTTTGTCACATACTCATTCACTCAAGCAACCACTTAAAGATGTACTGAAAAATCTGCTATTGGGAGACACATTGCTTCGCAAGAAACTATAGCAGCGATCAAGACACCAGCTGTCCCCCAGGCCGGTCACAGGTAGAAATGAGCACCTTTAAGACACAGTGTGATGGAGGGAACCGTGGAAGATAACATACAGAGGGGCTTCGCTCACACTTTCAAAGCTCAAGGTTCCTATGGTGACATTAGAGAATCTACCAGCCGTGGGCAAACTACGGCCCACGGGCCGGATCCGGCCCGTTCGGCTGTTCTATCCGGCCCGCGGAGCTGAAAGAGAAGAGGGTTCTCTTGCTCTCCCCTCCGCTCCTTTACTTTGAATTTATATTAGTTCACACAAACACTCCCTCCATGCTTTTGTTCCGGCCCTCCGGTCCAGTTTAAGAACCCATGGTGGCCCTCGAGTCAAAAAGTTTGCCCACCCCTGAACCTGAACTCTGGTGCATGGACGGGGGTTCGTGCGTTGGTGGTGGGTGGGAGAGTGCTGTGGGGTGTCCAGGCGTGGAGGGCGTGGCCTGCGGAGATGTCCGGGTTCCCAGACGCCATGTGTTGGGTTACGTTGAGCTGCAGATCACATAGGCTTTTAAGTGGCGTTACCAGGGGTGAGTGCATTGCCTTAAAAGAGGCCGTTCTTTTGTTTCTGCTTTGTTTCCTTTCATTTTGGGCCTGTTTTTACAGTAAGCAAGTAAGGGTTTATGTTCAGAGGTTCCAATGCCATGATCACCCTCTCTTTGTTGAGAACAGCCTTTCAGGAGCATAAAATCATTGCCTTCCAGCTGGAATCCAAAATGAAACACACATCAGAAGCCTCGCGGGTGAGGAACTAAGCCATCAGAGTGTGTATCCCAGGATGACAAAAATCCCATCATCTGTCCCAGGAGTCTGCTTCTACGGTGGGACGCTTGCAACCTACCCCAGACACCAACCTTAACGTTAAAACCTGGTGCTTCTCCTTTTCCTTTGGAGGAACTGTTTCTGATTTATTGAATCTGTTTGTTCCTCTGAACGAAGAACAGCATCTTAAGCATCCTTACAGATCCTGAGGCCTCTGTGGAGCATGATGAACGGTGCATAAGCTATAGCAGGGTGTCTGGGGGGCCTTCGAATGGTCATTAGACATTCTGTAGCATGGAGCCTCTTGCTGGCAGGTGCGATGCCACCCGGGAGGCGGGAATTAATTAGGTGGATGCTAACCCACCGGAGGGAAGTCAGGGCGCAGAGGGTGAAGAGGCATGCTCTACGGAGGCAGGGCCCCGGCACCTGTCCAGCGCCCTGGAGACTCGGAGCTGCCCAGGGGAAGCCTCCGGAGCTGGGCCTGCGTTAACAGCGCTGCCTGTGGTCAGTTTCCTAAGACGCAGGCGCCTTCATGATTGACAAGGTTTCACAACATGTATGAACCCACCTGCAGTGTTGTCACCTGTGTTCTTCCTATTCATCCCACCAGTTCCCACCAGTCACGTCTCGAGCTCAGACTGAATGGGACTGGGAAGAGAGCAGCCTCCGTTGGGAAGAAGCGTCTTGATGAGATCGCTTGTAAGCTCTCCTCACACCTAAGCGATCTAGCGCAGGGGAAAGGCATTCTGATCGCAACAGGGCAGTCTCAGCTGTTGACAATCAGTTTTGCTACTTTTAACCTTTGATTGGAGTAATGAGGAATTCTTAGAATACACATAGAATAGATTCTTAGGACTATCTTAGAAGATTAAATAAAATGGTGAAATAATCACGTTAATAATTAAACATTGGCTGGATGCTGGCCTTGGGGATCTACGTCTTATGCCTCCTTTGATACAGACAACATTTCTACAAGGGAAGCACTGGCATGGCCTTCATTTTGTATGGCGGACGCTGAGTTTGGGAGAGCTTATGCAATCTTTCTGAGTTCCCACTCACAGGGATATAAAGTTCAAGATTATAATCACTGTGTGGCCCCGACTCCCTTTGTTCTAAATTTACACAATACTTTCCTCGTCTTTGTTTATTAGTCTAACCTTCACCCTCACTTTCATCTATTGAGCAAATTTAGGATAGGGGGGCATCTGTGTTACGGAACCCACACTCCTGCAATCTCACAGCCACATCCCTCAGCCCCCAGGTCAACCCTGCCAGGGTCCATGCCAGCCCTGCCAGGGGCCATGCCAGCCCTGCCAGGGTCAATGCCAGCCCTGCCAGGGTCCATGCCAGCCCTCCAGGGGCCATGCCAGCCCTCCAGGGGTCATGCCAGCCCTGCCAGGGGCCATGGCAGCCCTGCCAGGGTCCATGCCAGCCCTGCCAGGGGCCACGCCAGCCCTGCCAGGGTCAATGCCAGCCCTCCAGGGGCCACGCCAGCCCTCCAGGGGCCATGCCAGCCCTCCAGGGGCCATGCCAGCCCTCCAGGGGCCACGCCAGCCCTGCCAGGGTCAATGCCAGCCCTGCCAGGGTCAATGCTGTGGTGGAGCAGACACACTGAAACACAACTACAAACAAACACAGTCAGCCCTTCAGTGCCCCAACACACAAAGAGACACAAAGTCAATAACGCAGCACCACAGGGCAAGCGCTCTCAGGAGGGAAAGAGGCCGAGGTGCGTGGAGAGTGAGGAGGTGAGCGATGCTGGAGGGGAGAGGAGGCTGTGGGAAGGAGGGCCGGTGCGGTGTTGCAGCTGCGCGGGATGTAATTGATGTGCTTTTCAAAGCGCCCGGGTGGGCGCCGAGAGGAGCTTGTTTAAAGAGAGCAATTTGCTTCTGCGAGGAAAAAAAAGCTCCTCAAATACAGCTGCGCTGACAAATGCATCCTGTGAATGGTCATTCTGATTGCTTTACCAAGAGCTGAGAGGGAAAAATAAGAATATTTGCAGGGAGCGGACAGCCTGTGGCTTCCCAAGGCTTGGCGCCATCCATGGCTTTCTTTATCTGACTGTCATCCTTCTCTTACTATCAGCCTCCCTCACATTTCTAATATCCATTATAATCCGGGCACGTTTCCTGGAGTGGCAGTGTGTCAGTCATATTAGCCAGGGTTCTCAAACACACACACACACACACACACACACACACACGCACTTACACTCACACACACACTCACACACACACACACTCACACACACACACACTCACACACACATACACACTCACACTCACACACACACACACCACACCACACACACACACACACACACTCACACTCACACACACACACACCACACCACACACACACACACACACACACTCACACACAGACACACTCACACTCACACACACACACACACACCACACCACACACACACACAAAACACCAAAAAACAAAACCAGACAACAGAACCAGGAGAGGGAGAGAGAATAATGGAGGTTGGAGGCTCCAGATTCCAAGATCTTCAGGGAAAGTCAACAAAATGAAAACCCAGGCGAGTTGATAGTGCATTTCCAGTCCAGGTCTAAGGGAAGGAGGGAGCCGATGTCTTACTAGTATCTTTGTACATAGTTAGATTTATGCTATAAACAAGTGTGTGCATTAAAAATAGAATCGGTATTTATAAAATGATAGATGGTACTACTTTTGAATTAATAGGACCAGTTCGATATATGTGATTTACTATTACATGAAATTCACAGCTCATTCATGGTAATTTTTTAATTAAATGGTTTGTAGGGAATTTTTCATTTGACAACATATTTTATGGTCATATTTTATGATCTTCTACCCAACCCTATAGAACACATATCTTCATGGATTAATGTAAAAAGCACTCTTTAACAAACCAGGCAAAAGACAATAACATCTTTTTGAAATGTGCTATTGATGCTTCTGGCCCATGCAGTAAAAGTGACTATTTTATTTTAAAAAAATGTACATCTATTTAACATGCACTGCAGAAGGCATGCAAATTTGCTCATGGAAATCGACAAAGTCAATTTCATTTTATTTTTCAACTTTTATAAGATACATTTTTTTGAATATTTGAAATAGGCTCTTGGCTTTGGGTTTTTGTTAAAATTCATAAAGCAAAGCAAAGCTTGGTTGCTCTCCATGAGATAAAATCATCATAATAAAAATTCTGACTCCACTCTCAGTAGAATGTTGGATAAAATCTGAATGTGAAGCTCAAAGATCAAGTTACACCATGATCTCACCCATTATCAGGTGTCTTAGAAACTTTATTTTACTTACTCTTTATTTTAACCATTTGGATTTAATATTATTATTATATTCTAAATTAGAAAAATAAATGAGAAAAGTTAATCATTTCTCCCTGGCCAGTGTGACTCAGTTGGTTGGGCATTGTCCCCCACAACAAAAGGTTGCTAGTTCAATTCCCTGTCAGAGCACATGCCCAAGTTGTGGGATAGATACCCAGTAGGGGGCATGCAGGAAGCCGCTGATAAATGTTTCACTCTCACATCTATGTTTCTCTCTCACTCTCTAGAAATCAATGAAACCATATTTTTAAAAAAAGTTAATTATTTTGTCCAATTTATAGAATTAGCAAGTGGTGGTACTGGTACTTGAATCGATAATTGTTGTATTTCAAGTCTGTAGTCTCTTCTTTCTTTCACTCAGGCTGAGAATGTATCTTTTTATTCTTCTTAATATGCATTAAAAGTCATCTAAAACCATCATGAGATTCTTGCCTTTCTCAGAAAAATCTCATGGAGTTTAGAACACTCCGTTTCCCCCTAAGAGTGAATCATCTTGTGGAAGATTTCTCACTCTTCTACTTAAGCATGTCAATGGCTTCTTAGAAACTTTAAGATTATAGCTTTTAAATCACCGAGTCCACCTGTAAGGAATCAGAAGTTCTGGAAATGGCCTGAATACATTTTCCCAACAATTCTCAGGAACTATTTTGTGGGTTGAGTTTGTTTTCCTTTGGGAAAAGATGAGCTTGTGGTTCTACTGAATGACAAAGAGCAGTTGTTTCCAGATATAGGCGTGCACAGCTTCAGATGCTCTCACACATACATAACAGCACACATTATGCTGATTTTGCTACGGAAGTAAAAGAATATTCACCTGACTCACATGGATTTTATTTAGGCAGCTTAACTTCTTCCCATACCAGGACTATTCTCTAGGAGTACTCAAAATATTGATAATTGCTTTCGACTCCTGTCCAGTAATGGCTTTAAGCTAACTAATTCATTTATTTGTGACATGTATTTTTTGTGTTTTTTTTTCTTTGAAGTTATATTACTATTTTTATTCTCTAGTATTCTATCACAGACTCTCTCTAATTCATAAAAATCCATCAACCTCACCATTTCACCTGAGTGCACCTGCAAGGGCTCTTTCCATGACAGGAAACTGACTTATCCTGGTCCAAAGGCGTTGCCTTATGTAAATAACACTTCTCTCAAGTCTCTTCAGACTCAGAGACATTCAAAATTCGAAGTCCCTTCCAAAATCAGTTGTCATGTATGAGCTGTGGAGTCCTTCCACCTTCTGAAATGTATGGGATCTGTGTTTGAGCCACTTCAGTTATGGGCCACTCACCACTTCCGTTCATAGACTCAAAAGGTGGAAGATGGTCCTCATGTGGAGCAGCGAACAACCTCCAGGACCACCCCACCCGTGACATCGTTGGCTCTTTAGCCCTATTCCGAAGGAAGCTAATCCAACCTGAGCCAACCTGTTCACTAAGGAACGTGTGATCGAGCCTCTGCTATGTACAGGTGCCGTACAGGACCTGCGACACAAAACGAGATCTATGCTCTTAGGCTCTGGGTAGATTGCCACGAAACGTTTCCTATTAGTTTGGGATTTAAATGGCGGAAGTGAGTGATGAGTCAGAGATGACGTCAGGTTGTGAGCATGAACAATGAAAAAGAGTGGAGGAAATCAGGTCTAGGATTGGGGAGCGCTGCCTGGGAAGGAAGGGGCATTGCGCCAAGATCTGACTTCCTTTGCACATGGTATGATTGACAGGTCAACTGGCCGCCCCCCTCCCCCATGAGTGTCAAGCAAGCCATTAGATACAGAGGGCTGTGTCTCAGGGGGAGGTTTGGAATGGAGGTGTAAGTGCCACAGATGGTAAATAGTTTTTCAATGTAATTTTTATTGGGAAGAGAAGGAGAAGTTCATAGTTAAACTTCACTTCAACTCAAAAGTCCCTGAAGGGACGTTAACATGGGAAGTAAAGTAAAAAGCAGTCTTCTTGATTTCACAGTTGTTTCTTATCTTATATTACCATTAAAATGCAATCTAAGACATGATAACCTATTATAACCCTTAATACACTTATTGAAAAATATAGTTCAAGAACAGTTTTGATAAGTGAGTAGTCGGGCGTTTTTCAGGATCTCCAAATGACAGCCATTTCTAACCAAGAATAACCTAAGGTTACAAGTGGCTTCGAGGTGGCATTCTTGCTGTCACACAGTACTTCCTGCCACTCCTGCTTTCTAACTCAAAGGATACCTTTTTCTATTGCTCTGGTATTACATGGCGAGGCCATCCATCAACATGTTGATCATTTCTTTGGGAAAATGAATTTTGTAGGAAAGGCATCCGGCTGCTCAACCTGGTGAGAAGTAACGCGATGGTGAGCACAAAGCCATGGCAGGAAGCGGGGACACAGGGCAGAGAGCCTTGTGGGGGGCAGTTGTCAATCTGCTCGCTCTCCTGGCGCGTTAAGGTGTGCACAGCTGGAGTGTGCACAGCTGGAGTGTGCACAGCTGGAGGTGAGGTCCCCGGAGGACAGAGCTTCCTGTGGAAAGCATCAGCGCGTTTCCCCCGGTCCAGGCTCCGCCCTGGCACACCTCCCGGTCAGGTGGTCTCGGGGCAGAGAGGTGCGTGTGCCAGACAGGGCCACACTCCCCACAGCGGCCCTGATGCTCCCCACACCGCGCCTCGGAGCCCGGGCCGAGCGAGGGACCAGGGTGGTGGGGACCAGGCAGAGCCAGGCCGGCCTGTCCCGCACCAAGGGCACCGCGACAGGCCTCGCTGCGGGTGGCGCTCCTCTCTCCACAGCCAGCCGCCAGGCTCTGCAGGGGCCCGCGCTGGGAGGCTCTCTGAGCAGAAGGCCTGGCACCCTGCAGCGCGTGGCCAGGAGCAGAGCAGTGCCCGCGCCTGGGATCAGCAGGAGCGTTCACACGTGCGGGAGGACTCGGCCCGCGGGATGCTCTGCAGGGTCTTGCACCGGGGGCCCGGCTCCTGCCCAGAGGCTCTGCAAGGCTGGGAAGGCGCTGGCTGCGCTCCAGTGTGGGGACCCAGGTGGACACTGCCGGCTCTTGCAGCGGGGACCGCCCAGCTGCGGGCACCTCCGGCGTCCGTTACTGGAGGGGGAATGCACCCCAGCACTGCAGTCCGTCCCCCAGGCTCTGCGGGCGCCAGGGGACACAGCGGAACAGCACTGGGGGAATGAGACAGGATGTCCAGCCAAGGACCTGGGGCTGCAGAGCCTTATCCGCAAGTCCCCGGTTAAGGGAAACGTGTATCATCTCCACAAAATGCTATAGCACACCCATCTGTTGGTCATCTTATTCATTTTTATATGGAGAGATAGATAATCAGTTATATAATCAATATATATATATATATATATATATATATATATATATATATATATATATGTAATTGATTTCAGAGAGGACGGGAGAGGAAGACAGAGATAGAAACATCCATGATGAGAGAGAATCATTGCTCGGCTGCCTCCTGCATGTCCCCTACTGGGGGCTGAGCCTGCAACCGGGGCATGGGCCCTAACCCTGAATCCACCCATGACCTCCTGATGGATGCTAATTTTAATTGGGAAAACATTTGGTGAAACAATTTATCCATAGATGCCAAGGAAATTATTGATGTCCATGCAATACTGCTGAACAATCGTATAGCTGGCGTACTATCCTACAGTGCAATGTGTAATGCACAAAACAGCGCTATTCGTCATGGAAAACACGAGAAACCAAAGAAATGCCTAACGTTTAAGAAGTCACGATGCAGGTATTGGATATGAAAATCTCAGGGAAACATGTAACCTTTACAAAAAGGGCGATGGAGATTTGCTTTCATAATAGTTCTTTCCTGTGCTGTGTGACAAATGGCAGCATTTAATGCTTGAAACCCCACTCATTTATCTCACAGTTTTACCGGGTCAGGAGGCTGCCCATAGATGAGCTGGGTCCTCTGCTCGGGCCTCACAGGCAGGAATTGGGGCGCTGGCTGGGCGGTAGCCTCTCTGGAGTCCGGCCTCCCCTCCCAGGTGACTTCCCTGTGGCCACAGGAGTGTGGCCTCGGCTCTCAAAACCTGTTGCTGGCGACGCCCCCCTGCACAGGCCTCTCCACAGGCGGCTCACACCATGGCTGGCTGTTTGCTTCCTCAAAGCCAGCAGCGATGCCTCCCTTTCCAGCTAAGATAAAATTTAAACGAAAACTGTCATCACAGGTGTGGGAGGCCATCACTTCTGTTGTCTTTTATTGATTCAAAGTAAGTCACAGGGCTGGCCCCTCCCATCGAGGGGATTGCTTGATTGTGTGAGTCATTGGGAGTCACCCCAGGGTGTGTCTCCCCCCCACGATCAAGGCATTTACTAGGATAGTGAATACAAAGAGGAGAGGCCACTTGTGCGTGTACAGTAGTGATAACCATAAACACATATCCACCCCCAAAATCTCGGCCTAAAATAGACCCGCCATCAAACTTTCTGAAAGGGTAACATATCATTTGTGACTTTAAACATTACTTACCCCAGGAAGGAGACTAGTCAGGGCATCCCGAGGTGAGTTTCGGCCGAAACCAACAAACGAAGGAGTAGCCCCAATTGCTAGGAGGTGTACCAGGAAGCCGGCACAGGGCATAGCTTCCGTTTTCCTGCCTCTTCTAGTACAGCATCCAGATCTTAACTCAGGATCGGCATCCTAATGAGACTTTCACTTATTGCATATGAAATACAGTTTTAGAGACAATGTACTAGGAGAGGGTTTTTCATGTGCCCAAGCTTTTTCAATTATCTGACCCCCTTTTTAAAATGTGGGTCCCCGTAAATCGAATTATCTGAATACTTGAAAATTTCCGGACCACCCATCTTCTTTGCCACACAACCTTTTTGATATCAGCCATCACACC
Source organism: Plecotus auritus (assembly GCF_963455305.1). NCBI lineage: Eukaryota > Metazoa > Chordata > Mammalia > Chiroptera > Vespertilionidae > Plecotus > Plecotus auritus. The sequence continues at coordinate 190,116,697 of NC_137775.1, read as the reverse complement.
AGATGTGAATGAAAAACGATGTATAAAGATTTAAGAGTACCAAAAAGAAAATAGAGAAAATAATTTACTTGGGGTTCATTCAATAGAATTCAGTGGAAAAACACTAGTTGGAATATAATTAACATTCAAGAGAAAAAAGGTTGAGCGAGTTACCAGGTGCACCGGTTACTAATGCGGATTTTGTAATCAAAGAAAACTTGATAATTTCAAGAGAAACATCAAAAGCGCTTTATTCAAAGTAATGTCCATCACTAGCTACACAATTTCCCCATCTTTCAGGTAATTTGTGGATACTGTCCCAATAGAACTTTTCTTGTTTTGAGGCAAACCATTCAGAGACCCAATTTTCCACTTCTTCGTACGTGTTGAAGTGCTGCTCAGAAAGTGCGTGTGCCATCGATCGGAACAAGTGGTCATCTGAAGGAGCAAGGTCTGGTGAATATGGCGGGTGGGTTCATACTTCCCAGGCAAGATCTTTTAACGTGTCTTTAACTGGTTTTGAAGTGTGTGATGGTGCGTTATCATGAAGCAAAATTACTTTGCCGTTTCTTCTGGAACATTCTCGTCGTTTTTTTGATCAAAGTGTGGTTCAAATTGATTATTTGTTGTTGGTAGTGATCAGTATTAATAGTTTCACCTGGTTTTAGAAGCTCATAGTACACCACACATTCCTGATCCCACCAAACACAGAGCATTGTCTTCTTTCCAAAGCAGTTTGGCCTTGCAGTCGATGTTGATGGTTGACCCGGATCAACCATGATTTTGTGCGTTTGGGATTCTCAAAATAAATCCACTTTTCATCGCCAGTCACAATTGGATGCAAAAAATACTCTCTTTTGTGCCATTGAAGCAACGTTTTACTGATGACTTTTCGGTTTTCCATTTGTCTTTCGCTCAGTTGATGTGGCACCCACTTCCCTTCCTTTAAAATCTTTCCCATTGCTTGTAAATGATCGGAAATTGTTTGCTGAGCAACATTTCATCTTTCTGCAAATTGTTTTTGAGTTTGACACGCATCTTCATCCAATAATGCTTGTAATTGTTGGTCTTCAAACTTTTTCGGTTGACCTGGACATTCTTTGTCTTTCACATCGAAATCATCACTTTTAAAGTGTTTAAACCAGTGTTCACAAGTATCTTGAGATGGAGCATGTTCATCATAAGCTTCCCGAAATATACAATAACTTTTTCTTCAAAATAAAATAATGAATTAAAACTTCCTGTAAATGCTCTTTTTTGGGGCATGAAATTCGACATTTTTAAGCATAAAAATATCTATGATGTTAACACCTTCAGCAAATTTGACATATGAAGTTTTGAGGCTTGCTGTCAATACAACAAAATAGCATACGTATCAAATCGCATATATGTCAACATACGTGTAACTCCATCTATGGAAAAAACAAACAAACCCGCATTATTAACCGGTGCACCTGGTACTTTCGTTGAAAGAACAGGCTGTTTTGGATGGGATACTTGTAGTGATATGAAGTTAGTAGTTTTCTTTAATGACCTCAGGAGCATTCATGTGACCACAGCAGACCAGGAGCGGTACCTGCCCCACTGCCCTGCTCACTGAGCACCAGTCCATCTCACCTTGACCCTGCAGCTCCCCTCTCACCAAGTGATGGCAGACCACCGAGCCCCTGGCCAAGAACCAGGCCTCTCCTGGGAGCTTCCCTGCTCTGCTCGTGTTGGGGACGACGTGAGGGTTTGAACATCGCCCCTGCCCTTTGGAGCTAACAGCGCCAATGAGTCACGATAACTTGAAACGTGGACACCCCTGGGCTAGAGCGTGAAGCAGAACCATTTCTAGCCGTCGTCTCAGTGGGCGCTCGTGACATCGCCACACTGTCGGTATTGCTGCGCTCCCAGCGGGGAAAGCCACAGGGAGCGTTACAAGATCTTCACACTCTAGTAACATAGAGCCAAAAAAGCAGCACAAGTGGAGGCAAAACATGAAGAATGATAGAGTCGGCATTTGTGCTAGGAAGTGTTCCATGATAAGTTCCATGGGCTCTGGTGAGGGACACACCATGTGAGAGAGTCAACATGTCTAGACATTTTTGGAAAAATGCCAATTATTGCGGATAACAGTTTTGTAAAACAATGAAAAACTTAAACTATCATATATATATATATGTCCTGTTTTAATTAGATACAACAAACATAAAATAACTTTGTAATAATTTCTAAATGTTTTTTTTATTTTTTCTAAATGGTTTCTAAGCTTCCTAAAGGCTTCCTCAAATTTATTTTTCTTCTCATCACAGACTAGTGACAGAAATTTTGGGATCTATACCCAAGTGCAGACCACATTATGAAGAGAAATAATACTGAAAAAACTTCTCAACAAAGTGCTAACATTTATATAATAGAGAGATTGTGGAGTCATTTATTATAATGTTCCACAAGGTAAGTCAATAGAATAATGCCAAATTAATTTTCAGTAACATACATCTAGTGAAGGACTAAATGACTGTCCAAAAGAACAATTCTTTAATAATATAGATTTAAGCTAAGAATATACTTTAGAGTACTTGAGAAAGTGTTTCACTTTACATTATGTCAGAAAATCATCCACAAATATTATTTCCTCAAAATTATTATTAAAATTTGAGAAGTAGGTAGATAGTTTAAGGTTATATTTTCTGTAAATATTTTGTTTCAGACAGATCATTATAGATTTTTAATGTGTCACAATGGGAAGTTGAAGTTGGAAACTCAAGCTACATAGATGGGCATATTCCTAAACAGACAGTCATTTCACTTCTCCAAAGAATAAAGACCTAAGAGGGAATATGACTTCATCCCAGGGATACAGTACAAAGTTGTCTGTAACCATTTGAAAATGATGATTGAAAAACTAAAATTTCTCATTATTACATTTTTAATATTGTGATTGATAATTTTGTATTGAAATTTCCCATTTCAGCCAAACCCACATACAAGAAAGCTGAATTAAGCCTACAGACATTGTTGCTAAGTAATTTCACTTCCTGGTGAACCCCAAGATAAATTATGTGATACATGTACTCCCAGATAACTTGTAGATTTTATATACTTTATGCACTTGTTGGGAAAAAGCCAGTTAAATATTGGATGATATCTGCCAAAATAAGTATCATGGCTTAAATCTATTTGACATTATGCCATTCTCTCTGCAATTGATGAGGCTGCAGAGCGAATCTCTGTTGAGTCCACTTTTACAATCAGAAAATTAAAGCTCATACTTAACACTGAAGAAAATCCATATAATTTCCTTCCTAATAGCAGGAAAAGTACTTTAAGTTCATTCAAAACTGGGTTTAAATCATTAAAGTAGGCTTAAGCCATTAAAGTGTGTAGAAGCGGTACAGTAGGGTGCAATGCATTATGGTAAAAAAGATAAAAGTCATGTGTTTGGACGCTATTAATTCTGACCCTTTCTTATTAAGGTATATCTATATAAAACCTATATGTATATAAAATAATTTAGAGATCTTGTAGATTTATAACTATTTTCCCCATATCCACTTGTGTACACAGAGTTCAAGTTTGCATGAGGAATAATTATTTTGATCTTACGGATTCTCACACAATGACAGGAAGTGTAACTATGATCTGTAAAGTGGCCATGCCTTGATCTTCTTGCTCCTTCCTTCATGTGGCTAATGGTGACCTCACAACCCAGATGTGCAATTTGTGAAGGATCAAACCGGCGTACATGTTAGGGTTAGTACAATAATGGTTGTTCCACTGGGAGTGAAGGCTGCAAGTTTTCTACTTTCCTAAGTGGGGTGGATGGCATTATGTGCCCAGCGAGGTGTGAGCATGCCCTTGGCTGAGTAGGGCCACACCTTTGGGAATGACAGGACTCTGCCCGTCAGAGGGCACTTTCTGATGGGAGAAGTGTTTCGTGAGCACTGTTTTGGAGGAGGTGTCTTTCATTGATTTATGTTGATTTATTGAATGAAATTATTCGTTATTTGGAACAAATATGAGAATTGGAATTTCCCTCATATGTTAAAGCTTGAGGACACAGTGTTCCTCGAGTCTTCATCAGCATCTGCGCTCTCACATTTTCACACACTAACGTTACCTTGGGTTCCAGCCGTGGGCAAACTACGGCCCGCGGGCCGGATCCGGCTGTTCTATCCGGTCCTCTTGCTCTCCCCTCCGCTCCTTTACTTTGAATGTATATTCGTTCACACAAACACTCCATCCATGCTTTTGTTCCGGCCCCCCGGTCCAGTTTAAGAACCCATGGTGGCCCTCGAGTCAAAAAGTTTGCCCACCCCTGGACTAACCCATTTCTTTATGCAAAGAAATGTTAAATATTCATCTTGAGGAGGGGCATGTGACAACAGACTCCTTCCTGTATCCCTGGATGATCACTTCTATTTTTGCAAAGTCAACATGCGGGGCTTGACTTAGGTAAACCAGGTTGTCCAGAAAGCAGATACTGAGGCAATTATTGAGAATTAGATTCCCAGGGGACGGGAGAAAGGAGGCAGGGAGGAACAAGTCCACCCTGCAATAGAGCGCCCAGCTAATTACTACTAAGAGCAACTGATTTTTAGTTTCTCATCTCTGGAGGGTATCATTAGCTCTAAAGCCTAAAGTATCACGTCTAAAAATATTTTACAGCGCTGGCGATTTCTACTACTTTTCAGTTTATTCAATAAAAACTTCTCTTAGTGTAGAGACTCCAAACACTATCATACATTTTTGAGACTATGGTTCCTTCTTAGTCGATGGATGGATGGATGGTCTGAGTTGGAGAGGAGTAGAGGAGGGTCATGGATTAGAATATAAATAGAAACAAACTTGGGCCTACACAACATAATTCTTCCTGTTGGCCAGTCTTCAATTGGTTTCCTGCAATGTCCAGCACATATTCAATGCAGCAGACATATGTGTTTTTATTTTTCCCAGTTAGCCTCAATCCATTTTTATGTAGAAACGTTCCCCCTTGCCTTGATTTCATTCTATTTTATGCAAAGAAATGTTAAATATTAATATTATTTAATGTTCAATCTGAGTTTCTGAAATCCAAGTCCATCATTTGAATTTTATTAACCGCCCAGAAGACCCACTCCGACAGCTTGAAACACAACCCCGTGCTTCAGTTCAGATGCGAGGACGGAAGCGCTTTCCTCTCCACGTGCCAACTGGATGACACCCATGTTGTTCCCTCAAGTTCATTGTACACAGACATTTTATTTCCTGTATGGCCCGGATTCCGGGGCGCTTGACTCCCCCGCTGTATATAAACAGTGGGCAGCACCCCACTTTTCTTGGGTAAACATCATGAATTACTTTAATGCCTCTTCCATATTTAATGGGAGTTGTTGGAGGTACCCTCCCTAACACGCTCCATTCTACGCTCCAATCTACTCCGGCTCATAAGCATTTCTTTCAGACACTTCACTCTGGGGACTGTTTTTAAAATTAATTTGATTAGTACAGCTTTCGCTTATATGTTGGCATTGTGGTGAGATATAGGGTAGCTACACATCTCATCACTAAAGCCTTCCAACGTCTGCACACACAGAAACGTGGAGATAGTCCATGGCCAAAGGCTGAGAGACATCAGTTTTCTCACTGATCTGCCTTCCAGTTCATGAAAAAGCAGCCTCGGCTGGGCATGGGGGAAACCGTTTCTTCCCCTGGTCTTCCTCTGGGTCTCTCAGGTGTCATGTGGGCTATCTGCAGCAGCAGACTGGCCTTTTAAGTATCAACTGTGGGGACAGCCGTGCGGTTGTGCATAAGGATTAACCTTGTGCATTCAGACACAGTAAAGAGTTCCTAGCCCAGTGGTCGGCAAACTCATTAGTCAACAGAGCCAAATATCAACAGGACAACGATTGAAATTTCTTGTGAGAGCCAAATTTTTTAAACTTAAACTTCTTCTAACGCCACTTCTTCAAAATAGACTCGCCCAGGCTGTGGTATTTTGTGGAAGAGCCACACTCAAGGGGCCAAAGAGCCGCATGGGGCTCGCGAGCCGCGGTTTGCCAACCACGGCACTAGCCAAACACACTTGGTGTTCCCTTTTGGTAAATATTAACCCAAACACTCATCAAACATACAATTTTATTCAGGTTATTGTTAAGTGGCCAACGATCTCACTAGGCATAAAAGAAAAAAAAGGAACAAGCCTTATTTTTATCTCTACTCATGTAATATGTTCTGGTGTACATATACAACATGATTTAAGCATTTAGAAATGTATTTAAATATATTGGTTATTGCATATTATATCATTGACCAGGAATAAAACAGCTCGAGAAAGCCTTGAACATGTCAGGGGGTTGTTCTTGTGAACACATCGATGTAACTGACTGATACTCCAGCTCATTTGTTCAAGAAAACTGAATCGCGGTGCCATGGAGGATATGGAACATATAGACTTCTGCCCCATGATTCTTGAGTATATATCTGATGGAGGGATCAAGGGGAAGTGTAGAACTCTGACCACAATGGAATCAAGGAAAGATGGGTTTTATTTTTAGAGTCTTAGGTTAGAATATTATTTCAGTATTTTACAGGGGTACCATCCAATCCTTACCTACTAATATGCTGCATGTGGGGGCCTAATTTTGGCCAGAACTGCCACAGCTTTGAATTGCTTTTATTGATATAATTTAATTCACTTTTAAAGTCAATGTTCACAGGTTCAAGAAGGCCTTGTTATTGATTATTATAAGTAGAGGAGGGAAAAAAGACTTGATAAACAAAGGGGAGAGAAGCATACACAAATTGCATACAATTGGTTGGGGGGATAATAGCTACTGTGTGTATAGACTATTAAATGTTTTGAAAATTGATCAGGAAATAAAGAGCTCTTTGCAATAGCTCCCAGCGCTTCTCCATCAGCTGCTCTAAGTGATTACAAGCGGCCCCTTTCGTTATGTTGCCCAGGGGAGGTTGTTTGGCAAATAGGGATTCATATTGTGACATGGAATAACCTGTATTGTACTCAATTTCCATTTCATAGCCAGCACCCAAGTTGGATAGCAGAGGTTCTAAAGGTGCATGGAAAAGCCCTGCCTTTGACACACAGATGGGTTCTTAATAAATACGTTGTGCTCCTAAAGCCAGCAGCCTGCACACTGAAGGGTCCTGGGTTTGATTCCAGTCAAGGGCACAGGCCCGGGTTGCAGGCTCGATCCCCAGTGTGGAATGTGCCGGAGTCAGCTGGTCAGTGATTCTCTCATCATTGGTGTTTCTATTTCTCTCTCCCTCTCTCTTCCTCTCTGAAATCAATAAAAAAATAATAAGTAAAATAAAATAGCACTAAAAAATAAACAAAATTTAAAAAATAATCTCATTTAGTAATCAAGCCCCTTCCACCACTGAGTTTCAGAGTAAATATATTTGACTTTATTGTAAAACTAGAGGCCTGGTGCATGAAATTTGTGCACGGGTGGGGTCCCTAGGCCTGGCCAGTGTTCAGGGCTGATCGGGGCCAGGCTGATCAGGGCCAGGCCTATCAGGGCTGGGCCAGAGAAGAGGCAACAGTCACTGGGCCGGGCATGGAAGGAACAGACGCCGGCCACCGCCGCCATTGTTGGCGCTCCGCCACTGAGCAGTTCGCCACCTCACCCCCTCCTCTTTCCCTTGCCATGCCACCGCTGATCAGGGCCTGCTGGCCAGGGGGAGGGATGGGGCACGGGAGGTTGGCCGCCGGCCCCAAGGAAGAAGCCGGCCCTCAGCCCCCTGGGAAAGGGGCCGACTCTGCTGCCACCCACCCTAGTTCCCTGTCCCAGCCCTGGGGCTGTGAGGAGGGATCACGGGAGGTTGGCAGGCTGGGGGAGATTGGCTGTGGGAGCACACTGACCACCGGGGGCAGCTCCTGCATTGAGCGTCTGCCTCCTGGTGGCCAATGTGCGTCATAGTGACCGGTTGTTCCAGTCATTGCAGTCACTTAGGCTTTTATATATATGGATAGATTTCCACTTTTAGCGAAAGAATACTTTCCTATTAAATTTCCTTGTCTGGCCATCAATGCCAGTCTGATTTTTAGAAATGGATAGACGAGTGTTTTGTTAAGGAATCTCTGAAAGATTCCTAATAGGTTGGGGAAGGTCATTTTCTCCATTTGACCTTTAGAAATTGTATCTAGAACAGTAAACTGTCTTCCATTCAGAAGGAGTCTCATTACGCCTGCAGCAGCTCACTTCCTCTTAAGCCAGGAGGAGGTCATTAGTGCCTTTCCAAGAGAAATGTGTCCAGCAGGCATAAGAGATGCTTATGTTAATACGGGCTGGTTCAGCCCTCTTTTGGTCATGAAATAATCACTGTTGCAAAATACCAGCAGGTGTTGAAAGAGCAGGATTAATTTGCAGGAGTTGAATGACATCATTTCAAATGGCTTATTAAACACTAATTAGATTTCAAATTGCGTGACTCTCCATATACTTATGTCAGGATGGGAACGTCAAAACCTCTGCTTTCTCTATGACAGAGGTGAATAAGGTTACAAATTAATTTTCATAGGTGACAGTTTATCAAATGAAATAAAAATGGAGATATCCGGCATCATGTTTTATGGAAAGAATGGAATATTTAAACCTGCATTTCTATTCTCTGTGCTCTTAGCCAATTAAGCAATTGTCCTCATCAGTACTGTCCCTTGATCTGCTCTTTGTAATTCAAAGCACTTATGTAATAAGATGACTTCAGATGCATTGTTGAATAAGAAAAAACAAGATGCTCCTGAATTGAAAAGACCTTTCTAAGAGTGGCGAAACCCATTGCCGATGAACCCACATTTTATCTTTATAAACTCAGGAAACAAAATGTATTATTTATTCAGTTTTAGTAACACATTTTGTTACTATTAAAAAAGTGAAGCAAACAATATATAGAAATATTCAAACCAATCAAGCTACCTAGGGATACAGCATTAAACTAGTGTGATGATTTTAAAGGGTACCAGGAATTATTATAACTACATACATATTTTTTAAAATATATTTTTATTGATTTCAGAGAGGAGGTGAGAGGGAGAGAGAGATAGAAACATCAATGATGAGAGAGAATCATTGATCAGCTGCCTCTTGCACGCTCCCCACTGGAGGTCGAGCCCGCAACCCAGGCATGTGCCCTTGACCGGAATCGAACCTGGGACCCTTCAGTCCGCAGGCCCAAGCTCTATCCACTGAGCAAAACTGGCTAGGGCTATATACATATTTTTAAAGGGTTTATGCTTGTGACCTTTGGACATAAAGCATATATATTTGACTGCAAGCCCAAGATATTAGCAGGTATACCAGTATAATAAAATAGATTGCTTTCTGAACTGACAGACACGCTGTTGCTACTGTCTTAAAACGTAAAAAGCAACAAAATAAAACAAAACAAAATAATTAACAGAAAAACATTTGTCAACTTATTTATCACCACTCCCAGACTAAACCTACTTCATCTTTACCACCTAAGTGTACGGGGAAAACTCAAGAATAAAATTCCCGTAAACTCATAGCGGTGACCTTCTATCATGACCCCTGTGTCTCCTCCTTCCTTCCTCTGACCCTCAGCTTCACACCTGAGGCCCCCGGGAGTCAGAGCACAGCTGGATGCATCACTCTACACACCAAGTGGAAGGTAATAAAACCTCAGCAATTGAAAATATCGCAGCCCCGGCTGGCGTGGCTCAGTAGGTTGAGAGTTGGCTCATGCGCCAAAAGGTCACCAGTTCAATTCCGGGTCAGGGCACAGGCCCAGGTTGTGGCCTCGATCTTCCAGTAGGAGGTGTGCGGGAGGCAATCCCTCTGTGCTTCTCTCTCACATCTCTCACAGGCATGTTTCTCTCTCTCTTCCTCTCCCTCTTCTCTTTCTAAAATCCATACAAACATACTCTTAAAAATTGCATCAACCTGAGTCCCTGTGTTGCCCCATCTGTTATCTGCCATCATCGGCCCTCCTGAACCTCCCAGGGGCTGGAGGACAGTGCAGTCCTGGAGCTGGCAACCAGGTGTGGTCAGAAGGCACTGATCTTTTTGCACCTAACACGGGCCATGCGACAGGTGAGAACAGCCTGCCTTTATCATATTTCTGTATTCTGTTTATCATGGATAGGGGGCACTGATTTATTTTTATGTTTTAAAGCATTGCATAAGGTATTCATGTGGATTACTGAGATTTTTTGCTTCGAAGGCAAGTATGTGCCTCACGCTCCTCACCCTTACCACAGTCCTACTCTGTTTTGTTTTGTGTGTGTGTGTGTGTGCGCGCATGTGTGTTCTACTTTATTTTATTTTATTGTCTAACCACAGTCCTACTCCTGGTAATCCATAAATATGCCATGCCTGATCTCCCCGCAGGTGGGCTTTTTTTTGTTCTCTTACATTTGTTTTCACACTTACTCCCAGATTTTCCCATAATACTCTCCTTTTCCTCAGTTCACTGTCAGCAAAGATATAACATCTGAAAATACATTGTTGATTTATTGGTTTGTTTATTTAATTTTTTAAAATATATTTTTATTGTTTTCAGAGAGAAAGGGAGAGGGAGAGAGAGATAGAAATATCAATGATGAGAGAGAATCATTGATCGGCTGCCTCCTGCACACCCTCTGCTGTGGATCAAGTACTTAACCCAGGCATGTGCCCTGACCAGGTATCTTACCGTGACCTCCTGGTTCATAGGTCAAAGCTCAACCACTGAGCCACGCTGGTCGGGGGGTGGGGGGTGTTGCTCGTTTACTATCAGTTCTCATTCCTCCCCATCCTATGTCCATTGGAAAAACAAATTCTATCAAAATAGAAACCTAATCTGTCCTACTGGTCTTCTATCAGCTTTCCTGGCACATAGTAGGCACTCAATGACTATGTGATGAATGGATGATTGTATGTGGGTTTGAGGGCATGAGACATGTAATTTCTAGGTAAAAAAAAAAAGTTAAATTTAGTTATTATTGCCTTGAGAATTTATCAATTATCATTTATACATTATATTTAGTTTTCATTTCCCTGGAAATTTGCCAATCATCATTCTATTTATAGTCAAAGAGAAAAAAATGAAAATGATGTTTGCCTATAATCACTCACACAAGCTCTGCTGGCCAATTTGATGAAGAGTGGAGGAAAGCAATTCCATGCTGACATTAGTCTAAGCAAATGAGGCCACCCTGGATGCTCTAAATGACAGAGACCCGGTGCCCCTTATGCGGAGGCTCTGTTTTGGAGTCAGGTAGTCTCTGTGCAATAGGTTATCTGCGATGGACAGTGGTTTATCCTATAGACAGAGAAAGTAATGATGATTTGAAAGTCCCCATCTCTTTGTGTGGAAGTTAATTTGCCATATTCAAATACCATATGATTTCACTCATAGAAACAGACTCATAGATACAGAGAACAGACTGAGAGCTGTCAGAAGGGAGATGGTTGGGGTACTGGGTGAAAAAGGTGAAGGAATTAAGCAAAAAAACCAAAACTCTTCAACACAGACAGCAGTATGGTGATTACCACGGGTAAGGGGGGGAGGGTTAGGGGAAGTAGAAGAGGATAAATGGGGGATAAATGGTGATGGAAAGAGATTTGACTTGGTGGGGGGGGGTGTGAACACACAATAAATATACAGGTGGTGGATTATAGAGTTGTACCCCTGAAACCTACAGCATTTTATTATCAATGCCACCCCAATAAATTCAATTAAAAAAGGAAGTTACGTTGCCTGCTGTGTAGAAGACACATGGGAAAGACACGATCTGGTAGTGAGTCAGCAAGGTTTTTCTGGCTGCGTTTCAGCTGGAACATAAACAGCAGGGACCCGCCAGGCACAGAGGCAGCTTGTGAGACTGGAGCGGGAGGCTCACCCTCCCCATCCCAGGAGATCTAACAGTGCCTCGCTGTCAGGCCGTGCACTTATTCTTTCTTGAAATGCCACATCGTTTTTTAACAAGACACCTTGCATTGATTGATTGATTGATTGATTGATTCAGTCACTTCAGATTCCACATGTAGCAACTATATTCGTAGCTTTGTCCTCTATAGTGGACACAGAGTGGATGGTGGTATTTTTAAACTGACCAAATATATGAATCAACAAACGTTGAATAATGAGCCATAGCCTAGTTCTAAAGACAGCCGACATGCAAATAGAACTCAGCTGAGGACTGTGCTGCTACTGATCTGGATTGAACGTTTTTAGAGGATGAAATGCAGAACACCAACCATCGCTTTCTAAGGGAACCAGTGGGCGGCCCAAGTACAGAACAGCCATACTTCTAGCTCCACACAAATACAAAAATACTGCACGGTCCACACATGTTCCACTCTTTTGTCTGCTTCCCAGATTAAACTTTATTAACTGCATCATCTATCCGATTGGCTGTGCAAAAACCAATTGTGGAGAATGATGAAAGCATTGATTCAGTAAAAAAATCCCAAACAAAACAGAACAGACAAACAAATGGCCAGGACCACAGTCTTAGTCCGCGCACTCAAAATAAAGATGTAAAATGGAAAGTTTCTTGACTTCGTGTTCCAATTCAATTGACTATGGTAAAGGAGACACTGTTCTTTATCGGAGCCCTAAACACGCCTTTTGAAATTTCTACTTAAGACCCTGTTTGGTGAGTCAGTATAATTCCTTGGCTGGGAAACAGGGCAGCGTGCACCACCACAAAGGCCAGTGTGAACCAGCACAGTCAGTAGGTGAAAACTCAAGGAGCAAATAGTCAAATGAAGGGTCTAGCCATCCTCCTGTGGGGCCACAACTTCCTTGAGGGAAGACTGAATCTTGTATTGGTGTATCTCCACCGTCTTTGCAGCACGTCTCCTGTAGGGGGCGCTCAATAAATTCTTGATGCGTGGATGGGGAGAATGGCATCAAGGTAAAGAGACATCGTTTTAAAAAGAAACAAATTACTTTCTAGGTTGGCTTTGTATTGGCATTGACTTAAAATACAGATTTACTTTAAGGTTTCATTAATTATAAGTTGAGGAAATCGTTGTACATTATGAAAATCCTGTTAACATTCAATTGTAACGGATCTTTCTAAAATCAAGTCACTCTTCCTTGGTTTCTTTAAATGTAATTTCTCTACTTCCTCCAATTATTTAAATTTAATGACACACAATGCACACTCCTAGCAAATAGAATTCAGGTCTCAGTGACCTAATTTACTTTAAATGAACTACTGCCCTGGAGAGTCTGGGTATACACAGTTCTCTAATTAAAGTCAGGTCCTATTTCAAACAGAAAAGATAGAGTTTTACTTACACGCGTGTGAAATTACCTAATAATGCCATTCAATTCTGACATTTTTCTAGAATATTCTCATCGCCTCCACAAGATGAGGTTTTATGTTTTTATTTCCATGAGAAAGTTCAGAATAATCACTTTATAATTGCTAAAGGTGTGAATCATGGTGAAAATTTCCCTGGCCCCTTACCTTTCAGAATGATGTTCCAATTTCTGCCAAGACAGGCAGAGCTCCTGATGCTAAATCCCTCAATTAATGAGAGGGAACTTAAAGTAATTAGTTTCAAATGCCTTCAGTAAATAATAATTATTTCTAAAATGTTGAGTTGACCTTTCAGAGGCAGAAGGATGTCAATACAAGAAAGTCGTCTAAAACATATCATCATTGAAAGAGTTGTTTGTCTTCTAAAGCATGATCAATACAGAAAAAAAAATATGAGTCTGGTCTCTGTGTTTGCATATACCTAAATTTAATCAAAAACTAAATGTAAAGTGTAAAAGATTGTTAAAGGTTGTAGCTACCTGCAAGGAAGCAGAGATTATACTTGACCGCACATTTCTTGAGGGAAACAGTCTTGAGAATGTAAACAGACTTGTCCAGTGAAGTATGTGGAATGAATTTCTACACGCTGATGCCAGTGCCTGGTGATATATACTGTTCTGTTTTGCTTTTTATAACTATCCAACCTGTCAAACTAGGATAGTCTATAACATTTAATTGCCAAAACTTGTGAATTTTTAATTTTGTCTCTCCAGATGCTGGAAGTTTAGAGATTTATAGTAATTTGCATAATGGATTGCACTCAGTAAGTGTTCAATAAATGTTTTTCAATTTTGTCTAAACATAAATTTCAGAGGACAGTGCTGAAGTTCAGGGTTGTAAAGCAAAAATTTATTGAAACTCGTCCGTGGTGTGAATTAAACGTCGTTACCCAGCACAATCCCTTCCCTCGCTGCCTCACTACGTTAGTGTGTCTCTGACTCATAAAATGAGGGGGGAACCCTGCCTGCTGCGTAGCAACACCTGGCCACTTCTTACTTGGGGTAACTACATTCACTCAGAACATGGCCAGGCCACGGGGTTGACATGCCTGACGTCACAGAGTTAGAGTATGTGTAGAGCCTGCTATTCTTTCTCAACGTGGTCATTTTAAGACAAGTTGGTTGTTGTTTTTTCTAAGCATAAAATGACTTGAGGGAGGTGTAGTTCAGGGTTTTCAGCTAGATAATTAAATGGCACACTGAGCTAATGTCCTGAACAAACCTTCATGTTATACCTGTACCTAGCACGGTCACACCCTGACATTACGGCCCCGGAGCCCCATTTCCTGCTTGTCGTATTTCTCTGGAACCCAGAGCACTATGGTTACATATTTGCCTGTGATATTTTGTCCTTACCGTGGCATTTGCCTACCCTACTGTGAAAAGAATGGCTCAGAAATGCATCATTAACATCATTCTATGGAAGACAAATTAGATTACCGAGCTCTCTTGCTTGGTTAATTTGAAATTTTCAGTTAAAACATTCTAAAAAGTGTCTGCATTTGGAAATGGAACGATTTATTTGCTTTTCAAGCCTTTCTCAACTTTCAAAAATCTACTTGTGAAAGGATCATTTTCATATATTGTTCTTTTCCATAGAGAGCGAACTATTTAAATAAGTGATTTTTTGCACTGTAGAGTGAACTGTTTCAATAAGTGATATTTTATTTCAATATGTTTAGAGCTTAAGAATACAGGCTTTAAAACAAATAGATGTGGGTTTATTTCCTAGCTCTCTGATGTAATTGAGCTATGCAACCAGGAAAAGTTACTAAGTCTTATATGTTTTACTTTTCTTTCATATTAAGATTACTAGGATTCTTTAGTGAGTTAAATGATGTAAGTGCATAAAGCCTTTAGCAAAGTCTCTGGCAGCAACAGTTAATATAAGTTAGCTCTCATTGTACGTAATACTAGAGGACCATTTACAAACATGTAAAACTGCAGTTTTCAAAACTAAAAAAAGATATTGATGCGACAAAAAGGTGAGTAAAGCCCATAAAATTTACCAATTTATTAAATACAAGAATTTTGAGGGTGAGTTATATATTGTCTCAATGAAATTTTGGCAAAATTTTGAGAAATAAAAGCAGCATAGTAAAATCATTTCAAAGAAGTGTTACCCTATCTAATAAAAGAGCAATATGCAAATCGACCATCACTCCAACACACAAGATGGCCTTCCCCATGTGGTCAAAGATGGCCACCACAAGATGGCCAGCAGGGGAGGGCAGTTGAAGGGACCAGGCCAGCAGGGTAGGACAGTTGGGGGGGGACCAGACCTGCAGGGGAGGGCAGTTGGGAGGGGCCAGGCCTGCAGGGGAGGGCAATTGGGGGCAACCATGCCTGTAGGGGAGGGCAATTGGGGGGACCAGCCCTGCAGAGGAGGGCAGTTGTGGGGTGACCAGGCCTGCAGGGGAGGGCAGTTGGGGGGGACCAGGCTTGCAGGGGAGCAGTTAGGTGTCGATCAGGCTGGCAGGGGAGTGGTTAGGGGGTGATCAGGCTGGCAGGCAGAAGCATTTAGGGGCAATCAGGCAGGCAGGCAGGCGAGCGGTTGGGAGCCAGCAGTCCTGGATTGTGAGAGGGTAGTCAGACATCCCTTGAGGGGTCCCACATTGGAGAGGGTGCAGGCTGGTCTGAGGGACACCACCATCCCCCATGCATGAATTTCGTGCACTGGGCCTCTAATTCAATATAAAGAATAACTGCATCCTCTGAGTTGCATGAATTTTGCCAGAATTCATAAAATGTAGTCTTCCTTTTAAAAATAAATATAAAGTGCCATAACTAATTGTACCTCAAAAAGGAAAAAAATTCCCAAAGGCAATGACTTCTGCCACATGAGACACATTGTAATAGTTCAGTGTGTAGTGATGGGTTGGATTTTCATAGTGCTCTGCTATTATTTAGGGCCATTACTAGAGATGTTCAAATAAATAGTGTATCTGTTTCTTCTGCATAGAAAACGTTCAAGATCACTTTACTATGGTATATATTGGCTTTGCAATTTGACATCAAGACACATTTTGCCCTTTCTAATGACTTGAGAAGCCCACTTTTTGTGGACAAAGACTATTGCATATCTGATTTTCCTTTTTCTTCTGATTGAAAGAAATTTATAGCTAAGTTTGCTTCCAAATAGAGTACGTATGTTTGGTAGGTTTTAAAACATCTCTCTCTCTCTCTCTCTCTCTCTCTCTCTCTCTCTCCTCCCCCTGTATGTGTAGTTATTTTTAGAGAGTTTGAGTATAAATTTTGAGCTGATTATATTATAATTTTGGAATGAGTATATATAGTCATACATCGATCTATAGCATAAAAGAATAGCCAATTTTCTTTGTCATATTCTATGTGAATATGCACATGAAGTCCACCAATGAATACTTATTACTTATATTTTCATGAAAATATTTCTATTATTCACTTAAATAAAACTATTTGTTTTTGGTTAGTGGGTGGTTATTTAGGTAGACTGCAAACATTTAAATTATGCTAAATTGCTTTTTTGTGGTTGATCAATGAAACCATTCCTAGGGCTAAAGCATAGCGTGACATACCAGCTCTGAAAATAGGAGTTTTATGATCATTTGCAGCTGAAATAAAGAAATCGCACAAAGACGAAATGACACCTGAGCAAATCTGAATCACTTAGATGGTGGAATTACTAGCTGGGTTTTCTGTTTCTTTCGACAGAAAACAGCCGCCACAAGAACAACGCGAAGGTTGATTGGTGACAATCCTCAGCAGATTGTATTGTTTTACCGTTTAATTTCAGTTCATCTTCAGACAGAATGGCGCCGCCCAGTTCCCTGAAAGCGCTGCCCGCAGCAGGGGCTGGGCGCGCTGTGGACGGAAGCCGGGCTGCTCCTTGGTGCTGGGTGACAGCAAGGCTGGAAGGCTGGGAGCGCGCTCAGAAGGCTCATAAGTAAATGCAGGATCGACTTGGAAGCCAGCAGCTGCTCAGCCACAGGCGCCGCCTCAGTGAGTAGATGCCTCCATCTCTCTAGTAAAAAGGGGTCTGACTGCAAGCCAGGCTGTGAGCTGGACACCACGCTGCCTGCACCTGGTCACCAAATCGCTAGGACACCATGCTGCCTGAACCTGGTCACCAAATCGCCAGGACGCCACGCTGCCTGCACCTGGTCACCAAATCGCTAGGACGCCACGCTGCCTGCACCTGGTCACCAAATCGCTAGGATGCACCCAGCTGCCTGCACCTGGTCACCAAATCGCTAGGACGCCACGCTGCCTGCACCTGGTCACCAAATCGCTCTGACGCACCCAGCTGCCTGAACCTGGTCACCAAATTGCCAGGACACCACGCTGCCTGCACCTGGTCACCAAATCGCTAGGATGCACCCAGCTGCCTGCACCTGGTCACCAAATCGCTAGGACACACCCAGCTGCCTGCACCTGGTCACCAAATCGCCAGGACACCACGCTGCCTGCACCTGGCCATCAAATCGCCAGGACACCATGCTGCCTGAACCTGGTCACCAAATCGCTAGGACGCGCCCAGCTGCCAGAAGCACCGCTCAGGAGAGCTGCCTGCTGCGGGGAGAGGTGGCCAGACCCCGGTCCCGTGGCCATAAAGCGCACCCCCTCCCTCGGTGTGCGCCAGTCCCTCCCGAAGGCTCCACAGTGCCTCTGCCTGTTGCCCACACCAGGACCTGCCAACACACAGGAAATGAATGACCTGATGCTTCCAATCGCTTAGCTCATCTAGACCTTTCCATGAAGCCTGACTCTCTGGTGCAGGTGGCTTCAGGCACTTTGAGCCCAAGAACCAACACACTTTCCAACGTGTTGTTGACAGGTGTGTGGGGGGTTCCCATACGCAGTGGGAGGGGAGCAGCAACAGAGATCTCTGAGGACAGAAGAGGTTGGGGCGATGCTGACAGGACCCCCCGCCCCCCATCTGGGAAGAGCTGTGGCTGCAGAGGTGTGAGCTGACGAGGGAGGCTGTGATCTTTCCTGGCTGGGGGGTGAGCCTGCCCCGCTGGTCACCTCAGGCTCCCAGCTCTGGAGACCAGGGGCTTCGCTTTCCTGGGAAGCGCCGAGCAGGTGGGCAGCACAGGGGCCTGTGAGAGTCGGTCAAGTCCCTGTTGCACAGCGGGATGAGGAACCAGGGGGGTCAGTGAGGGCGATGGGCCAACACCGGAGCTGAAAACACAACCAAGCATTCCCCAAGAGAGCAGGGCACATGCAGGGCCGAGAAGAAGGTGCCCCCCCCCCCCATCTCCCATAAGTACCCACAGAACTGCCCTGTGAGAGCAGCGGGGAGGGTCCTCTCTCTGCCCAGGAAGCTGCCTGTATTTGGCCTCAAGGCCGGGGAAGGGAGAGGAAGGACGGGGGTGCCAAGGCCCTGAGTCAACGTGGAGAAAAGTGTCTGAAGGTTCCAGGGAGGTCTTAGATGGGGGTGCAGAAGGGCCCAGCTCAGAGCGCTCCGGGGAGGAGGCCTCGGAGCTGGAATGCGATGTGTGCAAGAGCAGGTCCATCCTGGGCCCACTGCAGACCGCACCCCGAGTCTGCGGAGCGGGGGGCAGCGTCCAGCACGAGCCCTGCCAAGAGAAGCTACACGAGAACATGAAGACCTCCGTACAGGGAGGCACAGGAACACATTTGCAAAAAGCATTATTGTCATTTTGGCTTGTGACTCGCCTCGTTATTTTCCACAGCAGTCACAACACAAATCCATAAAAATAATCATGAGTCCGTGTCATGGATAAGCATGTACAAAGATAACAACTTACGGCCTCAATTTTAAAAAATGGACAAGGAACAGAGTTGCATAGAAGTAGAATTTGGGGCACACAATTAAAAGTAAATTGGTATCAATTCAAAATCACCTTAGAAAGTTACATGTAACCCCCAAGGTAACCACAAAGAAAAATTGTATAAAAGTACACAAAAAGACTAAATAAAAAAGTGTCAGTGGGTCTGTAAAATAGAGGAAAAAAAACCACACAAAAAAATGGCAAATGTAAGTTGTTCCTTTTTGGCAATTAACTAAATATAAATGGGATAAAGTCCATAATAAAAGACATCGATTGGCAAAATGAGCAAAAATATATAAAAGGACCCACGTACTTGGGTCTACAAGAGACTCGCTCTATTTCTTTAATGAAGGTTCGGCTGACACATAACATTATATTAGCTCCAAATGCACAACATAATCACTTTCTGCTTCTATCATTGTGGTTGATCCCCGCCAGAACGCAGGTACAAAACTTGTTTTTTTCTTGTGAGGAAGACTCTTAAGATCTACCCCCTTGGCAGCTGTCAAGGGGGCAATATTGTTAAGGACAGTCACCACCTGCACACTCCTCCCCCTGCCTTCCTTACCTTCTAGCCGCAAGTCTGTAACTTTTGAACTCCTCCACCCATTTTTCCTATTCTGCCCCACCACCGGCAACCACCAATCTGGTGTGTGTATCCATGAGTTATATAGATCCCACATGCAAGTGAGAGCCCGTGGCAATTAGCTTTCTATGTCTGATTTGTTTTACTTCATATAATGCCCTCAGAAAGAATGGTTTTAGAGACATCAGGTTCTAAGGCAGCCTTGAGAATTGAGCCACGAGGCCCATCCATGTTGTCACAAACGGCAAAATTTCGTTCCCCTATATGGATGACAAATATTTTATTGTACGTAGTACAGGAGTTTTATAATTTCAGGTCTTAAGTTCAAGTTTATCATTCATTTTGAGCTAATTTTGTGTGTGGTGTAATTTTGTGGTTTGCTTTCATTCTTTGGCAAGTGGCTGTTCTCCCGACACCCTTTGTTGAAGAGACTGTCTTATCCCCATTGTGTGTTCTTAGATCAACACATCTGTTTTATTCTACACTCAAATCCATGGCCAGTCATCACAGCACTCCTATCGAACAGCAGGTCAGCAGGGCATGAGGTGGGCACACATTTGATGAATTGCTTTAAAAATAAAAAGGGAGCCCTGACCGGTTTGTCTCAGTGGATAGAGCGTCGGTCTGCGGACTGAAGGGTCCCATGTTCGATTCCGGTCAAGGGCATGTACCTGGGTTGCGGGCACATCCCCAGTAGGGGGCGTGCAGAAGGCAGCTGATCGATGTCTCTCTCTCATCGATGTTTCTAGCCCTCTGTCCCTCTCTCTTCCTCTCTGTAAAAAATCAATAAAATATATTAAAAATAAAAAGGGAGCCTGGCCAGTGTGGCTCAGTGGTTGAGCATCAGCCTATGAACCAGGAGGTTGTGGTTTGATTCCTGGTCAGGGCACATGCCTGGGCTGTGAGCTCGAGCCCCAGTATGGGGCTCGCAAGAGGCAGTTGATCAATGATTCTCTCTCATCATTGATGTCTCTCTCTCTCTCTCTTTCTCTCCCTCTCCCTTCCTCTCTGCAATCAATTGAAATATATTAAACAATAAAAATGGAGCCTGGACATGGATGATACCTGAGGGAAGTCTAGACTGCACCAGAAAGTTGTGGAAGGCAGAACTTACTGAAGCCAGATAAATAATGACGAGAAGTTTAAGGGCAAGGAGGTTCTCCACCCTGAAAATGGATCTAATCTCTCAGGAAGAAGACTTAGAGCCACTTGAGTTTGAGACGGTCATACACTGACAAGCTCATAGACAATTACTTGTCCCTGGTCTCTGTCCCAGGATCGAGACAACGCCGTGCTGTAGAGATGCGGCCAGGGGATACCTCAGTCTGACCTCCGCCTATTCAGGAAGAGAGGATGTGGGAGGAGATGCTGAGGGTCTTGCCTGAGGACACACCATAATGAGTTTCTGAGGAAGAATCAAGGTCTAGTGCTGAGACTTTCGCTCTCTGTTGCTCACCCTCTAAGGAAAGGCGAGACGCCAGTGCTTTCTTGGCATCTGGAGATGGTGCACAAGGAGGAACGTGCCCTGGAGGTCACTCTGAAATGACAGCTTCACCTCTCACCCCCAGGGCGCTCCAAAGTAGCCTGATCAATGCCCGACAAGTCATTATCCCTTCCACCTCCTCAAAGAACTATTTGGTTAGCTCTACAAACCAAATAAGAGTGAGATCAGGAAAATTCACATAATTATGTTTACTTTGTATTCTACACGGTGTGAGTTCCATTCTCTGAATGGATGAATTATCTGTGTCCAATAAGCTAAGTAAGCATTGATCGTGTAGCTAATCCACTGAGGTAAGGAAAATGGGCTACATGAGAAGTAGCGGAAATTATATATGAGAAAAAATTACCTGAAAGTACAAAAATAATCACTGAAGTAAAGCACATTGAGAGGTTAAAATGTTTCAGAAATTATTTAGAGCCGCTCATCAGGAAATGTTTTTGCTTCAGCAAATTAAAATTTCATATTACAAATAATTTTAGCTTTTCACTCAAGTCCAAACATTGCTTTGCATTTGAAAAGAAATGTCACTCAAAAATTTAAAGTCTTGATATATATTTTCAATATTTCACAATTTTTTTCAGTTTTATATCTTAGAATGCTTGCAAATATAACATGTAGCCATCAGGTGGAAGAATAACATTTTAGGCATGATATGTACATGGTACATATACATGTTCCATATACACGGTAGCATAATATTTATATGTAAACATTATATGCATATATGTAATATAGTCTATATACAGTCTATATGCTTGTGTATACTTATAATGTATTTACATAGGTCATATATATGTATATAAATGTATTTATAAAAAAACTATCTAAACTATTTCCCCCAAGAATATCATGCACATTATAAATTATTAATTAGAATAGTTTAACTTTTGAATTATAATTTAAAAGCCAGAAAACTATTTTCATGTCCAAATACTTTTTTATCTTAATTTACTTAACAATCAAATTTAAGTAACATATTTGACTACGTCCATCTCCCATTGAGTGATTTTTCGTTACTAACGTCAAAATTCATATATATATATATATATTTTTATTATATGTTTTTCAATCAGTTATTTCTTGTTCAAAAAGTATATAAAATTTTGGGTGCTCATGGAAATTGCTGTGAAGAGTTTAAACCTTTTAAATATGCATTAAAAAGTAATTAAAATATGTATACAATGTACCTAGGAGCATATTTTGATCATAATGTGCAAGATAAATGTAGTAAATAGAAAAGTAAAAGATGATGTCTTTCTTGCTCTCCCATCCATCAGAAGTTGCTTTTATTCCGATCAGCACCGTGTCTTCCTTGCCAGGCCGTCCTCGGGTGCTGGGACTGGAAAGCTGGCGACAATTCAGTGTCATCACAGAACACCTGGTTGTGTCTGAGGACCAGAGTGAAGACATAAAATAGAGGCCAGCTGCGAAATTACTCAGCTCCAGTAGCCTGAGGCATGAGCGGACAGTACTATTCTTTTTTTAAAATTAGCCGGGAACTTAAACAGCTGAACCTGCTCGTCCTGCATCAGCGCTCACGTCCATCAGACCGCCAGCTGCCCCTCTCATTTCCCCTGATGGACTAAGAAAATGATGTTCAAGCATCCAGACCACCGGTCACCCAGAGCAGCCGTCTTGGACCAACGCAGAGGCTCGGAATGCAGGAGCCTTCTTCTCAGGAACGTCCTTCCTTCTTAAGAACCGGCAGCTTCTCTCTCTCCGTTGGACACTTGGGCAGTTGTGCTTCCGATGTGCAAACCCAAGGCCCTAGAATAACCCTTCATCGTTTATGGACAGCCCAGGTCCCTGCCTCCTTCTGAGTTCGCCCGACATAATTAACATACCTTACAGCACTGGCTAGTCAGGAGCCCACACGTGTACACTAGGTAAGCCAAAGAGCTCACATACTTACAGGCATAGCCCGTGGGCAGGGGCAATGGGGTGGTGAGGAGTTGGGGAGGTGGGTGGGGGCTCGGAGGAGGGAGGGGAAGGGGAGATATCTGCAACATGATCAACAATAAAAATTACATTAAAAATCAAAATAAAAACTAAACTAAGTAAACCAAATCCCTTTTAATGTTTCCATTGAGAATGGTAACAAGAACGATTTTATATCAACAGCTACTCACAGTGGCACAAAATGCTGAGCGTGGGAATTTAAATAGAATTCTCCATTGCTCGATGCGGGGGTACTCCTTGAAATGCCTGGTTTTCCTGGCCATGCTTATTGTATAAGCTAGTTCATTTATTTAACCGAACTTCATTAAAGCCCAACAACCAGGCTTTTAAGAGTGAAGTTTGGTTTAGAAGAAGGAGGAGGAAGAGGAGGAGGAGGAGGAGGAGGAGGAGGAGGAGGAGGAGGAGGAGGAGGAGGAGGAGGAGGAGGAGGAGGAGGGGGGGAAGAAGAAGAAGAAGAAGAAGAAGAAGAAGAAGAAGAAGAAGAAGAAGAAGAAGAAGAAGAAGAAGAAGAAGAAGAAGAAGAGGAAGAAGAAAAAGAAGAAGAAGAAGGATAATGACATGGAAGAACAAAGGGACTTCCCGAATGGTCAGGAGGAAATGAGCGCTGCTCTCTCCTGGAACAAAGATGACAGAATCATCTGCTCATCAGATTGGGAGCTGACAGGTGGGTTAACTGTGTCCGAAGAATGTATGGTTGCTCAAGTTGAAATTTAGAAAAAGGAGGTAAGAGCCCTGGGAATAAGCCGTGGTCGGAATGCATTTAAAGGAGATGCCCCGTTCTGCAGACGCCTCTCTGGATGCAAAGGAACTGTGAGCAGGTAGCAATGCCCTGCATGGCGGGACGGAGGCTGTATAGGAGTAAACAGCTCCTTGGCCCAAAGGGGCCAGTTTTGAGCTCTTCTTGGAGACCACTGTGTTTAGAACATCATCCCTGAGCGACATGGGGTTCACAAACACACCTATAACCCGAGGGAACCGTCCTACTTCAATGCGTACCTATCAGTGGCGTCAATGTTCCTTATGATTACAAAATGTGAGGTGCTGTTTCCTTAGCACCGTTAGGTTTTTATGTACTCTGGAATTTGTATCTTTAACTGGGGTGAATTCCACATAAAACCCTGTTGATGTCTTTGATTAAGTAGTCCGTATTTTAACACTATACATGGAAGAATATTTCCTTTTGCTACTGACTTGAAACATATTTTATCATATTGATATAGGTAAATACATATGTATATGTAATAATAAACATATATAGTCAGACATACAATTTAACTATGTATATTTCTGAGCCATACAATTATTTTATTTATGAGGATTATTTGGTTTCATACATTTGCTCTTCCTTTAAAAACGGTATTGTTTTTCTTGGGCGTTTTTCCTTCCATCTCAATTTTAGAACCATATATTGAGATAGAAATTTTATTGAAATTTTACATGAATGTAAATAAATTTGACATTTTTATAATATCACATTTTTTTATTCAAGACCTTGATATATTTCTTCATTTACTTACATAATTTGAAAGGTCTATACTACTTTATTACACCAGATGAATGTAATTATAATACATTAAGCAGACGGTGACTAGGTATTGAAGAGTCAATAAATCATGTCACAAAGACAAATGAATGTGTTTAGTCTGGGGAATAGTGGCTGAAGACATTTATTATAACAATCCAAATTTTTAAAGACTCTTGTTAAAAAGAAGGATTAAACTTTTTTCTTTAATTTCAGAAGACACAAAATCTATAGGAAAGCAAAATTTTCATTAACCGAATTGAAAAATGCTAGCTGCATTGACTGTTGTTACGTGATCAGTTCTTTATCTCTGCCTCATGCTAGAATTTGGAGAGAAGATGGACAAAGATGGACTAAGGGACTCGTGTGAGGTTCCTGGCAATGAACTTCCTAGTCCCAGAGCTGAATGCTCCTCTATGCATTCTTTGGAAATATGCACAATACCCACCACCTACGTTTTCATGATCTATAAAAAGTTTATGGCCGAAACCGGTTTGGCTCAGTGGATAGAGCGTCAGCCTGCGGACTGAAGGGTCCCAGGTTCGACTCTGGTCAAGGGCATGTACCTTGGTTGCGGGCACATCCCCAGTAGGGGGTGTGCAGGAGGCGGCTGATCGATGTTTCTCTCTCATCGATGTTTCTAACTCTCTATCCCTCTCCCTTCCTCTCTGTAAGAAATCAATAAAATATATTTAAAAAAAAAAAAGAAAAAAATTGTATGATTTCTTCTCCCCTTCTTGACTATCAGATAGAGGACAGGAACTCTATGTTGTCCTTTATTGGATTCTTGGCACCTAAACAATACCTGGTATTGAGGCCATTTTCAATAAAAATGTGTTAAGGGTTTGATAATATGTGTTTTCTTTCCTTCTGTTTTATGACATCCTAGGGCTATTGGAACAGTTGCCATCTGAGCACTCTCAGACGGTCCTGCTTTCTTATTTAAAGGCAAGGCAGGGCATATGTTCAGATACAATATACCACAGATACGCTAACTCTACATTTCTCAAAATCCCTCAGAAAAGTTTTAGAAATTATAAGGGGGAACATTGAGTGCCGTGCTGAAAACTAAGAAAGAAACATATCTTTCAGGAACAGAAAAATGTCTCTCTATATATAGTGCAGAGTGAGACAGATTTATGGGGAATAATAGGATGACTTGCACATTTTTTCTGCTGTGAGAAATCTAGGTAGTAATTGGAGGAAATGCTACTAAATCTCTTCTGGTGAAAAGGCGGAGGTTAGACTGGGGGCAGGCAGCAGCACCGACACGCCAACGTGGTGGTGGGGGCGGGAGGGCAGCTTCTTGGACCCAGAGGCCACTGTGAGCAGGAAGTGAGTGGACAGGGTTCCTCCGTGGAAAGGCAGATGCCAGCAAGATGCAAGATGCCTGTCCCACAAAAACACCTCTAGGGCCTGGACGGGCAGGACAAGAGCAGGCCAGAGTAGGGCTTCCTTTACCCCACCGTGAAGAGCACATTCCCATAGCCCGGGGCACTCCCTGTGATGACTTGTGGCTCAGAAGCAAAGACCCTCGCTGGGACATCAGAAGGACTGCTCCTCCGCGTCACGCTTTTCTAAATAGACGGCAAGCAACACACAAGTGACCGTCTGACTCCAGCATAAGGCTTGCTGTCTGGTAATAAAACCAGAGCGGGAGCCTCCAGCGGCAAAAGCCATCTGACAAAGGCACTTCCGAGGAAGGAAGCCAGATATCTTTGCTTGTATGTCTCTGTTCAGGTTGGATGGCTTTTCTCACCCTCTGATTCCTTCTTATGGCTCAGTCAGCGCACAGACGTCCTTCTAGCCAGTGGCTTCCTGGTCCCGCAGTGCCGTGATGGCCCTGCTGTCTATGGGACATCGAACCTATGGCATTGCCCTCCTTTCTGACTGTTGTCTGCGGCTGGCCCCTACCTGAGTTGGATGACAAAATCAATGAGGTCAAAGTCAAGACTTTCCTGAGTCTGCTCCCTCCAAAGCCCGCCGCCCCCCACTGAGAGGAGTCAGCCTGACACGCAGGCGACAGGGCAGGGTCCAGGGGGACACAGAGGCAGTGGGGACGCAGGCAGGGCAGGCACCACAGTCTGAGCAGCCTGACCACAGGAAGCAACCAAGCAGAAACGGTAAAACGCTTCCGGGCTCAAAGCAGGAGGCACGGGAACCCAAGGGAGGGTCTGCAGCAGCACCGTCTGCACACGCATGGGAACGGGAGAACTCTGCACGGACACGGGGCGAGAGCACACGGAAACAGGGAGAGAACACCGGGGCACCGGTTAATAATGCGGATTTTTTTCAATAGATGGGGTTACACGTATGTTGACATACATGCGATTTGATATGTATGCTATTTTGTTGTATTGACAGCAAGCCTCAAAACTTCATATGTCAAATATGCTGAAGGTGTTAACATCATAGATATTTTTACACTTAAAAATGTCGAATTTCGTGCCAAAAAAAGAGCATTTGCGGGAAGTTTTAATTCATTATTTTGAAGAAAAAGTTATCATATACTTTGGGAAGTTTATGGTGAACATGCTCCATCTCAAGATACCTGTGAACGCTGGTTTAAATGCTTTAAAAGTGATGATTTCGATGTGAAAGACAAAGAACGTCCAGGTCAACCGAAAAAGTTTGAAGACCAACAATTACAAGCATTATTGGATAAAGATGCATGTCAAATTCAAAAACAACTTGCAGAAAGATTACACGTTGCTCAGCAAACAATTTCTGATCATTTACAAGCAATGGGAAAGATTTTAAAGGAAGGAAAGTGGGTGCCACATCAACTGAACGAAAGACAAATGGGAAACTGAAAAGTCATCAGTAAAATGTTGCTTCAACGGCACAAAAGAAAGTCTTTTTTGCATCGAATTGTGACTGGCGATGAAAAGTGGATTTATTTTGAGAATCCCAAACACAAAATCATGGATGGATCCAGGTCAACCATCAACATCTACTGCAAGGCCAATTCGCTTCGGAAAGAAGACAATGCTCTGTGTTTGGTGGGATCAGGAAGGTGTGGTGTGTTATGAGCTTCTAAAACCAGGTGAAACCATTAATACTGCTTGCTACCGACAACAAATAATCAATTTGAACCATGCTTTGATTGTAAAATGACCAGAATGGGCCAGAAGACACGGCAAAGTAATGTTGCTTCATGATGACGCACCATCACACACTTCAAAACCAGTTAAAGACAAGTTAAGAGATCTTGCCGGGAAGTATGAACCCACCCGCCGTATTCACCAGACCTTGCTCCTTCAGATTACACCTGTTCCGATTGATGGCACACGCACTTTCTGAGCAGCACTTCAACCCGTACGAAGAAGTGGAAAATTGGGTCTCTGAATGGTTTGCCTCAAAACAAGAGAAGTTCTATTGGGACGGTATCCACAAATTACCTGAAAGATGGGGGAAATGTGTAGCTAGCGATGGACATTACTTTGAATAAAGCACTTCTGATGTTTCTCTTGAAATTATCGTGGTCTCTTTGATTACAAAGTCCGCATTAGTAACCGGCACACCTAGTGTCTACCCTGGGCTACAGGACTTCACCGGGCAGCCGGTTATTGTGTCCCCTCCCCGTAAGGGGGGTCTGAATCTGCTTGGAGGAAACTTCCCACACTTCTGCTTCAATCTTCTGGCCCTTGGAGCTCCTTCTTGGGCTCTTGAGACACGATCCTGGGAAACACCGTGGCTCACGGTTTCACTATCGCTGCTCGGCACAGGTCGCCAACCATTTCTTTCCAGTGAGAACGATTAGGCACAGATGCTATTCCAATGTCCTGTCACGGGGATGTGGGTGTTGACAGTGATGTTCTCTGGGAAAGAAATTTGATGCGGCTTCTCTGACATGTTCAAAGGAAATCCCAGCTTCGCTTATCCCAAATCACACGTGTTCTGCCTCAGCTGTTGCTCTTTGGGACTGACGTATGGAACTTCATGCAGGGGCTGGCCTATCCGTGCAGAAGTCACTGTGGGGTGGGGCAGGCAGCTGGGAGACACACAGCAGACAGGCATTCAGGACACATGGAGTGAAGGTAGAAATAATTCCTTGGCTGGCCACATCTTTATTTTAAAGGAGTGGCGTCTCTAAGACAGAGAGAAACATCTCTGCGGAGGGGAAAAATAATCGGGGTCACACTTCTTACCCACAATATAAGCTCGACCAAATCTAGAGCCCCCCTGCTGCCTCAGGGCTGGGCCCGGGTGTGTGTCAGCACAGGCCCTGGCATCACCACCCCCTGGGTTTGTGCTTCTTCCCCCTGGGGTACCCTTACCTCAGTCTGCCTCATGCTTTCATTCATCCTCTTCCAGTCCTTGTCACCTTCTCAGGGGACCTTTCCCGACAGATCTTCTTTTTTTATGTATTTTTATTGATTTCAGTGAGGAAGGGAGAGGAAGACAGAGACAGAAACATCAATGATGAGAATCCTGGATCGGCTGCCTCCTGCACACCCCACCCTGAGGATGGAGCCCGCAACCTGGGCATGCGCCCTGACTGGGAATCAAACGGTGACCTCCTGGTTCCTAGGTCAATGCTTAACCGCTGAGGTATATAGACTAGGCTCCGACAGATCTGAAACATCCAACACTCAACCTGCCACAGGTGTTTCTCCACCTTTTCAGGCCCCCCTGTTCTCCTGGAATAGCAGCTGTGATCATCTGGCCATTCAACGAGGGCAGCTGTTCTTATGATCTCCATTTATTGTCTTATCTCCAGAGTCAGCAGCAACAGCCAACACATATCTGGGTCCCTCTGCCTTTCTCTCTGTTTCTTTCTAGATAGATGATAGATGATAGATATACAGACATACACGCATGTTTGTTAAATACATAAATGAAGACATGGGAGGTTAAGAGCCTGCTAAGGTTACACACGGTAAACGACTTTTCATCTGAACCCTCCTCAGCATGAGGGATGAGGCATCATGGTACTGAAGATAACCAACTTAGTTTGCACTGAGAATTCAGGTCAGGAAAGCCATAGAGTCAGCTCAAATATGTAGGCTACCCAAACGCAATGAGTGGGAAAGAGAAGTTCCTGGGAATGAAGACCTAACGACCTATGTGACAGATGTGATGTCCACGGCTCATCTCAGGGCCAGAAGATCTACAAGGCAGTCGATTTATAACTCCCTTCTGCATGTCGCTCTCCGTGCCCCGGTCTTGTGATTTTTCATAAAGAGCAATTGAGTAACTGACTTTTTCTTATTTGCTAGAGGCCAGTTTCTACAGGAGCCAGGAGGACAGTTGAGAACCAGAAAATATAAGAATAAACAGATTTGATTTATTAGAAAGAAAATTAACTTTAAACGTGATTTTAAAAAAAAGTTTTATTATACACCCCACACTTAATGCAAGCATTTGTGAAACTGAGTCCATTAATTTGTGTGAACATCATTAAATCAGTGACAAGTGACCTCACCTAATTAATCTACACGGCTCAAGTAGTTCTCTCCTGCTATCCTCAACACCAAATTTTAATTGGATACAGAATATTTTTCATTCTTACAGTATACATGCTTTACTCT
Source organism: Plecotus auritus (assembly GCF_963455305.1). Taxonomy (NCBI): domain Eukaryota; kingdom Metazoa; phylum Chordata; class Mammalia; order Chiroptera; family Vespertilionidae; genus Plecotus; species Plecotus auritus. The sequence goes on along the minus strand of NC_137775.1, from coordinate 190,086,576 downwards.
TTTTTGAAATTTCAACTTAGGGACCAGTTTTATACCAGGTATTATGTAAAGTTCTTAGTGAATAGATGGTATTTGATGTTTAAAGGAATTTCACTGTAAACAACATCTAATTAAAAAGAAACCTATTTTCTATAATCCATAGATATGTTTCAAGTGGCTTCTAAAGACAGCCTGTGTGACCCGTATGTGTAGGTGGGAGTTTAGGAGCCACCCGAGCTCCTGTTTATTCCCAAGTTAATTCCAGGGATTAGGTATTTTTGTAGCTTCAGTTCAATGGACGTTTGGCTACGATTGAAATGTGCTAAACATTTGTGAGAAGATCGTTTCCAAAGTTGGTTGCTTCCTGCTTCCAAATTTGGGATACAAGGTGAACAGCGATCCATCCCTTTATCTCAACTATGTCTCTTACCAAATGGTCATTCTGTAAAATTAGGAAGCTTTCATAAATTTCTAATATTTGACCATTGCTTCTAAAAATACTTCTAGAGCATGTATTGTAACTTAGGAACTGTTTTGAGAACAAGAGATAAATATAAACCAGAGATCAATATAATGGGTTAGGATTCATGAGGGAAGGCCAAATATGGTATTCTTTTTAAAAATTTAATTTCAACAACAAAACAACATTTAGAACATTAAAGAAAATATTTTTGTTGTTGTTGTTATACAGTTCCAGAAAAAGAAAAATAACTTCAATAATAATCATAAAGATGATTATTACAATGTCAATAATTTTAATATTGTGCAACCCTTTGAAAAATATTTCATGAGAATTTGCTTCACCGTCTTTCTGTGTGATGTTAAGGATGGTTTGTCTTTAGATAGCAAGCTTATGATGGATTTTCCTCTTTTTTATATTAGAGAATTTTTATATGTTATACAAAGGGCTTAGGGTTTTATTTTTGTACTAAGGACATTAAAATAAATGACCTTTTAATTGCAACAATTATGAGAGCCCATAGATTATCCAGAAGACCTGTGTTCCTTGTATTATTACAGCGTAATCGCTTCTAAGAGACGCTGGGCCTCTGCTCTGTCCAGAGGACACAGAGGCAGAAATTGGGATGCATGCCTTCTTCACAGCTCTGACTTATTTAGTATTGTCTCAATAGTCCTCAAATACTTATTGTCAATTCAAGTAAAATATTTAGAAAGCATGCATTAAAAATAAACTGTCAGCTTTTTGAGGGAAGGGGAGTTGGAGGGCTTGAGGAAAAAGGTGAAGGGTTTAAGCAAAACAAAACACCTCATAGACACAGACAATAGTATGGTGGTTGCTAGAGGGAAAGGGGGGTGGGAGGAGGTAGAAGAGGGCAAAAGGGGGATAAATGTTGATGGAAGAAGACTAGACTTGGGGTGGTGAACACACAATACAATATATGCATGATGTAATAGAATTGTACACATGAAACCTATATAATCTTATTAACTGTCACCCTAATAAATTCAATCCCATATAATAAAAGCCTAATATGCTAAGCGTCCGGTCGTCCAATGGGTCATTCAACCGATCAAAGCGTAATCTTACCTAATAATAGAGAAACATATAAATTGACCCTACCTCCGCTACGCCCACAGCCAATCAGAGTGAGTATGCAAATTAACCCAACAAAGATGGAGGCTAATTTGCATACATACCTGGGTCGGCACCCAGGTCACTCCCAGCTGGCCATGGGAGGGGCTGAGCCTGTGATTGAAGGGGGGGGGCGTTTCCCAAGCCTAAAGCCTGGGGCTTGGGAAGGGGCTGAGCCTGCGACCAAATGCAGACCATCGGGAAGTCAGCCCTGGGTTGCCCAGCTGCAGCCTGGCGACCCAACATTGACTGCCCAGGTGGCTGAGACCCAGAAAGTGAGTCAGGGTCTGACCTGCAGCCTCAGTGGAAGCTGTTGATCAGTGTACTTACCTCTCTCTTTCTCTCCCTTTTTCTTTCTGATCTTCTCAGCAGACTCCGGGGGCTGCTGTTAAGCCCCGCCTCTTTGATCAGGCCCAGAGATAGGCCTGGAGATGCTGACTGGCATAGGAACCGACCAATGAGAACCAAAGGTGGGTGCTGTGGGGAACCAATGGCTGCCTAGGAGGCGGAGCTTCTGACACTGACTGGCATAGGAACTGACCAATGAGAACCAAATCTGGATGCTGTTGGGAGCCAATGGCTGCCTAGGAGGTGGAGCTTTTGATGTTGACATAGGAACCGACCAATCAGAACCAAATTGGCCAGCAGAGGAGGGCAGTTGGGGGTGACATCAGGCCTGCAGGAGAGGGCAGTTAGGGGTGATCAGGCTGGCAGGCAGAAGCAGTTAGGGGCAATCAGGCAGGCAGGTGAGCAGTTAGGAGCCAGTGGTCCCAGATTGTGAGAGGGATGTCTGACTGCTGGTTTAGGCCCGATCCTAAAATGGCAGTCGGACATCCGGCAAGGGGTCCCTAATTGGAGAGGGTGCAGACTGAGTTGAGGGAATCCCCCCTCTGTGCACAAATTTTGTGCACCGGGCCTCTAGTATGCTAATGATTTGCTAAGGCCACTCAACCTCTTGCTATGATGTGCACTGACCACCAGGGGGCAGATGCTCTGACTGGTAGGTTAACTTGCTGCTGGGGTCTGGCCGATTGGGACAGAGGGAGATGGGCTGGACACGCCCTGGAGCCCTCCCACGGCTGGCCAAGCTCCCGCGTCCCTCCCCGGCCCTGATTGTGCACCAGTGGGGTCCCTCAGCCTGGCCTGCACCCTCTTGCAATCCAGGCTGAGGGACCCGCACCCCCGAGTGCATAAATTTCATGCACCAGGCCTCTACTAGATAAATAAATAGAAAATCAGAAATCAGAACATTATGTCTTCCATAATACTTAGTGAATTTGAGTAAGAAAAGGTATTTATAACTCAATCTTTCTCTAAACAAACAAATAGAATAAAAAATATTTGTGGGGGGAAAACTCTTAGTACTACCTCAAAACATCTACAAATTGAATTCCAGACTCATCAAAGACTTAAAGGAGGAAAAAATAAATAAAAAACAAAGCAACAACATAAAACATTCATGGATGTAAAGAAAAAAAAGCTCAAAGTGGGTTTGTAACCCACCCCTAAGGGCTGAATCTGGCAAGTTTGACTCTGGGCACAACTTGTAAATGTGCACTGAAGATTTGACTAGGGAAGAGATCAGTGAGGGTCTTTTGAGGGTTTCTGGGTGCTGGTGACTTTTCTAGGAATGGTAGAAATCTTTGCATACTTTTGTGATGGAGAATATTTTTCTAAGTATGAAACCAAAGACAAAACTCAGAAAGTACTAGGTCAGTTGCTTTTTCCTACATGAACATTTTTAAACTTCTAAATGTCAAATCACATACACTTAAATGCACACACTGTTAAAATACTAATAAAACTGGGTGATATTCTTGCATATTTGATCATGAATCTCTCACTAGGAAGAAGTAAACTATTTTAACATATTTGTCATTAAATATACCAAGATAATATGAATAATATTTATGTTAAATAAAAGGTTTGGTTTTACTATTAATCAAAACTATGCAAATGTAAAAAAGTCTTTATGTTTAACCTATTGATTACTATTTTCAAATGTTGTAAAGATATAGTATAGTTTAAATTACTAAGAATGTTTTAAACTGAATCCTAGAAATACTGCTATTGATTTATTTTGTTATCTGTACTTTCCACATTCACTACAATGGATATATATATTTTTTGTAATCAGAGAAACTAATTTAGACAAAAATTCAATTTACAGCTTGTAAATGTTTTAATGTACTTATTAAATACGTTATTGTGTTGGGTTTCTCCAGTGCTTTATCAGGCCATAGTCTGCCCGTGAAGTGAAGTTAATGAACATAAACATTCAAGAAGGTTTTCAATGCCTCTGTAGAAAAGAGGAAAGGCATTTTGATCTGTGACAAATTGCTTTGCCACTTATTCAAATTTATATCAGTCCTCAAACATTTTGCTAATAAAAGGTGATTCGAAGGACTACGCTATCTGAATTGGATGAGATGGAAATATCTTATGGGCCAACTACCATACAGCATTTCAATCCCACACCCTCTGAATTAGTCATGCAATTTCTACACCTGTCATCTAAATTTGCTTGGGTATTTCAAAAGAATAGGTAGTGCTGATTTTGTTATTCTATACTTGAATCATGACCTTATGAGCTGAATGGTAAAGTAATAGAAACCGCATATCATATGTAAAATAGTTGAAAGTGTAGAGGGGACTGCTAAGGAAATAAAATGAGTATAATACTTGAAGTTAGAAAATGAACATTAACTAGATGGTGTAGTATGTTGTGCCAAATTATCACTGATTTTACTCAGTTCTCATTGTCTAGGTATTTGAGGTTCATTCAACCCCCAGACATGTATTTTCCCATCTTTTTAAAAAATGACTAATTCAATATGGTGGTCATTTTACTTTCATAGTTATTAGTGATACTAGAGGCCCAGTGCACGGATTCGTGCACCGGTGGGATCCCTCGGCCTGGCCTATGTCCTCTCACAATCCAGGACCCCTCGGGGGATGTCAGACTGCCAGTTTTGGCCTGATCCCCACAAGCCAGGCTGAGGGACCCCACCGGGGTACTGAATCCGTGGACCAGGTTGGTTTCAGCCCAATCCCCACAAGCCAGGCCGAGGGACCCCACTGGTGCATGATCCATGCACTGGGCCTCTAATATGCATATAAGATCTTTGGTTAATATCTTCCCGCCCTCTTCCTTCCCCCTTCCCTCTGAGATTCATCAGTCTCTTCCATGTTTCCATGCCTGTGCATTAAGCGTCTGCCCCCTGGTGGTCAGTGCACGTCATAATTACCGGTCAAATGGTCAAATGGTCACTTAGGCTTTTATATACATCAATTCCTCTAGAATTGGGCAAGGTTGCATAGTAGGCAATGCAGGAAGATTGCATTGCCTTTCTTCCGCTGCAAAACAAATCACCACCAATGTAGCTGCTTATAACAACACAGTGCACATTTACTGCCCCACCGTTTCCACCTGCCAGGTTACAGGCCTAGGTTGACAGGGTCACCTGCTCCGTTTCCCACCAGGCTAAGATCAAGGTGTCAGCCAGAGCCGAGATCGCATCTGAGTCTCGCAGTCCTCTTCCAAGTTTATTTAGGTTGTTGGGAAGAATTCAGTCCCTTGCTGGTATAGGACTGAGATCTCTCTTTTGTTTCTGCCTTTTGGTTGGGGATCACTTCCCTCACCTAGAGGCGGCCCTCCAATCCTAGCCACATACAGAGCTTACACAGGGGCACTTACCTGGCGGCCAACGGGAGAGGAACCCTGAATTCTACTCCCACGGAGTCTTATGTTACATGATTGAAGGAAGGAGATGCCTATCCCATCATAGTCCCAGTCCCTGCCCAAACCTGAGGGAAGGAATTACATAGATGTGTCCACTCGTGGGTGGGGATCTTGTGGGCATCTTAGGATTCTGGCTGTGACAGCGGTAGAGCTTTCTGTGGGATAAAAGACATGATGGAGTTCCCAAGGTCAGGACGAAGAAAGTCTATGTAAACATGGAACTGAAAACATTCTGTGCTATTTAGGGTATTTTTTAAATGTGTCTTTCTTTTTGAAAATATTACAGCTGTCCCCTATTTTTGTTCCCCTTTGATCCCACCCCACACCCACTCTTCCCAGGCCTTCACCACACTATTGTCTGTGTCCATGGGCTATGCATATATGCATATAAGTTCCCCGGTTAATCTCTCCCCACTCCCCACCCTCAAATAAGAAACACTGCAACTAAAAGGACATTAAATAATGAGACTATTTAATGACATTGTAAGAAATCTGGAGTGGTTGTAGTGTTGCTAGCTTCAGTTGCTCAGTGACATCATCGAGGTGGGAATGCTGTGCCTCAGCATGAGGTCTCTAGATATTAGACTATTTGTAACTGTAATTTGTCCATTTCTTTAGCTCTGCTGACCTTTGTGCATGGGGCTCTGGTTAAACTGCCCCTTGCTGATGGGCTGTTTGTAAGAATGGGACTAATATGTTTGCTGCAAGGCCAACGGGAAGAGTCCAGTGAGGGCGCAGTGTGGCTCTCTGCCCTCTTCCTGGACAGGATTCTCAGACGTCTAGGGATTGGTGGAGGGGACATGAGCAGAGACAAGAAGTACAACCCTCGCCTGTTTTCTTTGACTTCAGCAGGTGAATGGACGTTTAGGTATGAGAAAAAAAAAAAAAAAAGGTTGTGAGTAGGTGTGAATTACCTTGTGGTTGCAATGCCTAGACTTTCTTTGCTCTCCCACTGGCCCACACGTGACCTTAAGTAATTCACTATAAATTTTAACAGAATTCTCCTGAGCAGCTCACATAGTGTCCCGTGTCAGCTCATGGGAAGCAAGGGACCCACCCCACCAGGTCACTTCCATGTGTCCTTGGAGATGTTGTCTTTTCTTAGTTGATCGTTCTGGGCAGATGGAAGAAGGTTGTGGTTTTGAGGGTCACCCAGGAATTTGTTTTGTCTGCGGAAGGGTGGAAACGATGTTCCCTCTGGCTTGCTAGCCTTTAATAGGAGCTGCAGGTGTCCCCTGTGTTTAAAGCCAGGGAGCAAAATTGAGTTAAGCTTGTTTTCGGAGAAAAATCCCAATTTCACATTATTTGCCAATAGAACAAGATCAGACTCACTGACTTTTGACTTCTGATTCACCCACTGAGATTCTGGTTTTCAGGTTTTGTGGCATCAGGTTTGTTTCTCTCTGCTTCCATTTATGAGAGTCCACACTTTCTGGGAGACCCACCCCAACACACGCAGCTCTGATGGCTGTAAGGCGGGTGGTGTGGGTGGGACCCTTCTGTGCAGAGGCTGCAGACGGTGTGTCTTAGAATTTAAGTTTGACACCGAGCGGGAGTGACTGCTTCTCAGGCGGGTGGTGAGGAAGACCCAGGCCCAGGTGCAGGAACAGTGAGAGTAAGAACCGCAGCGCATGGTCTCGCATGGTCTCGGTACCTCTGGTCTGTCTCTGTGTTCAATGAACTATAAAGTCACACATGTAGTGGTTCTCACCTTTGGCTTCAGAAAGAAAAAACAAAACAAAAGCATACTATCCATCCTGGAATCCAAAGAGTGGGATGCAGGAAAACATTGCCCTTGATGAGCGTTTTGGATTCAATCCAGAAGGTCCGAGAGATACTTCCTTCTAAAATATGTGTTGGGCAGTCACTGCCATTTATACATCAAATACATCATCCAAAGACAGAACGGCGCCCTCTCTTCAGCTCACAGTGCTCCACTGGGCTAGACCCCTACCGTGGAAACGCAGAAGCATCGAAGCCAAGTGCGCATAATGCTGAGCTGAAATGAGGCGTGAGCTACTCATGAGCACTTTGGAGTTGACTGCCACTGTGAGAATGCATGCGTGGTATTTGTGCTCATTAGTCAGGAAAGGGGAACACACTTAGTAGGCCACGAAGGGAAGAGAGACCAATTAGTTAGGTTCACGTAAGCGGTGCTTGGGCGGTCAGGGTAAGGCAGCACTGAGATAAGTGTATTCTGTGCCTTGAAAAGCCCACCGGGAAGCAAGGACATCACAAAAGCCATGTTCTTGGATGAGAAGGAAGATAATCCACTGTAGTTATCCATATTTGAAGAGCCATAAACTTGGAGAGGAACTAGTATTTTATGAAAAGAGAATGATGGCTAAATAATTAAGTGAATTATGGACCAGGCATTTATACTGTATATATATGTGTGGATATATACATATATATATATATATATATCCACACATATATATACTAGAGGCCCAGTGCACATATTTGTGCACCGGTGGGGTCCCTCAGCCTGGCCTGCAGGGATCAGTGGACCTCCAGGCCGCCGCAGCCCGGCCTTACCTGCCAGCTCATCGAGCTACAACCCGCTGTCCGCGTCGATCCTGCACAGCATGAAGTAGTGCACAAAGTGGCAGCTGACAAGGGAGGAGCCCAAGCCTGGGCTGGGCACCACGTCCCTCCTGCTCATCCTGATCCCCCTGCACCTGCCACCACCGCAGCTCAGGTGCGCAGGGAGAGTGTCTGTGGGAGAGGCTCATGCTGCCACTGCTGTGCTCACCAGCCAGTGTGCAGTCGTCCAGTTGTCCGGTCATCCAGTTGCTTAGGCTTTTATATATATACTAGAGGTCCGGAGCATGAAATTCGTGCACAGGGGGGAGGGGGTGTCCCTCAGCCCAGCCTGCACCCTCTCCAATCTGGGACCCCTCAAGGGATGTCCAACTGCCTGTTTAGGCCCAATCCCATGGGCCTAAACGGGCAGTCAGACATTCCTCTCACAATCCAGGACTGCTGGCTCCCAACTACTCGCCTTCCTGATTGCCCCTAACCACTTCTGCCTGCCAGCCTGATCACCCCCTAACCACTCTTCTGACAGCCTGATTGATGCCTAACTGCTCCCCTGCCAGCCTGATTGATGCCTAACTGCTCCCCTGCCAGCCTGGTCATCCCTAACTGCCCTCCCCTGCAGGCCTGGTCCCACCAACTGCTCTCCCCTGCAGGCCTGGGTCCCCGCAACTGCACTTCCCTGCAGGCCTGGTCACCCTCAACTTCCCTCCTCTGCCGGCCTGGTCACCCCTAACTGCCCTCCCCTGCAGGCTTGATCGCCCACAACTGCCCTCCCTTGCAGTCCTGGTCCCTCCCAACTGCCCTCCCCTGCTGGCCATCTTGTGTCCACATGGGGTCAGTAATCTTTGACCACATAGGGGCAGCCATCATGTGTGTTGGAGTGATGGTCAATCTGCATATTACTCTTTTATTAGATAGGATAGAGGCCTGGTGCACGGGTGGAGGCTGGCTGGTTTGCCCTGAAGGGTGACCCGGATCAGGGTGGGGGTTCCCTTGGGGTGTGGGGCGGCCTGGGCGAGGGGCCTGTGGTGGTTGGTAGGCTGGCCACACCCCCTGGAGACCCAAGTGGAGGTCCTGGTATCTGGGATTTATGTATCTTCTATAATTGAGACTTTGTAGCCTTAAGCAGAGGCCAAGGCAGGCCAGGGCTGCGGAAACTTGGCTTCCTCCATCGCTGGGGGCAACTCAAGCCTCCTGCTCTCTCCAGCTCTGTGGCTGCTGCCATTTTTGTTGGGATTTATTTATCTTCTATAATTGAAACTTTGTAGCCTTAGGCTGAGGCCAAAGCAGGCCAGGGCAGACGGAAAGCTTGGCTTCCTCCATTGCCGGGGAAACCTAAGACTCCTGCTCTCTCCATGGCTGCAGCCATCTTGATTGGGTTAATTTGCATACTTGCTCCTTATTGGCTGGTGGGCGTGGTTTGTTGGTGTAGCGGAGGCACGGTCAATTTGCATATTACTATTTTGTATATAATAAAGAGGAAATATGTTAATTGACATCACTCCATCACAAAGATGGTTGCACCCACAGCTGAGGCCAAGTTCCCGTAAGGAGTCTTAACAAGCAATCATCAGGGACCTGAGGCTACGCCCTCCCTTGCCCCTGTGGGGCTTGACAGTGGACCTCAGGCCACGCCAGCACCCTGGCGTCAGGCTGGGGGACCTCAGGCCGTAACCCCCACCCCAGTGGCAGGCCAGGGGACCTGAGGCCACGTCCCCTGCCTGGCAGGGCTTGAAGGGGGACCTCAAGGTGCACTTCTGGTTCTGGTGCTGGGCTAGGGGACCTCAGGCTGCTTCCCCCGCCCCAGCACCAGGCTAGGGGACCTCAGGCCGTACCCCCCACCAGGTGGGGCTTGACAGGGGACCTCAGACTGCACCACCTGCCTGGCAGGGCTTGACAGGGGACCTCAGGATGCACCCCTGCCCCAGCAATGGGCCAGGAGACCTGAGGCTGCACCCCCCTGCCTGGCTGGGCTTGACAGGGGACCTCAGGCCATGCCCCCCACCCAGTGGGGCTTGATGGGGGACCTCAAGATGCACCCCCAGTGCAGGGTGGGGGGAACTCAGGCTGTGCCCCCACCCAGCAGGGCTGGACAGGGGACCTAAGGCAGTGCCCCTCTCCCGGTGCTGGGCCAGGGGACCTGAGGTTGTGCCCCCCTGCCTGGTGGGGCTTGATGGGGGACCTTAGGCCATTCCCCCTACCCAGCGGGGTTTGACAGAGGATCTCAGGCCATGTCCCCCACTTGGTGGGGCTTGATGGAGGACCTCAAGGCATGCCTCCTCCCCTGGTCTGGGCTGGGGGACCTCAGACCATGCCCCCTGTCCTGGCACTTGGCCAGGGGACCTGAGGCTATGCCCCTGCCCATCAGGGCTTGACAAGGGTGGGACTGGCCAGGTCTAGATCTAGCCCAATGGTGGGGGTGGGCAGCCAGATCTGAGTCTCACACGATTTTGAGGTGCATGTGGGTGGGTGGGGACTTGACTCTGGGTCCCATGATGTGCCCCAGACTCTGACAGGAAGAAGGTTTTCATATACATTTTACTAATTTTCTTTCATCTCTGACACTTCTATTATAGAGAAAGGGCAAATAGCAATCTTAAATTATTTCCTCTAATTAATCCCCTTTTAATGTGCATGAATTTCATGCACCGGGTCACTAGTATATATATAATTGAGTTCAGAGAGAAAGGGAGAGGGAGAGAGATAGAAACATCAACGATGAGTTACAAATTCTAACTGCCTCTTGCACACTGGGGATGGAGGCCACGTTCCGGCCATGTTCCCTGACTGGGAATCGATCCATGACCTCCTAGTTCATAGGGCGACGCTCAACCACTAAGAAGCCATGCCAGCTGGGCCCAGGCATTTTCTTTATATGCAACACTCTAAAACTAAACTGGTTATAGTGTTGTTTTGCTTTTTGTTTTTTGCAAAAATCTAAAATTGAGAAAGGGGACCTAAAAACCAATGTCAGGAGAGGGAAGGGAAATGAAGCCTAATTAATTTTAAGGTGAGGATGGGTAATAAGAGCTGCCATGGTGACACACTGACTCAGGTGCATCGCAGGTGTATTTGGTCCATGACTTAGGAACGCGCTGGGAATGTGATTTGTGAGTTTGACCTAGAGAATCCCAGCCATAAATTCCTCAGTAAATAACAAACATTAAGAGTTTTGACTCTCTCATTTGAAGCTGGAGACTTGCCTTTGTGCCAAATATGCTCTCATTTGCCTAATACAGCTTTAAGAAGGACAATTTACAAGTGCTATAATTAATGAAAACATAAATGCCAGTTTACAGCACATGATTGCGAGTTAGTGCTGTCTGGATCTCCATGATCTCGCTCGTGTAATGTAAATGGTTATATGTTGACCATTTTATTATTATTTGAGGATTGCAAGGTATTTATGCGAACAATTTTCCCAGAGCTGCACTGAGAAATGAATGGCATGATGCTTGTAATGTCCTAGGCAGAGCAGATGATCAGAAACGGATGTGGCAAAGAGAGTTTTTTTCATTAAATTGCAGCAATTTACAATGAATGGGGACCATTAACATCATTTTTTTTGCATCTCGAACATAAGAACTAACCCATATTTGTCTGTTGAAAGACAAGGTTATTGCTGATAAAGTCTCTGGAAAGGACATGTAAGATCCACTGGTTACAGGGCTAGAAGAGGACCACCTCCAATAGGAAAGAAAAAGTACAAAGAACAATAAACAGAAGGAGGCTAGGATTCTGAACATTAATTTCATTAATAGAATTCAAACCAGGGCAGAACTTGAACAAAATGCAGTTTATTCGAACAGAAGCTACCTGGGGGGTAGCATCCAGTTGCCGAGGGAAGACAACCGGACTTGGGCACTCTCTACTCAGTTTATCTCGGCCTTAGATACCCAGTGCCGAGGCTGCACCCCTTATCTGCTCTGAACAGCTATTTCTATTCCCTCCTGGAGAGACAGCAGCTTCCTCTCACCGGGAAAGATCATGGCTGCGTGTGATTGAACACTTGTATTCCAGAGTTATTGCCTCTCAGTCCTGGCATATTCTTAGGGTTTCCTGTAGTAAGTACTTAATATGAAAGAAATTTAAATCCATGAGGTCACCAGGCACAGGGAATTGAGCCGGAAGAAGGGAACTGTGATGAGAATTTGGAGTAACACAATGTTATTGAGACAAGATGGATGGAATCAATTATCCCAAACACTGTAGACTTCCTGTGAGTCCCTAAAGACTCAGAGGTAGTGCTTCATGCTGACTCTGTGGTGGGTTCCTGGGAAAATTGTTCACATAAATACCTTGCAATCCTCAAATAATAATAACCCATCAGTCAGAGTGTAGAATCCGCAAGGCATTGTGTGTGCTGCTTTATGTTTATCTTTTCAGAGTTTGGCATGAGTGTGCATGAAATGACTTAATAAAAATATTGTTGGAATCAAATAAAGTGAATTGTTTATATTATGACAAAATTTATATTAAATGCGATTTCACATTCTCCTTTTCATAACGGTTCAGTCACACAGTGGATAAAAATGCATCATTTTATGGTCGATATAGGAATCAAACATCATTTTAACACTTGTCTCTAGGGAAAACGGCTATAAGCAGAAGATTCAATTTATTCAAACAATCTTTTGAAATATAACCAATTTGTGAATTGAGGGATACTTATATGTGCTTATCACATCGAAAAGAGAACATGTTCTCCAATTAAAGATTAAAAAAAAAGACATATAAAGCAGCATTTCCAGGAAACTGAATGGGCCACCTGGGATTTGGACATTTGAAAATGAATGATTTTTCCATATGATATTTTAAAATATGAAGTTGAAACCAAGTCTTTGTTTTTTCCCTCTTTCAGTGTCTCTGTTCTGCCTTTGAAAGCAGTGGACTAATGAAAGGCAAGTGTCCTCATTTAATCTTTCATTGAAATGTACACATGTACCATTTATACTTGATTTTACTAAAACAGAAACAAGCCCATTATTCTCATAAAACCTACACTACGAAAGTATGTCAAAGGGCCATAACTGATTTCTATTGCAACACTTATGCATCTTTTAGCTACTTAGAAAAAACGTTAGAAAAAATATGTGAAATATTTAAAATAAGGAACAACATAAAATGATTCTCTCTAAAATAACATATTCTACTTGTCTATATATATATATAAAAGCCTAAGCGACTGGCCGACCAGCCGACCGGCCAGCTGGTAGCTATGACGCACATTGACCACTAGGGGGCAGACACTCAATGCAGGAGCAGAAACCATAGGCATGGAAACATGGAACAGACTGATGAATCTCAGAGGGAAGGGGGCAGGGAGTAGGGCAGGAAGAGATTAACCAAAGATCTTATATGCATACTAGATCTTATAGGCTTGGTGCATGGATTCGTGCACCGGTGGGGTTCCTCAGCCTGGCCTGCGGAGATCAGGCCGAAAGAGGCTCTCTGACATCACCTGAGGGGTCCTGGATTGTGAGAGAGCAAATCCGTGCATTGGGCCTGTAGTAAAATAATAATTTTATTGTTTCAAAGAGCTCACATTCTTCATAACACAATTAAAATCCAATTAAAATGGTAAAATGTACATTAAATGACTAGAAATTATGTGTGTGTGTGTGTGTGTGTGTGTGTGTGTGTGTGTGTGTGTGTTTTGAACTTTGTTGCCTTAATGGTAAATCTTGGGTTTGGGCATTACATTCCCTATCCATGCTATTATATGTTATAGTTATACTTGCTTTTAAATTGACAATATAGCGAATGGGGGAAATGGGAAAACAGGTAAATGGGTCACCCTGAAGTTAATGGGAAATGTGATAATATAAGCATGGCACACAGTAGGGCTTCAATCTCATAATTAGCTGTAAATTAGTAAGTCACAGATAAAGTCATGCTCTCCAAAATATAATTACTCTAAAAATTTATACAATAAATAGCATCAAAGGACATAATTCTTAAAATCAAAAACCTACTATAAATTCAGAAAAAAAAGATATGATTAGAGAATGCTGTGCTGTACAATTTACAGGAAAGCACTTAGCTTCCATCCTTTTTGCCATGCAATTTTAAACTTCCCTCTACATTTCGTCTCCCCCAACTACTTCCTGCAGCTTCTCGTGGATGAGTGTGATGATACATCCAGCTGAATGCTCCCACCATCCCTCTGGAGGCCAGTGCTTTCTAAAGGCCTTTGATAGAGACATAGCCCCTTACCTGGTGCTTAGAGTAACGCTATGACAATAGGAGTAGGTGCTGGCTAAGTTTCTGGAATGCACTATTATCTGTAAGAAGAAGTTGCCTCAGATGCAGATGCATAAAAGAACCCAAGACAAGACCTAGAACATTAAACTGTTCTAAGACACAAGAACCCGCCCACCCTGAAATAATTTACACTAATAAAAGAGAAATATGCAAATTGACCGTACCTACACAACGCCCACCAGCCAATCAGGAGTGAGTATGCAAATTAACCCAACAAAGATGGTGGGTTAATCTGCATACACAGGCCTGGAGCGAAGACTGAAGATGACTGAAGACTGAAGACTGAAGAGGCTTGGCTTCTGTGCTGAGGCTGGAGCGAAGGCCTGGATCCCAGGTGCTGGAGGAAAACTGGTGCTGGCAGTCAGGGGAAGGAAGGCCTATTGCACGAATCTTCATGAAATGGGCTTCTAGTAAATAATAAACCCATAGGAGAGGGCAATGGCAGAGTTTTGAGTGTTAGCATCAAGAAAGCATGCTTGTCTGCATATATGCATAACCCGTGGACACAGACAATGGGGTAGTGAGATCCTGGGGGTTGGAGGATGGGAGCAGGCTGGAAGATGTCAATGAGGGGAAAAGGAGGACCTATGTAATACTTCCAACAATAAAGATTGAAAAAAGGAAAAAGAAAACATGCTTTTTGCATGTGGTACATGTGACATATTTGTCCTGGACACACTTGCACATGACACAAATAAATGCACAGGCAATGAATTGTCCAATAGCACCCTCTACATCATTCAGCCATAAAGAGAAGAAAATCTTGCCATTTGCAACAATGTGGATGGACCTAGAAGGCGTTATGCTCAGTGAACCAACTCAAAGAAAGACAAATTCCATGTGTGTAATATGACAAACAAAACAGAACCAAACTCATAAACGTAGAGAACAAATTGGCAGTGGCCAATTACAGGGGTATTGGGGGAGTGGGATGGGTAGAGGTGATCACTGGTACAAACTTACAGTTATGAAGTCAGTCATGAGATTGTCATGTCCAGAATGGTGACCATAGCTGATAACAGTGTGCTGTGTATTTGATTGCTGCTAAAACAGTAGATCTTAGAAGGATTTATCACACACACACAAATGTGTGACTGTGTATGATGATAGATATAAGTAAACTTACTATGGTGATCATTTCTCATTATACAGTATACAAGTATTAAACCATTACAATGTACATCTGAAACTAATATAATGTTATGTCAATTATATTTCAACTAGAGGCCTGGTGCACAAAATTCATGCACTGGAGGGGGGCAGCTCCTGTGTTGAGCGTTTGCCCCCTGGTGGTCAGTGTGCATCATAGTGACTGGGTCATTCCACCGGTAGTTCTGCCCTTTGGTCAATTTGCATAATAGGGTTTTATTATATAGGATTAAAAATAGCAATTTTTATGACCATGGTTCAGTATAGGCTATATTAAAATACCCCAGCCAAGTAGGAGACATGTGATTATGGCCACATTGTTCAAGGTGACTGGACTTCAGCATCCTTCATTGAAAGAGGGTGTACTGCTTTTCTCTATCTTTGTTCCTATCGCTATCTCTATCCATCTCCAGCTCCATCTCCATCTCCATCTGTACATAACTATATCTTTAGCTAAACCATTATCTCTATGATTTTTATGAGGTAACATCTCAGAGCTTCCTAATCGGATGCATGCTCTCAGGTTGGCATTCAATGTCAATTACCCACCTATCCTTCCCTTGTCCGTTTTTAGGAGGAACAAAAAACATTTTTGAGAATAATTTAACCTTAGTCAGAAAGCTATTTCTGCTGATAAATCAATTTTTAACCATTATCAGCTATTCGCCATCAAATGCCATGAAAAATTAGTTTCCTAATATCATTTATGATAAACTGGTATGCTTCTGCATGCTCTTTAAATGATTGGACTCAATCCCAAACTGTTAGCTCCTGCTTTAGATAACATGTCCATGCAAATAGTAAGTTCATGTATAGAATGAACTGTAATATAACCCAGAAACTGTTTTCCAGGACAACCTTTAAGAAAGCAAAATTATTGACTTAATTAATTATAAATTATTGGGGTTTCATAGGCATTTTTCTTTTGGCACTGATTTCTTTTCTGTACTTTCAAAAATATTTAGTTTTATCTTAATAAAATGTTCTATAAACAGACAGTACATACATTATATGTATCATTAGTTATATCATCTTCTTTTTGTATATTTTTTTCCTAATCATTTTTTGGTGTGGCTTCTGATACACAGAGAAATAATTTTAATGTCAGAAAATTTTCAACCTAGCACTTTAAGATTTATACTTTTTGGTACCATTTATATGAAATGAATTCTTACAAGAAGGTCATAAAATTGTGCCCTTTAGCATTGTACCAGTTAGAGCTCTCCAGTGAGAGGAAGCCAATAAGATACAGAGGAGCCTGCCTTTAAGTAAGTCAGCGGGTTGAGGTATTAAACACACTTCCCAGCAGCAATCCTCTCGCGTTTGATTAATTCAGTTGGTATTATGGCCAGGCCAAGATTACAAATAAAAGAACCATCGCAAGTATCATTGAAAAACTGATTTGCTTCACCTATAAACATCTCATTTACATTATATTGGTCAATGTTTGTGAAGTAATCAGCTAACATTATTTTATATGAATAATGAACTTACTCTGCACATATAATGCATACTCCCTTTTACTCCCACAGACATGCAATTCATCTTTTCTCAAGAATAAAGATTCCATGCTAGTGGGGACCTCCTATTTCTGGGTTTTCTAGTTTGCTTCATTTGCCTGTCTACAAAACAGTTAATATTTTTACTTTTCTGTGATACATTTCATTTCATTCCCACTTTCATATGTTTCTTATGTTGCTGGAAGCTCAGCTATGCATTTAGGTGTATGTTTCATGTAACTTGTCTGACACTAAGCATTTTTCCACAGAAAGAGTTTGAAAGTATTTGGTAGTAAGCTGAAATTTATGGTTATTTTTATTAGGTATAGACCTTAGCCATTAGAGACCCAACAAAAGCATCGTTATCATCCTGAAAAAGCAACGAGACATTTCATAAGTGCAAACGTACGATTACAAAAATAGAATATCTAAATCTTTAGAGACAGATAAACGATGAAGTCAATATTTGTTATTGTTGGTCTAAGATTTCACACCAGTGAGCATTCTTCAGTAATAAGGACACAGGCTTACTGTATGTACTTTAAGGAGAGCTCAGAACTGATTCTACATAAAATTTGCAACAAAATACATATTAAGGTGGCTGTGCACTTTCCATTTTCCCAGGAAAATCAATTTCAGTCTGTAAATGACAAAGCTCCTGGATAATAATTAAATCAGAGACTGTGAACCTAAGTTTAGATCCAAATTTCAAGATTAAATGTTACTTGTTACAGGAAATGCAAACCCTTTTATCATTTCCTGTAGCATAGTAGAATGGGCTTTGAAGACAATACATTCTCAAATTGGATTTTATGTAGAAAACTAGAGGCCCAGTGCATGAAATTCATACACTTGGGGGGGGGGTTCCTCAGCCCTCTCGCAGTCTGGGACCCCTCAGGGGATGTCCGCCTGCTGCCTTAGGCCTGCTCCCCACGGTAAGCCTGGCTTCTGGCTGAGTGGCGCTCCCCCTGTGGGAGTGCACTGACCACCAGGGGGTAGCTCCTGGGTTAAGCATCTGCCCCCTGGTGGTCAGTGCGCATCATAGCAACCGGTCCTTCCACCGTTGGGTCAATTTGCATATTAGCCTTTTATTATATAGAATTTCTGGAATCTTCAACCAAAATGCACCTGAAATGAAATGCGTTCATCTGACAGGGACCTCAATTATTTTGGAGATGGGCATTGGCATAACGTTTTATTAGGGGCCACCCTTCTCATGTCTGGATGCCATCTGGCTGGTTCGATTCTCTCCTTGGCCTATTCTAAATGGTAAAATTAATGTTTAGTTTATGTTTTTAGTGTAATGATCTATCATAAACAAAAACAATGTAAACCAATTGATTATTTTATGTGGATTTTAAAGACATTTCTATAATAACAGTTTGGAAAAAGTAAAATAAAATTATGCAATCAAATAGCAATTTCCTCATTAGTGTGTTAATTTTTTGCATGAAATGCAAATCTCTGAGCAATGATGACTACTACCTGGAGAAATATCATTTTAATAGTGTCACAAGTTTAGTAAATGCCCCAGGTTGGAGATAAACAGAAAGTAGAAAGTTGGTGAGACATGTTTATGACATATGTTCTATTTTCAAATCATACTTATAAACTATTCATTTTTTTGTGCATACTTCAAGATGAATTAAAACACCTGCATATAAACTCAGAGAAAGTTTGTTGGTGCCAACTCTCTGAATATGCCTACATATTTCTTCAACTATGGTTTTACTCAAGTGCCATTCTGCAGGCAGTATTGAGTCCATCCATCTCTTCTGTGTGAATAGATTCAGCCTTCTAATGCCTCAAACACTGAAAATTAGAGCAAAGCAGATATTCTACCCTGTCCTTGGGAACAGTCACATTTTAACATCTCTGAGTAGCTCAAACTCTCATTCTTCTCATCACAATGAAAGAAGCAGACACATCTTTCATTATTCCTGATTATTTTCAATGCCAAGTACAACCCAGATTTGCCTGTTCTGATTATAGCCTTTTGTATGGAATATTAGGACAAAAGAAAAGATTCATGATGAATTTTAGGGAAAGGCCTTTTAGACTGAGAAGATTTGAGCAAAGAGGAGAAATGTGATTATTTGGAATGAGCAAGGCAAAGTGTAAAAATCCAGTTTTCAAATTTCTACTTACCAATAAAAGATTTGGATAAATAGGCTCAGTTTCCATCCTTTTGTTTGCAAGTATAAAAAAACTCACAATGATGGTAAAATAAAATGAAAAACTATTTATATATTTAATAAATACAGTTGCTATATATCTTTAGATAGTCAAACATGGGGCTGTTGTTTCACTTATAACTTACCATTGATAAAGTATAAGAATTCACAGAGCTTAGCAAATAAATATCATAAAAGAATAAACATGACTTGTAAATTATTTATGACTAGAGACCCGGTGCACAACATTCTTGCTGGGGGGGGGGGGTGGTCCCTCAGCCTGGCCTGTGCCCTCTGGCAGTCTGGGACCCCTTGGGGGATGTCCGACTGCCGGGTTCAGCCCGCTCCCCGCACTGCCCTCTCCAGCCATGAGCCCTGCTTCCGGCTGAGCAACGATCCCCCTGTGGGAGTGCATTGACCACCAGGGGGCAGCTCCTGCATTGAGCATCTGCCCCCTGTTGGTCAGTGCACATCATAGCCATCAGTCGTTCGGCTGTTTGGTCAATTTGTATATTAGAGTTTTATTATATAGGATTATATGTAGTTTTCTTCCATATTTTTATTTGCAAACAAAATTTCTTGAAATATTATATTTTGAGAACTCTCTTATTGTTGAAAAAAGAGCTGTTTACTAGAGTTTTAAGATTCTATGCAGAGTCGTAGTAACAGTTTTACACACAAAGCAAATGTTTTCCCAGCTTGACTTTCTACTAGTATGTGTGAGTTTTCTTCAGGCTAAAACCAATTTGGAGAAAAGAAAGGTTATTTTCAAGGAGGTAACATCTTCCTTCATGCTTATGGTAACAAACACAGATCAAGAAAATGCAAAGAAAGATTAGGAGGCAAAGGTTATTTGTTATTTGACATCTTGGTTAATGGTAAATGCTACATTTACGTTTTCTTATAAAGAATAAAGGGACTCCGAAGGCCCAGCATTTCTTTTCTCTCCTGTTTCAGGTTTTGATGTATAGATCAATGTGGATCAAATTTTTCCCCAATAATTAACCTTTTCCCAACAGGGTGTAAGTTTTCTCAAAAGCTTACCGCAGGGAGAGCTACTCCAAGAGCAGGTGCCTCTCTTTTATCTGAGAGACGCTTCATGTGAAATGACACAGTGGCTGCCCCACGGCAGAGAGCCGGCTGCCCTGTGGGTCTTCCACGCCCAGGACCCCTCTACCATCCCCTCCAGCTTGAACCTGCCCTTGAGCGGAGAAAGCCTGTGAGGCCTGATCTGATTCAAAATAGAAAAGGAGGTAATTCTAGGAGAAATGGCTGGATTTGATGAGAAGAAAATACATCTTTACCATTTAAAAGGGAATTGGTCCAGTATATGCTCAGACTGAGTGGTGACTGTCCCATGTTGTTTCCCACGATGGTCAGCCTGGTGCATCCACAGGAGCAGACACAGGAGAGGCTCAGGAAAGCCACGTGTACACTGTTCCCAGGCCCAGGCACAGGGGCACCGTGCTGTGTGCACAGGGCCACCTGGGGAAGCACCAGCATCCCTCACCAGGCCTTGAGTGGAGATGCCTTGGGAAAGGAAGGCAGGTCAGCAGCTTAGGATGCGCTAGAATGAATAGATTCCGGGAGCTCTAAGCCATTGGGGGGGATCCCCTATTTGACTGTGACCTGGCCCTGGAATGATTAAAGCAGAGGAGTACTGTTTCCTTGGTTGTACAGACCGGATAAAGGAAGATGGCTCCAGATTGGTTAGTCTGGATGTCAAAGGTGTGGTCCAGGCAGAGCCCTTTGCCATTGCTAATAATTGGCCAGTCCTGGGAGGGGCAGTCTCTCCCCAGCCAGGAAGGTCAAAACACCATAAATATACAGAATATATATATATACAAGAAATAGACAATACAGACACTTTTATTATTTTTTTTATTGATCAGTACTGGGAAGCATGGGTTTTTTTGGTCTATTCTGAAATAATTTTAATGGACCCTATGCAAAATAGAGAATAAAATGCATGCTATTTTATTGTGCAAGTCACCTTCCTCTTGAGTTAGTGAGTGGATGGAGGTGTTAGTGTACTAGTAGGAGATCCAGAGACACTGAGCATAGGCAGGTGTGTGGTGGAGAAAATGTTCAGATTGGAACGGTGAGGGTTTACCACCACTAAGGTGTTTGTGAAAGAGTAGAAAATTCAGAGGCAGGATTTCCAAGCATGTGTTTAGTAAATACATGTTTAAGGGCCGAATCCTAAGCTTTTGAAATGAGGAGTGTGATTGGGGTCTTTGTTGCCTAGTAACGGAAGGAACATTGCCATGTAAGAGGCTTGTAACAAGCAGACCTAGCTCTGGTCTCATGCCACTCCACTTGGCAAGAAAGCCAGGTCAAGACCTAAACCCGAGAGTAGATATTTTCTAAGAGATTTCCGAAGCACTGGGGTGCTGGAGAAAGGGGAGAAGAGGGAAATAGTGCAGCGAGTCTAGCCCAGGAATAAATTTCAGAGTTGTTTAGTTTGGCCACAGATTAAGAAATCCACATTCACAATCAAGATTTGTCCTTGCCTATTCAAAGTCCCACATGGTGTTATGAATCACAATTACATTCTGTGACAATTACAAATGTGTAAATCTTGGTTGGGAGATTGTTAATAATGGGAACTTCTTTCACTCTCATTGCTTCATGATTGTGTCTCTGAATGTTATCTGCAAAATCTTAGCATTGGGATAAATAAGTCACTGCCACTGCAAAATCCCATGGCCCCAGGCATGCTCAGTCCAGTTCTAGCCAAAGCATCAGAAATCAATGAGCAAACATAGTACTATACACAGCAGACAAGAATTACTCTGATCCAAATACCAGTTTGTTTGTGACAATTACCTTCAACGATGAGACTTAGAATCAGCAAAGCCGAGCCTGGTGAGATTTAACGTGATCAATGAGACGTCGTTGGGCTGCAAAAAGAGTTACATCAAACTGCAGGTGAAAATGCATTATTCACTACTTTCTTATATCTGCACTTAAACATACATGACACTACACAAAGATTTAGAAACCCCTGCATCCAGTAATACTAATTGGCGATCCATCAAGTTATTGGAATGCCTCATGGGTAAAGAAAGGCTCCTGTGTAGTTCTGAGACCATAGAGGGGCACACCGGGGAACATGGTCGGAGTGTCCCATATTGTGTTAAATGCATTATCTTGTGTAGTCCTCTCTCCACCCAATGAGTTAGGGACTTCCACAGGTTCTCAGTGAGTAAAGAGGTTAAAGAACTCGCCAGGGTCATGTAGCTGGAGAGTGGGAAAACCAGCAAGTAAGCAACTTATCGCAGAGCCTTCACTTAACTGGAGGCCAAACTCAGAAAGAGAGCCTTCGTGCTCAAAGGGTTGTGATGCCAAGGCTACAAGGGAAAGGTGGGCTGTCTGCATTAGCCAAGACCACCCCCCCTTGCCTCCCTCTGCAAGGTAACCATTTGATTGAAGGGATCACCTGTGTGCAGAAGTGGGTGGGGGCTATTCTTGAAAGTGTAGACTTGGAAGCAGAAAGTATGTAAGGAAAAAAAATTGGAGGATGTATCTTAGAGATTGGCACTTAATTCACTTGGTTTAGTAAGAAGAGGACTACTCTTTCATTTTTTAAGTATTTGAAAGATAGCTCCTGCCGGAAGCCAATTCCAGCATGTCAGCAGGGCTGAATCATCTGGGACAGCTAAAAAGCATCTCCTGGGACAGCTAAAAAGCATCTCCCCCAAACCTGAATAGGATTGTTAACTGCCAGACTGCTCAGGGCATTTTATTGCCTCCTGTTGGCCAGACACCTGAACAGCTGTAGGCTATTCCCCAAACTGACAATGCTTCTGTACCCTACCCTTTGAAACCTTACCATTTGAAATGTATTATCTCCACCTTGCCTTAGGACAAATTGTGTTAATAAATAGCACAGGGTCCTTGGACAAGGGGTAGTCTTCAGTTCCTTTAGCTGAAGCTCCTCTGACCCCCAATGCCTTTCAAAATTATCTTTCGAAACTTGGACTCCTTCTTGAATCTATGCATCAGCTCCTTTCTCCAAATTGCTGAACCCTTTGTAAGGCTGGGACAAGAACCCCGGCGAGCTCCTGCTTTGTTTTTTTTTTCCCAAAGAGTATCTTTTAATCTCTGTTATCTTTGAAGCCAGACACTTACTGTCCTACTTCCCTTGCAGCAAAGTTTCGTACATGGCATACAATGTCTTCCAATAATGCACCTGCCCAATAATTCTATTCCAAATAGACACAGAGAAGGAGGTACAAGCAGGTTTCCTGGCAGTGAATGGCGTCTGAAAATACATCACACTGTTAGAAATGGTGGTGACTTATTTTCAGGGTTGCAGGACATATCCACCAAGAGCACTATGGGGTAATGCTGTCCAACATGCTAGCAAAGGTTCACCCATTCCCCCATCCACAGGGCTTCCTGTGCTGTCTGTGCCTGCAGAGCTTCTAACCATGTTGGACTACAACAACCAGGGCTTCCATTAGCAGCCCTCATATGTGTACATATGTATTTTGTTTTTATTTGTTAACTAGAGGCCCGGTGCACGAATTTGTGCACCAGTGGGGTTCCTCTGCCTGGCCTGCAGGATTGAACCGAAACCAGCTCTCTGCCATCCCCCTAGGGGTCCCAGATTGCGAGAGGGTGCAGGCCAGGCCGAGTGACCCCACTGGTGCACAATCGGGGCCGGGGAGGGATATGAGAGGTTGGCCAGTCAGGGAGGGACTGTGGAAGGGCTTTAGGGAGTGTCCGTCCCATCTCACTCAGTCCCAATTGGCCGGACCCCAGCAGCAAGCTAACCTACCAGTCAGAGAGTCTGCCTCCTGGTGGTCAGTGCACATTATAGCGACTGGTAGACCAGTTGACTGCCCCCTGGTGGTCAGTACACATCATAAAGAGCGGTTGAGGGGCCTTAGCATATCATTAGCATATTATGCTTTGATTGGTTGAATGAATGACTGGACGACCGGACACTTAGCATATTAGGCTTTTATTATATAGGATGTGTGGTTTCATCATGTTCTAACTGGCCTGCTCAGGAAGAAATCCCTTCACTCATAATAAGGTATATGTTCATTACTTACTGCCCAAAGAACTTACTGACCATATACTATGTGTCAGGGAAGTTAGTGTATTAGGATGAAATACAAAGCTGAATAACACAAAGACTATTGCAAGGAATCTGAAGATAGAAAATAGACAGAAGAAAAGTGATTTGGTCCTGGATGGTGTGGCTCAATTGGTTGAGTGTCATCCCATACACTGAAGAGTGGCAGGTTCAGATTCTAGTCAGGGTACCTACCCAGGTTGTGGTTCGATGCCAGGTTGGGGCATGTACAGGAGGCAACAAATTCATGTTTCTCTCTCACATATCAATGTCTCTCTCTCTCTCTCTCTCTCTCTCTACAAATCAATAAAATTTTTTAAAAAATGATTTGTAGGACAATTCAAATATCAATAGGGAAAAATAGAGGGTGCTATGAGAACATAGTGGCAGCTCAGAAAACCAAGAACTTGGGAGGGAATTTGGAATAATAATAATAATAATAATAATAATAATAATAAAACATTGGGGGAGAAGTAACAGTGAGTTTAGTGAATTTATAATTTAATCAGGAAAACTGGTAGAATAGAGCTTCAGTCCAATGACTACACACATAGAAATCCCTTGAGATGAGAGAAGTCATGGCTCTTTGGGGAGCTGATAATGGTTCTAGAATAGCAGTGACCTAGACAGCGAGGGGGAGGTGGTGCAAATAAAGTCATGGGAGACCCAGATAAAGATCCGGATAAGCAGCTGAACTATGTGGAAGAGAAAAGAAGCTTTTTATCAGACGAGAGAACAAGATTAGCAGACAACCCATGACTCAAAAATATAGGAACTAAATAAAAGGCAGGAGCCAACCAAATCTTGGCTACAAGCTGTGCCCGTCAGACATAATCTCAAATTAAAAAGTAAGGAGATTTAATTCTCTCAGCCTCCAAGGGGGATTTTAGAACCGGCTCATTTAATGGCATTTAGCATTAAATTCCAACACAAGCTAACGTCTATAAAAAAGGTGAGCAAATAGGGGGGAATGACATAATAAAGCCAACAAAATACAATGAAAGTGAAATAGTACAAAGAGAAGGAGAAGCTTCCAATATGAAGTTTTGCTTCAGGGAAAGAAATTACATTATAGAAAACGTCTCCTTTGTAATCTTGATAGGATTCAGGGAGAAATGAACTCTCCCCAACGAGATAAGAATGATATGGTGATTGTACATATTCATAAATACCTCCAAGAAATACGTGACAACCCTGAAAGGAAGATGATTTTACAGGGACTTGGAGACCAGGGTGTGGGAATATTAGATTTCTCCACTATTTCCTTTTCTCGACAAAAAAAATGTCAAGACCTAGTAAGAATTTCAATTCCACGCATACACAAGCCAAGTAACATTGGCCTCCAACACTAGAAATCAAAGACATTTACATTAAAAAAATGACATTTCTTTTCTGTCCCAATTTGTAAGAATAATTTTCAAGGAAGCACCGATTCTCATGCACAGCTATGCTGATAGTTGGCGTTTAAATAGGTACAAGTAAAAGGAAAGTTGTCAATAGCAATGATTTTTTTTTTTTCATTTTAGAAGTCTTTGAACAATCCATTCCACTTCTTTGAATGTATTCACAAAAACTTGCTTGTAAGAATGTGCACCGATGTAGTCTTTGAAATTATAAGAAATGGAGACAATCTAAAATTCAACAGCACAAAAATGGATTAAATAACGTGTGATACATCCCGTGGAAGGACCAGTGTGCGGCTCTCAAAACACAGTAATGGAAGGGTTCATTGTACAGTCCTCTGACCTTCATACTGTGAAGTGAGAGGAGTCGTCTTCAAAGCTGCATTGCAATACATGTAAATTCTGTAAATTCTCTAACAGTCTTGTGTAAATGTTCAGATTAACTTCACCCAGATAGGTTATGATAGGTGATTTTAAATTTGGTTCATTTTTCTGCAGGTTGACAGTAAAGAAAATACAAAGGAAAAAAAATATATATATATATTTATCAAAGAGTGTATTATCCCGAAATTTGATATTTGCTTATATTTGACTTCATTTAAGGATAAAATTATTTTATGGAAAAAGAATTTCAGTAGGGTTGGAAAGGATTCCATCATCATCTCTTTAACACCGGGAAGAACCATGATTTTACATCTTCCAACACAGGCTGATTTGCATAAAAGATACAGAAGCTGCTGTGTTTCGCTGCAATGATTTTACTTTCATGCTTTCCACTGAGATGTGTTTCCCTGCCAACAAGATCCCACCAAGGAAGGAAAAGCTTATCATCTTATATTGTTTAAATATCACTGTTGGAAATCTCCCCCTTTAAATCCAATTTACTGCCAATAATTTGTGATGGAGGCATTAACCATTATTATTAATTTTTCAATTCTCCCAAAAGATGGAATCAACATTTTTTCTCATTTTTCTACCTTGTGTGTCCGTGTGAGGTTCAGGATGAGATGCCAGGGCCTCAAGGTTACAACTGACTTTTTCTCCCATGACAAAACATCCCATTAAACAAAGTAGAACAGAGACATTTGAAAAGGAATTCACAGCGTTTGATGACTGAAAATCGAATCAATTTTCAAAATGATTATTAACAAACTAGAGGCCCGGTGCACAAATTCATGCTTGGGTGGGGTCTAGTCAGCCCGCCCTGATCAGGGCTGATCTGGCTGGGCTGGCCAGGGTGGAGGGGCCGGGGACACAGGCAGTTGGCTGGCCAGCCCCGCCCCCTGGTCAAACTCTCAGTCGAACTCCTGGTCGAGGGGAAAATTCATGTATCAGCCTTTTATTATATAGGATTTGTATGGAGTATTAATGGGTCCCAAAGAATAAAGATAGATTATTATTTTTAACCATCACTTAATATTTCAAATGTATTCATGTGTTCAATTTTCAACAGGTAAGAAAGTACTAAAATGTTAACAGGCTAAATTAAATGCTGGTATTTCAATAAATAACAACAATTAATATCTAATAATTAGAGTTTGAAATATATAAATCTTAACTTTTTAAAAGAATATTCACAATTCCTCATAAAATAAAAGATAATTTTCCCCCAAGAAGCTCGATGCTCTTTGATGTTCTTAAGATAATTTCTGTGCTTGATTCTCTCTGAACTAATAAAAAAAGAAAAAGGTGACTTTGTTTCATGGAGTATAAGAAAGAGTCATCAGCCACTCTTAAGTAGTCAGTCATATTCAATATCTTCTAAGACACACACCTCTTCTCCCAGCCCAGGGGGTCTCAAGGGTTGGTGAGGCAGAATTACCACTCAGTTATAAAGAATCAAAAACTAATAACCTCCCACTCTCATTTCTCACTGTGTTCCCTGTGGTATTAACTCTGAAATGAGCTGGCCTCACCTTAGACCCCAGAGAACAGAAAGAGAGTAGCAGTAACTTAGGGAAAACAAAGAAAATACGATACCTTTTCTTAGGGATGGAGTGTAATGTGCATATGATTAAGCAGATGCAGTATTCCATGTAAACATGAATTTTGTAAGAATATAACTTTTCTTAATGTAAATCAGGAGACAGACTTATCAACCCATATAATTTTTAAAAGGCATTTGTTGCAATCAACATTACATAGGTATACTCACACACAAACACACATCTCTATAAACATACAAAAATAGTCTCATTTTTGAATTAAGAATCATTCTTTTTTACTGAGCTTATCCATCTTGGTGAAAGAAGAAAAGAGTGTTAAATTCATATAAAACAATATGTGTGCATTACAAATGATCACATGAATCCTGGTTGTCATAGGAATATATTCATAGAACTGCATTTTGTTTCAAAAGAATGTCTAGTATAATTTCATTTTACTAAATTATGTGTGTGGATGTTTACAAAAGGAAAAAAAGAAAAAAGTTACCAGTGAAATTAGTCTTGGTTTATAAGAGTTCAGATCATATTTTTGGATTTGTTTTCTTTACAAGAACATGTAGTTTCTTAGATTAGTGAAAGTGATTAACTGAAAGAAAGTGTAAGTAATTTTAAAAGAGGGAATTAAAAGGCGAGGCACATTAAAACCTTCAGGAGTCTATTTGCGCATGTGCATCATTTTGAACAGGGGGCAGTGCCAACGTGAGAGTGGTCAGGAGTGCGCCACCCAGAGGAGCCAGGAGGGAGGTTTTCATAGAGAAGATGTCGAAGCCAGCAAGGCAATGATTTCATGGCCTACAGTTGCGCTGTTGGCTTACTGGGGAGAGCCTTGTTGGCTATATGTGACTGGCTGTTCTTAACGTTGAGGCATTTACAGGAATTGACTCCCTTTGGGTTTGGTTTGCTTTGTAGGCTCTGAAGGCATGGAAGCCACCTCAGTCTGAGAGCCTCTATGTCTGGTCACTTTAACCAGGGGAAGAAGTGGCATCAACGTGAGAATGAGGTCAAAGAATGAGTGGCATATTTATAGGTATAATTATATTATTTATAAACTAGAGGCCTGGTGCACGAAATTTGTGCATGGGGGGGTGGCTCCTCAGCCTGACTTGCACCCTCTCCAATCCAGGAGCCCTCAGGGGAAGTCCTACTGATGGCTTAGGCCTGCTCCCCGTGGTTCTCTGCTCTCTGCAGGGCCTGCCTGCTCAACACCACGGCAACTGCCAAGCAGGCCGTGCTGGGAGCTGCCTCCTCTCTGCTGTCAGTCTCCACGGCGGTGATGAGGTTTATTTGCATACTCACTCCTGATTGGCTGGTGGGCATCGCAAAGTGATGGTCAATTTGCATATTTCTCTTTTATTAGTGTAGATTCTATAAACCTACCTGTAGATCAAACTATCATCTACCTGACTATGATCTTTTACCCACATTCTTTTAAGTGTGTGAGTAAAATTTAATTAACATCATTAAATTTAACCAAAATGTGACTCATGAAAACCAAGCCTCAATAAACCTAGAAGAATTAAACTAATTCATGGTATTTTATCTGACCATAGAGGAATGAAGCTAGACATCAATAGCAAAAGCAGCTAGAAAACCCTAAAACATTTCAATATTATTCAACATGGTTATGCTTGACGCTAACTCTCAGTATGGTTGCTTAAGTGCTAGACATTCAATCTCAAACCCAGTACCGAATGTCAACACCCTATCTACTCACACTGCTCATTGACTGAGGATGAGCAGAATAGAGTGGCTGAGATCTCGTTTCATCCAAACATGGGGAATATATGTCTTATGTGTAATCAGGAGGAAGGCTCCTTTCAAACTTGTAATTGGTGCTCAAACAGGAAAACAAACAAAAAGAACCCCAGGAACTCTTGCTGCCCAGAATCCATCCTCTTAATGTCTGCTCACTGATGTTCAGAATCCTTGTTTCTGTCCTGGACAAGACGATTTCTTGGAAATCATAATCTTCTATACAATATATAAATATATACATTCTCGTGTGTGAATGCGAGTGGTTGCATGTATGACACATGGCTATTTATTTCCACCTACAAATAAAGTTATGAAATTACCTACAATTCCAATAAATGAAGCAAAGTTCCTAATTGTGGCTGTGTAACACCTTGAAATTATGTGCTAGTATATACATGAAGGAATAGCTATATACTTAAGACAGTGGTCAGTGTTTTATTACTTGCATGTTGGAATTGAGATCTCACTATTTACTATTATATATATATACTAGAGTCCCAGTGCATGACATTCGTGCACTGGGGGGCAGCGGGGGGCAGTCCCTCAGCCCAGCCTGCGCCCTCTTGCAGTCTGGGACCCCTTGGGGGATGTCACAGAGGCTGGAGAGGCTCCCGCCACTGCCACTGCACTCACCATCCGTGAGCCCGGCTTCTGGCTGAGCGGCACTCCCCCTGTGGAAGCGCACTGACCACCAGGGGTCAATTCCTACATTGAGCGTCGCCCCCTGGTAGTCAGTGCGTGTCATAGCGACTGGTCGTTCCGCTGTTCAGTCAATTTGCATATTAGCCTTTTATTATATAGGATATAGCATGTATATTATAGAAAATGATCTATGATACAAACTATAATAAAATACCCATATTTGACACAAATAGAGGGCAAAAGGATATAGAATTTCCATTTCAAAAGAGGAAGTGACATCAGACATAAGGTTTAACTCGCTCATGGGGAACTGGAGGGCCGATGCAACAAATATTTCCTCAATGTCTCCAAAAGCCCTGACTAACAACGCATTGTTATCTTCAGTTAGATATTTTGTGAACGTTCTTCCTCATTTGTAGTCAGCATGCAAAGCAGCATCTGCAGTTGTATCATTGATAGGATATGTTTCAACTTATTTTTTAAAAGGATATGGTGATTCACCAGTCAGTGGTATAAAAAATTGGCCTACCAATTAAATTGAAGATAGCTCTAAGTCTATTTAATAGACACAATATAAATGAATTACTACTAAACTCTGAGAATATTATACCTTAAGTATGCGCCGACTAACCTTGCCAGGAGAAATTAATTCCTCTGTAATAGAAGCCAACAGGAGTGAAACATTGGCTGAAAGTCAATTTCTGTGATGAAGAGGAAGCCAGGCAGTCCCCAACTGCTTTCAGTAAATTCTTTTTCACTTCTTTTCTATCAGTGCTGAAGCAAAATGAGCGAGAGCTAAAAGTCAAATGCATGCAAACGATACTTTCCCAAGTTATCCTATTCTTTTACTGAGACTCATAAATTGGACAGCGAGGAATGTTTCTGAGGTTAGAGTTTTACTTTTCAAAGTAAATGAAAGAGCAAGAGAGAAAGAAGCCCTTGAGTTCAGAGCAAGTTGCACAGACAAATACTGATAATTTACTGACATTGATGTTTACCTAATGATTTAAGTTGCCTGCCCTGCCCTGCCAGCATGGCTCAGTGGTTGAGTGTCAGCCTATGAACCAGGAGGTCAAGGCTTGATTCCCAGTCAGGGCACATGCCTAGGTTGCAGGCTTGATCCCCAGTTGGGGTGTGCAGTAGGCAGCCAATCAATGATTCTCATCATTGGGGTTTCTTTCCCTCTCTTCCTCTCTCTTTCTCTCTTAAAAGAAAACATATATATAAATAAATAAGTTGCCTGCCATAATATTATACAAATGTGAATTTAATGAAAATATCTTGGAATAATTTAAACAGACTAGATAGACATAAATCAAATGTAATTTATATACTCACTAGAGGCCCGTTGCATGAAGAGATTCGTGCAATAGGCCTTCCTTCCCTTGGCTTCCAGCACTGGTTTTCTTCTGGCACCCAGGACCCAGGCCTTCACTCCGGCCAGAGTCTGCTTTCTTCATCTTTGCTGCAGACTCCGGAGTCCTCAGTCTTGTCTTCGCTGTGGCACTCCGCTCTGTAGATCCCTTCACCCCCCCAACCCCCCACCCTCCCTCTCATAGCAGGCGTCCAGCCATTCTGCGCCTGGAGCAGCTGGATGGCTGCCTTCTTTGGGCTTCTAATTTGCCCTTCTGATTGGCTGTGGGCATCGTGGAGGTACGGTCAATTTACATGTTGTGTATCATTAGGTAAGATTGCGTTTGTATACTTCCTGCACATGTGCAGCTAGTTAGATCTTCTCTACCTCAGTGCTGCTGATGTTCTGGGCAGGTCATTCTCTGTGCTGGGGGTTGTCCAAGCTGTGCTTACACCCCTGGTCTCCACCCTCTAGATGCCAGAAGCGTCTCCTTGCTCCAGGTGTTACAGCCCAAAGGACTCCAGACATTGTCAAATGCCCCCTGGGGGGAGGAGC